>NW_018164992.1:2549949-2604797 GCF_001263595.1 Phalaenopsis equestris | reverse complement strand
CGTGAGACATATACACTCAAATTTTTATGTCACAAAAAAATATCAAATCACTAACATTTTAGAAGTTAAATATATTTTTTCATGTATAAATTTTAATAGTAACGTGTTATAAATAAAAATATCAAAATTCAGGGGTCAGATATGTAATTAAATAGAAACGTGACATTGTCAGCGAAATTTCCCCAAATTAATAGCTTTTATTAATATATATTTTTTTTTTTTGTTTTTTTATGCCCTGTCTCTTCACGCTCAGTCCCCTCAAAAATAGCCGAAAATTCAAGAGAACTTGAAATTAGTTTTAAAGCAACCCTTTTTATCGCGATAGGACCTGGCCATATGAGTTTTATCCTAGAGTTGTTTTATTTTATTATTTATATTATTAATAATTTATTACTTAAATATATATAAATATTAATTACAAATACTACTACAACATCTTAAAAATATATATTAAAAGCATGTAATATAACAACTAGCATAATTATCACATAAAAAAAATTATTTAATTAACAATTTCTTGCTTATTATTAGAAAGCTAATTATTTATTTTTGAGAAAATTACATAAATAGTACTCAACTCTTATAAATTTATTTATCTCACATGAAAAATTTTTTCGTGAGACTATCAGTCACAAACCGTGTAACATTTTCTTTATTAAAATAAAATTTCTTACGGGATTCTTAAAAAAAAAAAAAAAACTTATCTCACATCTAAACTTTTATTTTTACTCACATAATACTTTATATATGTATTAAAAGTTGAATTTGTCTGTTAAAATGTGGTAATAAGTGATATTTTGAGTACTTTTTGTGTAAAAGCAACTTCCAATTTAAAGTACTGTCAAAGATAAAGTTAGTTTAGGCTGCCTTGATCCAGATATTGGACTAAAAAATCTTAAGATAAAAAAAAATTATTATAAAAAATATTAATCATCAAATTTATTATAAACATTAGTTAATACAAAAATTGATAGTCAGTCTCTCAAGATAAATTTGATCATTACCTTTTCTTGATGAAGATTTACAATATTACCACTGAAATCTTTTTAATTACATAGAAAATATTTAAATTTCAAGTTTTACATATATATTATCTTATTTAGGCATTAAAAATGCGCAGTCCTCTTAAAAAGTTATAATATTAGTATTTTAATGTGATGTAAGTGATTCGGAAGTCAGATATGTAAGAAATCAAACTCAAGTGTAACATATGTAAATATATAAAAATTGGATGGCCTGTATGTAAATGCACTTTTTTTTCAAAAAATAAAAAAAAATTATTTATTTGTATTTAGTAAAATCTAAAAATGATTTACGGCACTCTGAGGGTATAATCGGAAAATTAGAATTCACCGTCTTCCTCCTATATATATGCCCCCTTCACCCTGCTCTCTCTCTCTCTCTCTCTCTTCTGAAAACCGGTAGAGAGAGAAAGCTGAAAGCTAGCAGCAAGAATTATGGAACGAAGGACCTATCTCCGGCGAAAAATGCCAGCTTTATTACAATCTGATGCCAAGACAGTCGTGTATAAGCGCCGCCGGAACTCTTCCCCGGTCAGTTCAACCGCCGAAAATGAACCCGCCGGCGATTTTTTCGACTGGATCCCCGACGATCTTGTGCTAACCATCCTCTCCAGACTGAGCTCCACCGCCACATGTCCCTCGGATTTCATCAACGCAACCGCATCGTAGGTTCTTCCCCCTCACTCACCAAATCGATTCCATTTTTAGCAGATCGATCTTGTGCTAACCATCCTATCTGTTCGATTTCCTACCAGATGCAAGAGATTCCGCCATTTGTGTTTCACCAAGCTAGTTCTCTCACAAGCCTCTCTGAAAATGCTTGCGGTGAAGGCGAAGAACTGGTCGGATTCCGCTCATCGACTCCTCTGTTACTGCTCCAGAGCCGGCAATCTGAATGCCTGCTATATTCTCGGAATGGTAATTAAATAGAGGAAATACCCCCGATTTCTCAATTGATAGATTTTGAAAAACTAATAACTAATCATTTTCATCTTGCCCTAAATCTACAGATCCGATTCTACTGCTTAGGTTACCGACTGAACGGAATATCTCTGTTAGCGAAAGCGGCGATCGGAATGCATGCGCAGGCGCTCTACTCTCTGGCGATCATCCAGTTCAATGGAAGCGGGGGTTCTAAGCGGCACAAAGATCTACAAGCCGGCGTAGCGTTCTGCGTTCGCGCAGCCTCTCTCGGCCATTTCGATGCCCTAAGGGAATTCGGCCATTGTCTTCAAGATGGATACGGAGTTCCTCAGAACATTCTTCAGGGTAGAAGATGTCTGATTCATGTTACATATAACGAGATCGCCGGCAAGATTAACGCGATGGATGAGATGCATCCAGCGAATGCTTTCATGGCGGACTGGTTCTCGGAGAGAATGGGGATGTTGGAGAAGGAGGATCTACGGCTTTGTTCTAACAAAGGATGTGGGAGGCCGGAGACTCGAATGTATGAGTTCCGGCGATGCTCTCTGTGTGGGACGGTGAACTACTGCTCGCGAGCTTGTCAGTCGATCGACTGGAAAATGTCGCATAAGATGACGTGCACGGCGGGATTTGTTAGAAGGCAGATTCCGGCGGAATTACCGTTCGCGGCGGCCGCCGGCGGTGGTGGTGGCGGTGCTATCGAACAGAGAGCTGCCTGAGATGTTTTAGAGGTTATTGATAGCACTCCTCCCACTTTTTTTTATGTTCTTTCTTTTTTTGTTATTTGGTCTCTGAGGTTTGACGTTTGAATTCGTGTAAATCTTTTTTTTTTGGTGGGCCCCACTGGTTTCATATCAGCATTTTGATGATAATTTATTCAATTTAAGAAAATGGTGAAGTTACCGTTGGATTATTATTACATTTATTACATTTCATACCATATAATTCATTCACATATAGGTTATTGCTACTTGGGGTTCATCTTTTCTAGTGGGAAATTTACATATATCGCCCACAATTCTTATGTACTTACATAACACACTTCAAAATCTTGATCAATTTTAACTGGCTTTATCAAATATGCAAATGCTTCAATACATTTTAGATAATTTTTTTTTTGAGTTTTAGAATTTTTTTAGAAGTATTTGAATATATGTATTTATGTAAATATTCTTATTATCATTCATGGCCTTAAATTAGCTATAAATCAAATAGGAGCCAAATTGAAATTAAATATTTTTCTCCAATTAAAATTATATAAAAAAATATTAATCCATGCTCGTATATATATTATTTTTTTAATAAAATAATAGAAATTAAGTCTAAACTTGCATGGAATTAACATAATTCCAGACAAACACAAAAAATAGGGGAACTAAATCCCATTTCGACTACAATCTGGATTTAATAAATCTGGCTGAGAGGTTGAATCGAAGAATTTAATGAGCGCCTTATCTCGTTGGTTTCGTCGTCGCCTCCTTCACCACTAAACATGTCTACCAAATTTACGTGAATCTTAATCATAACAGTACCAAAAACAACTCCTGTATTTGATTAATCTAGATTTACCAAATTTACTATCAAGGGCGTGTTTGGTAGCTATGGTTGTAACAGTATTTTTGTCTCAATGTAAGATAAATACGCCAAATACTAATTTTGGAGGCGCTAAATCCGGTCGTCCGCTAAATCCAATATTTATTGTGTAGTAGTTTAAATCGCCGTATCATAAACCCATTTCAGCGGATATATGTTAAGTCCTATAAAATGCCAAACATAAGTGATGAATTTAAGTGGGTACATGTTAAATCATACCAAACATCTTCTTGCAAGGATGAACCAGATTTATAAAATTCTGAATTTAGATCCAAACACAATTATGATATTAAAAGCATCCGGATTTGATTAATCTGGATTTGTTGAATTAAGGGGGGGTTTGGTAGCCCTATTTTAAACAGAATAACCGTCTCGATTTCGCTTATATTCGCCGAACGCTAAATTTGGAGGCGCTAAATACGGTCGTCCGCTACATCCAATATTTCGTGTGCCATGATATCAAATTAAATTTTTCATAATATATATTTTGATCTCCTATAGATGCCTAAAATTGTAGAGCTAATAAGAACATAAAATCCTCTTAAATTATAAAAATGTAAACATCACATTATGAAAAATTTTGTGTCTCAATCAAACTATATTCTTAAAGTCAAATTTTATATTGTCGATAGGCTATAAATAAAATCTAGTTTGAAAATTTAATCAATACCTGTCTCATATTTTCAAACAAGTATTGACAGAATGTTCACCTAACCAATGGTTGGTGATGCGCTCCCTCTAAATTATCACGTGGATCCAACGGCTCAAAACATTTTGATTGAATTTGACCTCAAGCATAGTTTGGTCAACGTGGGTTGGTTAAGGAGGCTTCAATCATTTCATAGAGTTTTTTTTTAATTGGAATGTCCTAGGTTTTAGTTTTTCTATGTGCTATGATTCTCTTTTGAAAAATAATATTCTTTTTTAAGACTTTGTTTAAAAATTTATTTTACATATTTATTAATAAGATTTCGATAAATTTTCATTATCCGACAAGAATCTCGAGATAGCACGTATCTCAACTTGACTTTTTGAGTATGAAATACTGAAACATGATTTTAACAAAAAGCCAACTGATCGACTTGACAAGGGGGACCAAATGCTACCAAGATTGGTCCAATCCAAGTCAAACCAAGCCCCGATCAAAACATTAAATCATATTTGAAAGTTTGGAAGTCATATTTGGAAGGCAAACTGATGGAGAGTTCTTAATCGATTCGAGTGTCCTCACATGAGGAATTCAAGGAGCCCAAAATCACTCAATTTCAATATCGTTAAGGTACTCAAATGTCTATCAAACAATGTATGATTAAAGAAAGATATTCGGACCATCCGATCAAAGTAGTTCATATTCAACATTAATTGCAGCAATAACTCTATAAATAAAACTCCGTCTCTCTCATGAGAATGGGGGAGAAAGAGAGAGCTTAAGGTAGGAGAAAGAACGTAAAACTTTGGGAAGTAGCTGAAGTCTAGCACCACTCTTGTCGACGTCCACTATTGCAAAATGTCGTCAACCACCAGCTGCCGGCCGTTGCCGATCGCTATCGATGGTCGTCTATTTTTTACAACAAATTTATCCACGTGCCGATTATGTAACTTATGAAACATTATGACTCTTTCCTGCCCGTGAGACAAGTGATTGCGACTGTAATCATCATCTTATAGTAGAACTCTTCCACTGGGTCAAATCTTGTGATTTCTCCTCTTTGCAGGTTTTCCACGTAAAAATTTTTGGTATCAGTACTAATTGTTTTTTATCTTCTGAGTATGTGTTGATTCTCCGTACCACACTAAAACGATA
Source organism: Phalaenopsis equestris (assembly GCF_001263595.1). Taxonomy (NCBI): domain Eukaryota; kingdom Viridiplantae; phylum Streptophyta; class Magnoliopsida; order Asparagales; family Orchidaceae; genus Phalaenopsis; species Phalaenopsis equestris. The sequence goes on along the minus strand of NW_018164992.1, from coordinate 2,599,451 downwards.
ATATATTACTCTATTGTCGTAAATTTTCAAGCACGCATTATTTATATTTTATTTAACATATTAAAATTTATTAATTTTTTGCCACTTCTTTTGGGAGTATTTACATACGCACCACCCAATTCCTAGCATATCTAGCATCTAAGGCTTACTTTTTGACATTTATGTCTTTTATATCACATTCGCAATATAATCATTGTAACGTGAAAAAAGTGAAACTTTCATGCATAGATATGGTGGCAGGTATGCAAAAAGTTGAAGTTTAGTTGTTAGACATATAAATACATAGGAATTATGTGGTACGTTTGTAAATTCTTGGTGTAAATTCTTGGTGTATGCTTTTCGATGTTTACATTAGAGTCCAAAGTCGTTTGTTTTAATAGACTTAAAACCAAACTCTTTGAATGTAAATTTATTAGTAGTAGTAGCTATAGTTGTAACTTTATAGGACGCAATGGAGAGAAGCTGATGCATACTAGAAAATTTGCAGCGGTAGAGTAATGGATTATCGTCTTAGCATTACGTGAAGATTCAACACACACTCAGATGAAAATGAATCAAGCTGTGATAACACCAGAATTTTTTACAATGAAAACTCGTAAAGGGAAAAAATCACAGTGTCTAAGTGGAAAACCCGTAAAGGGAAAAAACCACGGGGCTTCACACGGTTATAAAAATTCACTATAAGTTAACGATTACAGAGACTCCCTGTCCCACAGACGGGAAATTGTTACTAAATTTTCCAATGTACAACGTCGGTTAACGACGTCTAGTTAGCAGTGATCGACAGAGGTCGGTGGTGATCGACGATAGTCAACGACAATCGATGATTGTGGGTGGTGGTCGACGGAGTTCAGCGGTGGTTGCCGACGGTCGTTGGTCGACAATAGATGACGGGAGTTAACGGAAGTCGACGGTGGTCGACTACAGTGAGTTGTGGTCGATGGAGGTCGACAGTGGTTAACGACGGACGGCGATCGACTGTGGTCGAGGATGCTCGGCGGAGGTCGGCAGTGATCGACGGTAGTCGACGACAATTGATGACGTTCAGCGGTGGTCGATGGAGGTCAGCGGTGACTAACGACAGTCGATGACGGTCGGCGGTGGTCGACAGAGGTCAACGGTGATCGACGGCGATCAACGGTTGCCGACGATGGTCAACAGAGGTCGGCGGTGGGTTTCGACGGTCAGTGATGGTCGACAACGATCGACCATGGCGAGGACGATCTTGGACATGAGCTCTTTCTCAAAGCCTCAAGTTCTCTTTTAAGCCTCCCCTTCTCATGTGAGGGGTGAGGTTCTATTTCTAGTGTTTTGAGTGCAATTAATACCTCGAGATCCGTGCTAAATGATGAGCATTTGTTAGTGGCATATCAGAAGCCGACCCCACTTTGTGAGATTAAGATTGAAAATCATTTAAATTTATTTTGAAATTGTTTCTTTACTAATCTAATAAAAATTGAAGATTAAGCCCATTCTAAATTCTCTTATATATATATATATATATATCTTTATATTATGATATTTTGATATTATTTAAAAAAAAAATATAGGCACCCTAATGCATCTTATTTTTGGGAAAATTTATATCTAATTTTATGAATAAATTATTGGAAATTTAATAAAAGTTCAAAACTAACAACGAACACCTGCCTAACGATAACAAGATTAATTACATCACACATCCGTTGCTAAGATCTAAAGCTACTAGATGCAAATCATTTATAAAATTTCAAAATAAAACTATTTTTTTTCTCAATTAAATTTAATTTTAAATGAATGTGCCGTTAACTATATTTACATGACATCATAAGATAATATGACACATTTTAAAATCAAGATGATGTGTCATCAACCAAATTTTTATCATCAAACACAAATCTTAACACATTTTGAGAGAAAATTATTAAATAGTTCAAGATCCACATAAATCTATTTTAACAAATTTATAATTAAACCGAGTGTCTAGATGAGAAGAATTTAAAACTAAAATGCTATCCTCATTATTCATACTCAGAAAGGTCATTATAATAAAATTTCCATTATACTAATTATCTTATTTTTACCAATATGACCAAGTATATTATTATAATAACACTCAAAACTATATATATATATATATATATATATATATATATAACACTCACAACTATATATATATATATATATATATATATATATATATATGTATGTATCTCAATAAAAAATATATACGCAAAATTATTTTGAAGGAAAATAATATGCATCCATAATAGGAAAGAGAACAATCACATAAAAAAAGATTTACCTAGACCATAATGATAAATAATATTAAAATCAAGACAAGTATAAAATCATCATTATTTATTGCAAAATTATGGATATTTATTTTGAGTCCTTCAAATATTAATGATTTTTTTTTTCATTTTTAAATGATATATTTAGTGTTCAAAGAGTGGATGGCCACATGATACTATTCATCATGAGTGAAATAGTATTTCTTGGCATTATTTAACTTTCCTCAAAAAAAAATAATAATAATAATTGTGTTTTTTTAGGGTTATGAACACTTTTAATGAAAATATATATCCAAACTCCTAAATTAATTTCCATGCAATCAAGTTGGGGTATTTACATGCATGACCACTAAATTCTTATGTATTTACAAATCCTAACACATAAATTTTATTTTTTATATTTATATAGCTCAAATTATTTATCTCATATCAAAAATAGCACTATTTTAACTGTAAAAACGTGAAATGCACCATTTTATTCGAGTGATTATTCTGTGCAAACAACACACATAGAATTATTTTATTCGAGCGATTATTTTGTGCAGACAAAGCACGCAATTTGTGTGTGCTGTCCTATATGATTTTAAAAAAAATAAAATTTAAAAGTGGGGCTCACTGAAATATACTTTTGTAAAAGAAGTTTTTTTATTGATTCACCACAAGTATTTTTACGTGCGGTAAACAAACGCAATAATTTTTCTTTTATTCAGCGCAAATCTTAACACATAAACTTTATTTTAATTAAATGAGTAAATGAGATTTATCATTCCGTCATTTTTTATTAATATTGTTTTCTTTACTTTTCAACACGCCTTTTGACTTAATCTTATCATTATTTCATTAAACACCGTTTACTCGAATGGTAGTTATAACCACCACATGTCCATTGTAAGAAACACGTGGCGTGGGGACCCATCCGCTTTTGAATCCAATGATATATTTATTATGAGCAAAATTGGAAAATACTCCCAACTATTACAAAATTTATAAAAAAGTTAAAATACTTCACGATTATTTTAAAAATGAGCCCTTAAAAAGTCTTTAATGGCATTATTTCAGAGCCAATTTTAAAATTTTGGGGCATATCTTAACATTTTTATAAATTATGGGATTATTTTGACACTTTACTGCGAGCTTATTTGGTGTGAAAATGTCTTTGGTAGGTTATGTGTTTTGAAAATGCTCATACCGCACATATTTAGGTGCGTGACAGCTTTTTGACAGCGATCTAACTTTTTTCAAAAAAAAAAAAAATTATAATAGTCATCGCACATAACTTACGAACATATTATTTTTAATCAGTTCATCAGCAGATTATTCAATAAGTTGTAACTGCCCCAAACAGACTCTACATGTATATATAATATAATTTTATTCTCTTAAAAAATACCTAAGAAAATAATATAAATAAAATTTTTTGTAAGTTATAATTTAATTGCTTATTTTAAATTAAAAGTATTTATTGATCTAAGTATCATTATTTTACAAATGTATTTTTTTAATTGGATAGTGTGATGTGAGGTGTCTAATGCCTATCTTATCATGTATCAGTATTTATCTATATCTTTATCTTACAAGTTATTTTCTTATAAATATATTTATATATATACATCTATCTCTTGATATAAGTAAAGTTTTGATATTACAAAATATTAGTGCATATTATAAATTATGATGTGGTTACATGTCATTGATATGAGATCTTCATTCGTATATCCACTCAGCCATTCTATTTTTAATTGTTAGAATTTGTTCAATTAAAATTCTAAATAATTTTAAAAAGAAATATTTATGTACATTTAATAGCTAAAAAATCTAATATCGAAACTTCAATTTTCACATGCATCGCACTTATAACAAAATAATAGCTAAGAAAGAATAAAAATACATTTTTCTCTTACATAAGAAAATACATAAATAAATAAATAAAATTCAACCATCATAGAGTTTTCAGGAAATTTAATGTTCCATAACAATACGATAATAGCCCTCTCTTTCAAGGAAAAATATTACATTAGGACTATGAACGTAGAGCTACGTTCGGATTGCAATAGTTAGGAATATCCTGCTATGTTACAAGAATATTTCATCTGCGTTATGTGTAAAAAATGAAGTGTTATTCAAGTATTATATGATGTTATTCGATTATTTTGTGGTGTTATTAGAATATCCCTTGTGTTACTTGATTCGGGACTGAAGTGTTATTGGAATATTCCCACGTGTTACTTTATTTGGGGCTGTGTCATTCCAATAACATAATTGAAATATATGTCAAATAACACAGCCCAAAATCAAGTAACATGGGGGAATATTCCAATAACACTGCAAAATGATCGAATAATAACATATAATACTCTAATAACACTTCAATTTTTACAATAACGCAGACGGAATATTCATATAATACGGCTGGTTATTCCAATCCGAGCGTAGCTCTACGTTATGAGTTCTGATGCAATATTTTTCTCTCTTTCAATATATAAAAAATAAATAAATATATCTAATCATGCAAAACTTTTTTTTTTGCATAAATGTCCAAATATTCCATTTATGCATAGTGCAAGTGTGCAATCATGTCATTACCGTCCTTTAGCCCCAATAATCCAAAATTTCAATAAATTTTAAAATTACATAATTAAGTTTGAAATAAATTTTAGGGGTGTCTAGTAAATTAGGATCCGTTAAATCCGCCCTTTTGTTATATTTATTGTGTTTGACTAGATTTAGTAAATCTTGACCATAAATCTTACTAATAGGGGGCTACCATACACTCCCTTAATATAAATTTAATTAATTTTAAATTAATTAATTTTATATTGCATACCCATCTCAATAATACTGAAAATAATTTTGAAATCTAACATAATTTTTTTTTTCCAATGACTCAAAGATCTTATTTTTCTCTTAATTATTTCAAGATTAATTTATTCTTAATAAATGAAAAAATGTTTAGGTTTTTCGGTTTAATGATTGTAAGAAAATTATTTATAAGCTTTGAATTAAAGCAATAAATTGAAAAAGTTGGGGGGACAAAGTCTTCATATGATGCAACCTTTCATCATCATTGCACATGAAGATTGCACGGCTTTGATCACAAATTTATTGGATCCGTCTATATTTGAAGGAATTTATTACAATGTATAAAATAATTATTTATTTAATTTTTCTTCATAATTCCATTTTAATGCCACACTAAGAAAATAATTGCTATAAATATATAAGAAAAATAAAGTATCAAAATAATCCCTGATATTTACATGAGGCCATATTAATCCCAGAGATCACAGAAGTGTCAACATTCTCCATATAATATTTAAATTGAAGCTTAATTAATCTCGATAGAAGATGATTAGAGCTTAATACTAAATTAGTGAAAGACTATTTCGATACTTTTTATAAACTGAGAGTAATAATTTGTTTTAGGCAGTTGCAGCTATTTAAAGAAACAACTATAAAACTACTACAAAAGAAAAGTTGTAGTTCCAAAATGTAGCAGTAGTCATTACAATTTTTTCTTAAAAAAAAGCAAACCTAGCAGCCACCACACTTACCCAGACGAGGTTTCAAAACACAGTTCTTACCACAATTTTTAAAAAAAGACAGACAAAACACAATTTTGTCATGCTAAGAAGCAGAGGGGTGACACCGCACCGCCGCCACCAAACAGCAGCCGTAAATAAACACAACCTAAAACAACTTCATATAAATAGTGAGGGATTATTTTCTTTCTATTGTATATTAATTTATGCTCCTTTAATTTTATCAAACCAAACGATACATAGAATTTAATTCAAACCTTATAAAGGGGAATCAGTTTCAGATCTACCCAGTCTAGCAGAAGACATTTTAGGCATAATTTCTTAAGAGTGGAAATAAATAGCGGCAAAAAGAGGGTGCGAGGAATAAATGGATTCCTCCTCTATGAAGGATTCATGCAATAAATTTTTTGAAGCTTTACATAACCACTCAATTCTTATGAATTTTACATTTCCAGCACCTAAACTTTCAATTTTTTTCATTTATGCCACCATACTTTTGCATGAAAGGGTGTATTTCACTTTTTGAAAGTTTAAATAGTGATATTTATGTGATATAAGAGAATTGGGTGGTAGAAATGCAAAAAAGTAAGTTCAGGTTTTAGATCTGTAAATACATAAGAATTGGGGGGTATGGTATGTATGTAAATTTTCATATTTGAATAGAGATTTATATACAGATGACACAATATTGATGCATTTAAATATCTGATAAAAAAAATCTTTTTTTTTTTTACATTTATAACACTTTTATGATTTATTAACATTTATATTTTCTATTTTAAATATTAATAATAGTGATATTTTTTATGTGATATGAAAATTTTTAACATCATAAATGTTAGTATTAAATATAACTGTTAGATATGTAAATACATAAAAATAATGTTGCATGAATGTAAATGCCCTATTTTTGGAGTGTTCTTTATAACCATTACAATAGAAGGGAAAAATTTTTTGACCAAAACTTTGTAAGGAAATAATATTTAAATACATTAAATCTACTTTTAGATAATATAAAATAAAATTTAATTTATTATTCAAATTTTCCATTTATTAATTATAAAATAAATTTTATTAAATTAGAATAATAAATTTTTGACCTAATTTTTTTTTTTAGAACCCATTCTATCCATACCTAAAATATAAGAAAATGCCAATCAATAATTTAATTATTCAAACAAAAATAAAATATTTTAGATTATTAATAAAACATCTAATATTTAGGTGACAAACATATTTATTTGATATGAAAAATATTGTATTTAAAGTACAATTTTATTGGAGGAATTGAGAGAGGATCTTTTAAATAAAGAATATCCAAATTTAATTGTCAAAAATTTACATAAATACAACTCGATTTCTATTTATTTACATATCTAACCTTCCAAATCATTCACATCATATCAAAAAATACATGCAAGGAAACTTTAAAAGGTAAAAATTTAAATTTAGAGGCTAAATATGCAAATACATGGAAATTAGGTGCCGTGTATGTAAATCTTACGATGAGAAGATATTGTACTGCAGAATCTTTTTAGGGTTAAGGAGGACCACATGACCGGTCAAAGGTTTTTGGAACATATGCAGGCTTTTAGGTATCTTGTGAGTGTTGAGTGTTTCCAGGAACATTAAAAAGTAGACATTTTGCTTCTTGTATTGTCTAAATATCAAAAGCCCAAGACAACCAACTATATTTAATATTTTATTTAAAAGCATTTTAATATTTGAAAGAGCTTTACATCCATACCTTATCACACAGTCTAATGTATTTACATATATAACCCTTGAAATTTCGATATTTACCGAAGTAGCACTATAATGTACATAATTGACAGAAAAAGATGCATCACGTAAAAGAATAAACATTAGTGTTGTTATTGGTGGAGATGTTGCATACTTGTGCGTTATATAAGTAAATATTAACAATTAGACACATTTACCTAGGCCCAATTTCTATATATTCACATATACCTAAACTTTATTTTTTGCATACATTTATATCATCCAACCATTCATACCACATAAAAACTATCAAAATTCTAATTTTTAAAAAGTTAAATACATCTTTCATATATAAGTTAGATTACATATATATGTAAATATTAAAATTTAGGCGTTAGATAAATAAATAGGGGTAGAAAAAATTGACCCTGCATGCCAACTAAACCAACTAGACCCAAATCTGACTCGAAAAATTTGGATGGGTTGACCCAAAAATTATTTAGGTCGGGTTTGATTTAGAAATTTAACCTATTTGATTTTTTGGGTCGAGTTTGGGTAGACTTGCTAGCCTGAATTTGACACAAAATTAAATTGCTAACCTACAATTGATTCTAATGACCTGAAAACTTGAAATCAACCCAAGATTGATTTAAAACAAATCCAAATTTTACCTGAATAGATGTTATGTTTAGCATCAAACGAGTCAAACTGGTCAACTTCAAGTTAGTAGGTTAAAGAAGGGTTGGATTTTCTAAGCCATTTAATATTCGAGGGGGCAAGTAGTTTTGGGTCAAATAGTTTCAGGTCGATTATTTTCAAATCAGACTCAAACCTAACCCGTGAACCCAATTTGACAACCCGATATATAAATACGTAGGAGTTGAGTGATATGCATGCAAATCTTCCAAAAAAATTAAGTGCTAAATAAGTGAATGCAGAATAATTGTGTCGTGCGTATGTTCTTTATATATATATATATATATATGATGTCACCTGACTTAATCTATATATACACAAATCAATTCAAGTGAATGCAACAACACAGCAGCTTGTTTTAAGCACAACTATCTGTACAGTTGCAGTCGCCTAATCTCAACTATCTGATTCATTTTGAATGGCTAAGATTAGATCAATAAAACATCACGCTGATTTAAATAACAACAATAAATAACTCAATCTCAACCATCCAAAATAAATCAACTGCACAAATTATGATAATTTAATAAAAAAATCACAGACTTACTCCTAATCCTTATTCTAATAGACCTGTAACAGATCTATTTTATAATTGTTAGCGTGTGGACCATAACAAGAAAAAAAAATATAAGAAAATCATTCACAGTAGGTGAGTATTAATTTAAGAGAATATATATTTATTTTTTATTTTGTTCGTCATATAACCTTAAAAGCATCATTATTAACATCATTGGATTCTCAACTTATCAATCAATTATGATTTGCGAAAGTTAGAAAATTTTATCTCTACAAAGAATATATAACGAATTTACCCAACCAAACCTTAAAACAAAAGGTATTTGATATTATGGAAAAAAAAAAGGTGCAAGATGTTTCATTTACATACATACCACCGTATCTATTTACATATCAAAGACCTGAAATTTACTTTTTACATTTAAACCACCCAAATCCTTCCACATCACATCAAAAATAACGCCAGCTTTTCTTTTTTTGTGCATTGGTAATGTGGTATGTATGTAATTCTTGCAAATTATTAACATATTATTCGCAACTGAAAAAGTAACTTACCTTGATTAACTATTTCCTATGTACATGGCAACGTAACAGATAGACATAGTTTGAGTACCTGCCAAAGTTTGAACGCTATGATACCTGAGGTTTGATGTGTAACTCTAAAAATATATAATTTTGCATTCCAAGTCCATCAAATTCAGGCCTCCTGCAAAGAAAATAAAAATCACCGGAAGAAAACATCTCCAACCTCAACAAAACAATAGCATTCTTATTAAAAACATTAACATTTGCATATGATAATTCTAAACATAAAAAATAATCCAAAGCAGGATTGGGTCTCACGACTGAGTTGTTTAGGAGGGAAGATTGTTGACAATAGGGATTTACATTTGATTATAACTGAGTTGATTATAGCAGTGCAATAAAAAAAAAACAAGAGATACATTTATTTAAAGGGCCCATTTAGGATTTTTTTTTTTATTTGAAATGAAATTTGACACGTTTAATATATCCCTAAACCCTTTAAAAAAACATAAAACATCTAAATTTTATTGAACATTTTTGAAGAAATTGATTTGCATTTAAAAGCAACAAATAAAAAAGATACAAAAAAATACATAAGACAAACGTACATTTTAAAATAACAACAACAACAACAAACATTTATCACACTAAGCGGGGTCGGCTACATGAATTTTTTTTCTCCATTGCAACCTATTGAGTGTCATATTTTCATTTAATTCTAATAAATTAAGATTATTTTTTATACAATATGCCCCAAGTCTTTCTAGGTCTACCTCTGCATTTCTTAACATAAGTCGAATCTAAAACATCTACAGTCCTAATCGGATCATCAGATGGTTGACGTTTAATATGACCAAACCATCCAAAGATGATTCTCTCTAATTTTGTCTACCACTGCAACTACACCATCCCTATCACGGATATATTCATATATTCATTAGATATATTCATTATGCATTTTGTCTCTAAGTGTAAAGCCACTCATCCACCTAATCATTCTCATCTCGGCAACACATAACTTAGTTTTATGCTTCTCTTTTAAAGGGCAACATCAACGCCATAGAACATTGCAAATCTCAGCACAATCTTATTAAATTTTCCTTTCAGTCTAATTGGTACTTTTCTATCACACAATAGGCGCATTCCTCCACTTCAAACAACCAACTTGAATTCTACTAATAATCGCCATCACTTTGAACAATATATATGAGATATCTAAAATGTTCACACCTTTTAATAATTTGATCACCGATAGTTACAACTGTCATTAGAGCTACTACTACTAAAATTATATTCCATGTATTCAATTTTAGTTCTACTCAAATGAAAGCCTTTGGACTCCAATGCAGACATCCATAATTCAAGTTTTTCCTGAGCTCTCTCTAGTCTTATCCACGGGAAGGATATCTCAGTGAAAAGCTCCTATAAATGTCTAGTAAGAGCATTCATAATTAAAGCAAAAGGATAAGGGCTTAAAGCCGATCCCTGATGTAATCCAACTGAAATAGAAAAATATTTGGTCAATCCTCCTTTTGTTCGAACACAAGTAACGACTCTAGTATACATGTCTTTAATGACTTGAATATAAGTCATATCAACACCATGCTTCTCAAGAACTCTCCAAAGGATATCTCTTGGAACTTCACCGTAAGCTTTTTCTAAATCAATAAAAAAGCATATGCAAATCCTTATTCTCTCTAAACTTCTCCATCAAACCTCTCAATAAATGTATAGCTTTCATAGTAGACTTGCCTGACACAAATCCAAATTGATTATGAGAAATCTTTGTAACTCGTTTTACCCTATTTTCAATTACCCTCTCTCATAAATTTAAAACATGACACATCAACTTAATTCCTCCATAATTTGCATATTTTGCATACTCTTGTAAATCCCATTTATAAAAAAAAATGGGGACCAGAATACTCTTCCTCCACTCCTTATGCATCTTTTTAGTTTTTAAAATAATATTAAGAAGTTTAGTAAGTTAAGAAACTCTCAAACCTCCTATATATTTCTACACTTCGATTGGGTTATCATCAGGTCTTACAGACTTTCCACCCTTGGTAAAAATGAAGCATTTTATTATTATTAACGATATTAAGATCACTAAGATCGATCATATTTTTAGAAACTTTATTAAAATATTTATCAAAATAATCCACTTATTTGAAAGTAAGAGATGAGGTGGAGATTGTTGTATTTATGATTTTTTTTCAATCAGAAGTAATTTAGTCTTTTGGCTTTATTTATTTGCATGTCCTAATCATTCTCTATAAAAAAAAATACTCAGGGTTTATAAGAGACTTATGGGTGAATGGTGAGAAGTGTGGATTATAACCCCTAACATTTTCTTTCTCTCGTCCGATGTTAGTGAAATCTCTCTTCCCGTGGATGTAAATGAATCAAGTTAACGCCGAACTACGTAAATATTTTGTGTTTGATTGTTGTTGTGTGAATTTATACACTTTTGTATTGTTTTCACATAACACTCTCATTATCTTCTAATATTTTCTTTAATCAAGTCTTGTATTTCGTGGTATTCTTCATTTTTGAAACACTTTCAAGTATCTTGAACCTTTGAAGGGGAATAGAGGATATTAAGTCTTTCTGGCATGAACATTTTGATGCTATAAGCATTTCCGATGTGCCAAACGACAATTGCAACTATCTGACATCCCTTGCATGCACAACATTAACACCTTTCCCTAATGTTCAATGATTTTAAGTAAGGGTGTAAATGAGTTGAGCTAAGCTCGAATCCTTCCTAACTCGAGCTTGGTTGTCTATCAAATTATCATGGAAGCTCACTGAATAAAGCATCAATGGCTGGAGGAGGAAATCAACATAACCACCGATCAACTATTCGAGCTGTGATACCGGAATTAACCCAAATCACGACCGAATAAAAACTTTTATCACTGAACTCAAAAATTACAATGACGATTCGTCAAACATAAAAGAGCACAAACATGCAAACGATAGGTGTCAACGAAAACTCAACCAAAAAAGAAAGAAAATAACACAACACAAATGACCGTGTAGAGAAGAGCAGCAGGCTCAGAAGAAAGGACAAGAGCTGCGGCAATCTTGGAAGGTGTCGGCCTGCAGGTTGATGCGATGCTGCAGGGCGTAGGAGTCATGGGGGACTACAGGGAGGAGGCTGGCAGTAGGTGGCTGCGGCTTAGGCGGTATGTAAATACATAAGAATTGTGTGATATGCACGTAACTGCCCTTTAAAGTAAATGATGCATTACATGATTGTGAACACTACGATCAATTTAAAAGAATGGGACTGGTTTTAACTTCAATTTCCACTCCAGCAGCACGCAAAAAGAGATATATGGCACGAGTAGACATACTACCTCAAACTGGTATTGGAAGGAGAGCTTCCTGTGCTGAAGCATCCTCACCTTGAACTTCCATCCAATCCAACTTTGGGCCCTGCAAAAGAAATCTCCACGAGATGAGAACACGAATCTTCCATAAAATTCAGATTTATAACTTGTTCAACATCGCATTATTATCTTAGTATGTTCTAGTTTTCCATGATTCAAGAAAGAGCTCATGCAGAAATCAAAGTAGAAATATTACCATAAAATCAAGGGAAATTTACATGCCAGCGCACAATTCTTATGTATTTACATATGTAACACCTTAACTTTTATATTTATACCACCCAAATCGTCCATATCACATAAAAAATACCACCATTTTAACTTGCAAAAAGTGAAGTTCACCTTTTCATGCATAGCAACATAGCAGCATGGGTAAGGTGGCATGTATGTAAAAATACATAGGAATTGAGTGGTATGTATGTAAATTTTTCATAAAATTAATGAATGATGATAAACTTGGAAAGAAATGCCCTTAAACATAAGCTGTTTAAAACTCGTCAAAAACTTTGATCTTGTACCACAACTGCTCTCTCTGCCGGAAAATTACAAAAATTCTAAAAGATTGGAATTACGGAAAATTTACAAGGTTCTTATCGAAGAAGAGTGAAGGAAAAATGAGTGGGAGTTATTAGTCTATAAGTATCTAGATTAGCAATTTAATTCCAATCCTCCCAGGCTAAGACGGTGTTTAGCAAAACCCTAATTTACGTTAAATGGGATTTATCAAATCCATTAAATCAAATACTTTGTGCAACGGAGATGAACATGCGAGCGACGTTGGAAGAAATTTTTAATCCACGACAATCGGACTAAATTCGGATTTACGTCGTAAAAGAGATGAAATGCCAGAAGAAAAAATGGAATGCAAAAAAATTTGATTTAACGAACCGGTTTTATTTATTTATTTTCGTTAATATCTGGGTCGATTTATTCTAAATTCATGGCTAAATCATATTTAAATTATGCTACCAAATACCGCCTAAAAGTTTGAAATAGAGATAAATGGCCTCACCTTTCCTAGCCGAATAATTGTCGGAGGAATTCTTGTCATATCAACAACCGTGGAAGGATCTGCCACTCGGACTCCACCATCAACAAGAAAATCCAGACCCTGATAGGTTCAATAAAATGGATTAAAGCATATCCAGATTAAGAAAAATGTAAATAGTTCAAATGACGATCCATAAAACGGAATTAAAGCAAAAATATGAGATTTAAGTAAATAAAAAAGGGGCATTTACATAAAAACCATTCAATTTCTATTTGTTTACATATCTAACACATAAACTTTGCGGTTTACATTTAAACCGCCCAAACCTTTCGAATAACATAAAAAATAACCCCATTTTAACTTCTAAAAAGTGAAATGCACATTTTCATGCATAGGTAATGTGCATGTATGTAAAAATTGAAGTTTAGATGTTACACATGTAAATACATAAGAAATTGAGTGGTACGTATGTAAATCTTCAAAAAAAAAAAAAAAGCCCATCAAATGATGCTAAATAACATAGCTACGAGTTGAGCACACTATCCACAATGATCTATAAGGATGAAAATATAAATTCCTGGCAATAGATCCATTGTTCTTTGTGTCACACTAATCCAAAGCGTTACAGTAACAACAACAACTACAAAAATTTACAAGTTGGAACAGATACGATTAAAGAAAATAACTAATCGAAAATGGGATCCTTCATACCTCCGGCTCGTAAATATCAGCTATCATTACAGGGTTAATCATCCACTGGTTTTCTGCCGGACACTTGACGCTAAGGCATCACACATACCAGTGATCATTATTAGTATAAAAGGAAGATTTACATACATACCACTCAATTCCTATGTATTTACATATCTAACACCTAAAATTCAATTTTTATGGACATACCATCTTACCAATGCATGAAAATGTGTATATCACTTTTTAAGGTTAAAATGATGGTATTTTTTATGTGATATGAAAGATTTGAGTGGTATAAATGTAACAAACAAAATTTTGGTGTTAGATATATAAACATAGGAATTAGGCGGTATGTATGTAATGGGTTTAGTATAAAATAAAGTAAAAAAGAAATAACAGCTATAGAAAGATCCCTTCAAATAAAAATTCACACAGCTAAAGAAATTATTTTCCATAGCAATACTAATTCATGGCTTGGTGAAATTTCGCAAACCTTGTGCTTATCAAAGGAGCATCAAGTTTATTTAATATGGTCTGGCAAATGTTGTCATCGGGTATCCGAACACCGACATGCTTTCTTGTTGAATATTTAGCAGTAGAGCCACTCCTAATGCATTGTTTTGGTAATTCTTTACTAGCAGGTAGTATAAAGGTATACTGTTAAAGGATGAGGCATTTTAGAGAAAATTTCTAGTCATAATCAATATAATGGAAAATAATTATGGGGCTTTTACATACATAACACACAATTCTTAAGCATTTACATAATGAACACCTAAAATTTTATTTTTTACATTTACACCACCTAAATCATTTCAGTCACATAAAATATCACTATTTTAACTTCTGAAAAGCAAAATACCTTTTTATGCAAAGGTAAGATGACATATATGTAAAAATTAGAGTTTAGTTGTTATATATGTAAATACATAAGAATGAAGTGATGTGTATAGAAATCTTCCAAAAAATTATGCTTACGGGCCCAGGCAGACAATGTTTGACAGCTCTGAAGATATTAGTCTGTCCATAGGCATTACCCCGAGGGAAGCCTGTCGTATATGTGTCGATGTCTTGTAAAGAACGACACAGGATACTAAGGGGCTGGTAAAATATATGAAAAATCACACAAAAACACGTAAATATGGTTCAATATAACCACCTTTCAATACTCTGTAGTTTCAATTTGTAAGTAAAAATAACCAATATGCACAGAAATTTAATAGTACTTGCCTTTGAGTTCCCCACACCCTTAATTCTGCAGGCGAGAAAAATCAATGAGCAAAACTTGGAAGATATTTAAGGGCGAGAATTAGAGAAAAATTTAGATTGAATGAGAAAACGGTAGGATTCAAAGAATCCGTAAAAGAAGAAAGACCTTCTAAGACGTTCAATCGAGGAGTAACTTCGCAAATCACAAACAATAGCATACCTGACAAATAATAGTAACAAATAAATCATCTGATATTAAAATACAACTAATGTATTGGAGCTAAATGAGATTGCAATATCCCTTTGTATTTTTAATAGTATCACACACACAAACAAAGTATTGTATGCCCCATATATCATTTTCATTGTAGCATGTAACATCTATAATCAGTGTAATTTTTAAAAGTGGTTTCTTCTCCATCAACATCATTCCCCAGCTCAGCTATTAGGAGTCATCTTGAGAAATCAATATCAACCCTTCATTTGTGCATTGCTTCCATGAGCGGATTTGCACCTCGCTTTCATCTTCATGTGTTGCTAGCACATGACAACGGCACTATCACATATGATAGCTTCCCTCTTGACCGTGATTAGCAGAGAGTATGTCTTACATGTATTATACTTTTGTTTGGCTTTGTCCAACCTTTCTTTATTGATGCCTCAAGGAGTCCAACTATGCTTAGGTAAGGTTGTTGAGTTTGCTTCTTCTTGTACCTAGAGCAGTTGTTTTGCCTTTTCTTGATATATATGGATTTATACTCTTCGTCTTGCCTATGTTATTGTGCTTGTTGTCTGAATTCGATAGCATATAATGCTTCAATTAACATCCTAACCTGCTACAGATTTTCTTTTGGCATCAATTTCCTGATGACTTTTATCTCCTATATGAGCAACTCATAAGGTTTTAAACGAACCCCTAGTTAAGTTGTCACTGTTCAATGAGATGAGTGGACAAAATAGCTAAAAATTTAATACAAATTTTAAGTGAAAATAATAAAATTTGATATAGAATTGTCATTAACTTTTTATTTATTACAACAATTTTTTAAAGGAGAAGAAATAAAGAAATTTAGAAAAGTCACTAAAGCCCATTTATGCTATTTTATAAAGCGTTGGCGGTGCCAATAAGAACAGAAAATAAGCACAGAAACAGAAAAGACAACGTCGTGGTGCCAGTTGGAAGGAAAAGATGTTCCAGACAAAGTATGGGTATCACATGTAGAAGCGTTTTGGCGCTAAAAGAAGCATAAATCAGCCAACATCACTATGTCAGTACACTGACGCTCGCCTTCTCTCTAAGTAAAGGGCAAAGCAACCATTCCTTCAATCTATCTCTATTGAGATTTATAATCTAATGTAAGGTCCTATTTATAAATAGAAGTAATCTAGAAATTTATTTGTAAATGTTGTAAGGCTCTATACAAGCCTAAGTTATTAATTAAATGGGTAAGTTTTCAAGAGCAATTATTTCTTTATGATATCAGAGCTAAACCAAGCTGGCGCTCTATGCGAGTTGGGATCAACGTATAGAGACCCGGAACTCTCACTTTCTCTTCCTTACGCATCGTCTTGACGAAGCAGTAGCGATTAGAACTAACTGGGAAGACAATGACGGAAATGCGGCGCGACTCTAGTGATCCAGTTGCAATTAGAGCTAGGCAGGAAGGCAACCATGGAATTGCGATGAGCTAACTTTGAAGGCAACGATGGGATTGTAGCATGAATCCGAAGGATGCAGTAGCAATCAAAACTAACAGGGAAGACAAAGCTGGGATAATTGCGTACAAACGCATGATCAAATTCATGTGTGATCTGTGTGATCTAACCTTGTGATTGAGGATGACAAGAGATGGATATAATGCAAGAGGTAATGGTTTGGAGCTTCTGGGAAAGATAGATCTTGAACTTCTGAAGTTTTTGTTCAGGCTCATACAGGAAGCTAACGTTTCAACGGGAGCCTCTATCTTAGCACGCGCTCTGACGCAGGTGGAGCTAGGTCTCCCACTTGTGGATTTGAAGCTTGATGAGCCGTCCACGTATCTAAGTTGGATGAGTAGAATCGAGGTTGCTCTAGTAGAGAAGAGATTAGAGGGATATCTGATGGGAGTCGAGCCTAAGCTAGAGGAAGACAGTGTTGAGGGAGATGAGTGGAGGACCACACATGGCTTACTTTACACATGGCTTCTCAAATCAGTTCCATCGATTGTCTCATCAATGGTTGGCATTTGAAAGGTGAAGGACATCTGGGCAAAACTGAAGAGAACTTAAGTTGGGACTGAGATGAGATCTTGATCACTTCTCATCTATGCTGAGTTGTGGTGATATGGGGAGTAAGAAGAAAGATATCATTGCACAGATAATGACTATGTAGTTTCTAACTCATCCGAACCTGAGCTTTGATCAGAGAAGATCAATCCTCCTATCCTAGACATCGATCATTTCACAGGGTGAGGTCATCGCTGTGATACAGAAGGAGAGTCGTATGAGGCCACACTCTGAATCGAGTGAACTTTTAGGTACACGACATGTTTTGGTTGCTTCGAGCTCGGTTATGACAGTTGCAAAGGGAGAGACCCGAAGGTGCTACAACTATTGAGAAGTAGGACATCTAAGCAAGGCTTGTCCAAAGCCACCCAATGAGAGAGAGAGACAAGTGACGTGGATAGTCCAGAGGCTGTGGTTGTATTCATAAAGGCCAACGAGATGGAAGAGAGGGTAACCAGATAAATTTGATGGTAGTGGAGGACGAGGAAGAGACGGGTGGTCTTGACACGCTCCTAATGCGGTGAAGCACAAACGACTCACACAAGAATATGTAGCGTATCAGTAATATAAGAAATTGAGTTTTGTGTGTCGATCACGCAGGGAATGAGATCAATCCAAATTTACAAAAGTCCTAGTTTATTACTAATGGTCCTAGCTTGAAATTTTAAAGTTTTGATGACTATCATAAAATGTCTAATCTGAAAATAACAAGTTTAAAAAATCCTATTCTAATGACAGTAGATGGTTAAAAGTTTTTCAAGTGCTTAAGAAGTTCCCTCCTGGATTGGTTTTGTAGGAATTAGAGAGTGAAATGATGAATAAAAGAAGGTGATAAATGAGAGCAAACCCCTTCCTTAACCCCTCTCAGTAGCCTAAGGACGCTTGGCTAGAAATCTAGTTTAGTTTCCTAAATCCAGTTTCGAGCCCCATTAATTAATTTCTCCCTTGAAGTTTGCACTAACCTAGAGGATATATTCTGATTACCCATAATTAATGTGATTATCCTAGTTGTTCTACTAAGATTTCTTCCGAAATTCATAATTCACACATATGTTAACAAATCACATGACCAGTATGCAATGTAAATGAAAATCAAAAGGATAATTCATAACCAAATAAATTAAGGCAAATCTCAAAGTAATTTCACACACATCACACCAACATCCCCAATCCAAGAGAGAATTAGGGAACTACTCGCTACTCATTCTTTTGCACATCAACATCAACATTTGAATTGAAAGAATATATCAAGTATAGAAGTTTCCAACATAAAATTTGAAATCAAACCACACAACGAACTCCAAAATACTTTTCTCCTTTCCTCCAACCTCAAGTGTTGAAGGTAACAACCATGAGTCTCACTAAACACTCAAACTCAGTTCTCCACTCTAGAAGATCTTCTATTGTCATCTTCCTCAAGGTTCATTCCTCAAAAATGTAGAAAAAGTCCGGAACTCCCCCCCCCCAACCTTCGTGTCCATCGTCTATATACTTCTCCTAATGAAGAGGTGTCTCAACTATTGAAGCCGTCAATTTTCGCAAACTAGCTTCTAGGAACTAAACACAGTTTCTGGTCTAGGCTTCAAGGCGTCTAGGCACCCAGTCGCGGTGCCTCGGCACTGGCAGTGTGGCACTTAGGCACTGTAGGCGCGGCGCCTGCTTTTTGTGCTCTCTGTTTTCTGACGAAAATATGGGGTGAATTGAGCGGTCATGGGCAGTGCCTAGGCGACACTATCACGACACCTACTTTGTAAGCTCTTGGTTTGCTGGTTGTTTCGAGCTCCTAGGAAATGGTAGTCTTATACCTACTTTCCAACCTCCGGGAGCCTACTTTCCACTCTCTGTTTGATGCTCAAACTGACTTGTATCTGGTGCTTAGGCTCCAAAATACCACTTAACTCCATTTTGCAGTCGTTTGATCTCCTTCCCTGAATCCTGCAACACAACACCAAAACCTTCTATAAAGCATAATATAAACATATAAAAATGGTAGAATTAAGATGAAAAGTACCCATATTGCATACACACGTCAATTAATTACCGATAAGGATCACGAGTTTCTGGAGATATTGAAAATGAAACGGAGAGCGACAGACGACGTGACTGAGGATGCATCCACGTTATCGTCATCCAAGGGAAATACCGCTACTCATGCTTACTCAGCCAAAGATACTAGTAATACATATACACTTGTCTCGATATATAACATAAAATCACCGAAATATATAGTAATTATGGTACATATCGACATGTGACAGGTAACACTAGTGGGTTCTCTTCTTATACTCATCTAACAGTTTAAGAGAGCATTTAGACCTCCGATGATACAGCACAGCCGATGGTTTGTAAGAGTACAATAAGGTGTGCCGATTATATAATTTTGTCAAATGTTTTGTATGTTCCTTCCTTTCTAGTGAATCTTTTATCTGTAAGTGTCATTATACTTCAACTAAAATATGTTGTTTCATTTGATATTACTAGGGTGATCTTTCGAGAGAAAGGGACTAGTCCAAGACTTGGGGCTAACATGCGGCATCGTGAACTCTGGTTCTTGAATAGAGAGAGAATGGACTCAACATTGACATCCATGGTAGAGAATGCTTGAGTAAGAGAATCTGGGAGGATGTGTTGCTACTACATCACAGGCGCATAGAATACTCTTTATTTAGTTTATTGAGTCGTTTGTATTCATCTTTGTATGAGAAGGCAAAAAGATAAAAACATATGTGTGATGCTTATGAGTTTGGTAAACATATCAAAAGCTCCTACATTAGTTCTGGTAATATAGGTTCTTATATTCTTGATTTGGTGCATTCAATGTATGGAGCATTGTCATACAACTTCAATGAATGAATGTAAAAATTTTGTGACTTCATTGAATGTTTTTCTTATATTACTTAATTATACATGATGAGAAACAAAAATGATGTGTTTACCTGTTTTAAAGACTTTCACATGGCGATTTAGACTCAATATGATGCACTAGTAAGTTTATTGATGTATGATAATAGGATGGAGTATACCAACAAGGCGTTTGAAGAGACTTATCAGCTCAAGTGATACAAGATAAAACCACATGTCCATGCACAACCATGCACACCAGCACAAAACAGAGTAGCACAAGGGAAAAATAAACATCTTCTAGAAGTAATCAGAAGCATGATGAACTTGATGAATATCCCAAAGCAATTGTGGGGGCAAATAATTTTGACAGTCGCTTAATTGATCAACAAATATCCTCAAGTACTGGACTGACAATCTCTTTGTAAATTATTGAAAAGAGATAATGGCGGGATCCTCCCATGAAGGTATTTGGTTATGTATGCTTTATAAAGGATCATAGACCATCAATAGAGAAGCTGGATCATAGTTGTGAAGTGTATTTTTGTAGGTTATTTTGTTGCCTAAAGAGAGGGTGTTCGTTGGAGCCCAATAGAGAGAATACTATTTGTGAATATCGATGTGACCTTTAGAGAATTTGAATTATATTACTCCTTGAAGAGTAGTGATGGTCTAATATATCACCCTTTGGTGACCCACTAAATAATTGAGGTATGAGATGATAGGGGGAGAGTGGTGATGGTGAGAGATTGGTATATGTAGAAACAACGTCATGTCCCATCGTGTGAGAAGAATCAGCTGAGGAAGAGCAAGAAAATGAGGAAAATGAGCCTGAAGGTGGTGGTATTTAAGCTCAACGAGAGATGAGAGTATATACAAGGAGAAGGCGGAATAAGAAAACAGTGTCACTCGTCTCATTAAGTCCCTTGTCTCGGTCTACCTTGACTCCTGAGACACCTACACCATCCACATCATAATCAAATTTTAAAGATGACATGATTCCTTTTCTTGCAACTCTCACTCCCATGATATTAAGAATGATCTCTCGCAGCAATACAGGCCATTCTCCTGATCGTTATTATCCTGATCTTTTCAATTTCTAGCATGACATTACTCGGTTTGTCTCATGCTCTAATTATCACATGCATATGGAGCATTCAGTGTACCTTTGGACACTATCTCTATACCCAAGTGTTGACATGTAGTTAAAGAGGATCCAAAGTAGAAGTTTGTCATGATGGAGGAACTTGGTGCTCTCGATAAGAACAAAATGTGGGACCTAGCGTTGCTACCAACAGAAAAAAAAGTCAGTCTGGATCTTCACAGTGAAGTAGGCCTCAAAAGAAAAAATTAATTGCTACAAAGCACGGTTGGTGAAGAGAGGGTATAGCCAGACGTATGATATCGACTAAGACTAGACATTTACACCAGTGGCGAGGTCAAGCACAATCAAAACACTCATCTCTCTGGTTGTAATTAGTGGATGGAGGTTACATCAACTGAATGTGAAGAATGTGTTTCATGGGGATCTGCTAGAGAAAATGTACATGGAAATACCCACGGGTTTCGGCACAAACCAATCAGTGGCAAAGTATGTAGACTGAGGAAGCCACTAAGCGGGTTGAAACAGTTTCCTCGAGTTTTGTTTGCAGACTCAAGAGAGCAACGGTAAGCATGAAATATCAGCAGATCAATATTGACTACAGTGTTCTTTCGACAAAATGGTGTCTCGTTACTATGCTTGTCATATATGTGGATGATATGACAGTCATTGGTGATGATGAGAAAGAAAATGTGTAGCTGAAGGCAAGATTAGGCAAAGAATTTGAGATGGACCTGGGAAAACTTTGATACTTCCTTAGGATTAAGGTGGCTAGTAGAGCAAAAAGGATTATTCTATCTCAAAGGAAGTATATGCTAGACTTGCTCAAAGAAATAGACATGTTGGGATGCAAGTCTGCAGTTTCATCACTTAATCATAAGAGAAAGTTGGGTGCAGAGGCGGAAGAGACTGTTGATCGCGAGAGGTACCAGAGATTGGTAGGTTTTCTCTTTTATCTGAGTCACACTCGTCTCAACATATCATTTACAGTAAGCGTGGTGAGTCACTACATGTGTGATCCATGAAAGGGTAGTCACATGGATGTCGTGTATCAGATTCTAAGGTGCTTGAATAATGCATCAGAGCAGAGGTTTATCTTCAGGAAGAATAAACATGTAAGCATTGAGAGCTATTGTGATTATGATTGGGCGAGTTGTGAAGGTAACAAAAGATTCACATCTGGATATTGCATGTTCGTAGGGGGCAAGGGCAACTTAGTCCATTTGAAGAGCAAGAAACAGTCAGTAGTAGAGAGGTCAACAGCGGAGGAAATAATAGGGTCACGACCTTAGGAGTTGTCGAGATTATGTGGTTGGGAGCCTTGTTGGTAGAGCCCAAGGTGGACCAAGGAGCTCAAATGAAATTGCGGTATGACAAAAAAGTCTGTGATCAGCATCACCAACCCCATGATGCAACATGATAGAACCGATCATGTGGAGTAAGGATGTCAAAAATTGACCTGACACGACGACTCGTACTCAACTCGGAAAACCCGGGTTAAGGTTGACCTGAATATTTTTCAATTCATGTTCGAGTCAAAAAATTCGACCCGTTTATTATTCGGGTGGGGTTCGAGTTAAAATCGAAACCCAAACTTGACCCAAATAAGCACGAAAGTTCGGGTCAATTTCATATCATAGTTTTTGACCCATTTATTATTTGGTTCGGGTTGGATAATTTTTGGGTCGGACTCAAACTCGATCCGCTGACCCAAATTGACAACTCTAATGTGGAGATTGATCGATTCTTCACCAAGAAAAAACTGAATAACAAACCGCTGGAACTAAGTTGTGTAGCAACTAAAGAGCAAGTGGTTGACTACCTCACCACAAGACTCAGCTCATTAGATATGTCCAGGTTATGTAACAAGATGGGTTTAGTAGATATCTTTTGCCCTTCTTGAGGGAAAGTGTTGATATTTGTATCTAATGTAGAGTCCTATTTGTAAATAGAAGAAGTCCAGGAATGCATTTGTAAATGTTGTAAGGCTCTACATAAGCCCAAGTCATTAACAAAAGAAGTTTTCCAGAGCAATTACTTCACTCTCCCTCCCCCGAAGAATCTAAAGAATGTACCAATAGTAGATAGGATGCAAGAGAAATCTAGGTTCATCTTCTGAAAAATACTATTGACAATCATGTTTAAAATGCTTCTTGTATCAATTAAAATATTGTCACCTGGTAATTATCAATCAATGCTATGAATACTACAACATAACTTTATAAATTTACATTCATCAGTTCATCCAACACATAGAAGGCGACCTTCATGAATTCAGTGCATGGTTCCAAACGCGCTTGTTGAGCTCACCCCTCTTGACCAAAATTTTTTTACACTAGTTTTCTGATACTGCACCTGCTCCTCACAATGTAGCTAGCACCATTCGAGCTATGCACATTGCCAAAGTTGGGATAGGCTTATTCATCTACTCTTTGCAAGCATTAATCCCTATCTCCTTCTTGGGACCGCTACCATAAATTTCTCCAACTTTATAATCTCAATTAATTATTCTATTTATGTCATACCCATGATTTGTATGAAATGCACAGTATTTTGAAGCATCTTTAACAAGAGCTACGGAAAAATAGTCCCACATCGATTAGGTGTATGACCGAAAAACAGTATTTAAGTCTTGGCTGCCCACCTATCTTAAAGGCTCTTTTGGGAGATGACAAGTGATATCAGAGCAGATTACTGTCTGTCAGGTGTGTGGACTCTCCATGGTCCAGTGGGACCCTCGGTGGAGCCGATCCGTGACGAGGACGACACGTGATTGGGTGGAGAAGAATGTCACAGACAAATAGTTTCACATCGGCTAGGTGTAGGGCCGAAAAACAATATTTAAGTCCTGGGATGCCCGCCTCTCTTAAGGGCTCTTTTGGGAGGTGACAAGTGGTATCAGAGCAGATTACTGTCTGCCAGGTGTGTGGACTCTCCATGGTCCAGGGGGCCCCTGGGGCCGATCCGTGACGAGGGCGTCACGTGATTGGGTGGAGGAGAATGTCACGGACAAATAGTTTCACATCGGCTAGGCGTAGGGCCGAAAAGCAGTATTTAAGTCCTGGGCTGCCCACCTCTCTTAAGGGCTCTTTTGGGAGGTGACATCCAGCTCTCATGGATGCAAGCCACTTAAAGTAGTCCTTATTGCAAATAGATTCCACGTGTACGGTCATCTAAACACTCAATGGGGTTATGGTCAAATATTAATAAGTTGTAGAAAACTTCCTCACCTTCTAAAAGGTAAGAGTAGCATGATTTGTGTTTCTTATTCAGCATTCAATTTTTTTTGGTGGCCAATGGTGAATTTGTTGTTTCTATTGGAATTGAGGTTTCCACTCTAACCTCAAAATCTTTGGGTAGCTCCGATCTTCCGTGGGAAATCACAAGAATTTAGTTCCATTAAATCTTTATGGCAACTTGAGCGGTAAAGCAAATAATGAAGTCTAAATAATACTATTTGATTATCTAACCCAAGTGATCAAACCATTCACTCTATTTTTTTAAAAATCTAATCACAAGGCCAAACAAAATATTCTAGAAATATGATATTAGATTTAGAGCCTTTTCAAAGGTTAGATTGTAAGTGTTTCAATTATACATAACTAAGGATATCATTATAAGAGAGTTGGGAGAATGTGCTCAAGTAAAGTTATATTTTGGAAAAAATGTTTTTTTGTTGCCTTTAAAAAAGTTAAATAATTAATAATGGAACACGCACCCTCTTTTTTACTCGCATCTCGTTTGAGCATGCAACTCATGGGGGTGTATCTCTCCACCTCTCCCCTCAGTTTAAAAAAGAAATTATGGTAGCAAAGGGGGTCTTAATGCCTCGAGGGGTCAATGTAGCCACCCCCTCTCCTTATTTTCTCTCCTGCCCTCTCTCAAACCTATCACTCACTCCCTTCTCCCACTAGGAGAGCTAACTGACAACCAACTGCAACCTGTCGAACCACCAATGCGCCAAATCTTGATTTTGCCGGTGAACCCTCCGTCACCGCTGATTTATCGAACGCCATTGGACAACCACCGCCGGTTGCTTGCCTACTCGGGCTTAAAATAAAAATTATGCACACGTGCTTCGACGTGTATATTAAACTTTTAATCATAAGGTATAAAAATGTTGAGCAGATTTTGTTGACTTAACTTTAACTATCAGCATGTGTCCGAATTGTATGTTGAACTTGTAATTAAAAAATATGAGGATGATGCGCGAACTTGCTTAAAATTAATTCTAATTGTTCATACGTGCTCCGACAAATACATTAAAAGCTAAAAAAGATAACATATGAGAATATTACATTGGCAGAAATTAAGTTTAAAATCAAGCTTAATTTATCTTGGCACAAAATAATTTATATATATATATATATATATATATCTTCAAATGGTGCAGGTTCCCAAATAGACCAATTCAATATTTCATCTCAGAAGAATTGGAGTTAACAAAATTGAGTCTAAATTGAGTTTGTTTTTAGTTTTAACAGATCCTCTACAACTAAAATAACAATCTTGACAATGTCTAAAATAACAAAATAAAATTATCCAAATTATCAATGATGACCTTGTTGACAGAATCTCAACTAAGTCGGTTCATTCACAAAAAAATTAAAGTTATCAAATTTAAAATATAAATTTAAAATGCTTAATAAATTAATCACAAAAAATATGAGCAAAAATTCACCCATCCACTACATCAATTCATAGACGGTGAGAAATTTAAAATTAACTTAGGCTCACAAATAACTAATGTTGTACTGAGTGAACCGCTATAATCATACATAAATATCACACGTCAGAGAAAACATGACGTGTTCTCTATCAACATGATTTTATTGTTAAATGTTATTATGAAATAGTTGTTACAAAAAAACCATTTGACATGATAATTTGCCTCCAAATGACACCACTAAATTATAGTCACCACAGTAACCTGCAAGTTCCCCAACGACTTTATCTATTGAGGTGCGAAATATAGAGTACACTTGATATATAAAAAAGCTTTTTATTAACTAAGGTTAACTTAAATATGTTCCTTGGACAAATATCTACTTCAGGTTTCCATGGTTCTTTTGTACAAAACTCATTATTGCTAACAATGATTCTTCTGTTAGGTTAATTTGACTACCTCATCTGATAAAGTGGACCAAGGATCATGATAACTAGGGATAATGGAACCATAAAATCTTGATAGGTGTTTCATAATGTTTCCCATTGTCAACTCTAAGCTAATGGTGATAAATTTGATTGGTTAAAAAAATTAATCATTGTTTTATATGTTGAGTTAGTACACTTGACATTTTAAAGATTAGCTTTAATCGAAAGTGCTCTCCTATTATCAGGATGAATAATTAATTATAGGGAACCTTGAACTAGATGAAAAAATCCTCATAAAATGAGAGTGCAGTATCTTGTTAGTCTCTTATCTAAAAATTTCATCTGAGATTAAACACTGAAATCTAAAAAATAGACTAGGCAAATTTCAAAGCCACATTTTTAGTCTTTTTCTCTGTCATGAGTCGTTTAAGGATTTTATGTTATTGAGTTTGGATACATGTTTAGTGATAAGATATAAGTTCGATTATAGATTTGAATTTGACAATAGTTATAGATATGATGATAAGTGTGGTATTTATTTGCATCTTTGTCCCATTTCCCCAATTTCTATAACTAAGAAAATTCTTGTAATATATAACACTTATTTTATGGATGTATAAATGAATGAATTTGAATTTTTATTTTGGAAAGTTCTTGCAAATATTTTAGGATTTAAACTTCACAATGTTAACAAATGTAATTCAAGGTAACATCAATAGTGCATTCATACCCAATGACTGCATCTTATTCTCAGAGAAGGTTGATCAGGACAATGGAGAAGACTGACGAGAAGAAGAATTGCGAAAGCTATCTACACATTCTACATTCCCTTCCTCATTATGCATTTCTCTTGCAAACATGTCAGACAACTCTTATATATTTACATCTCGTAACACTTTAGTATCATAAGTACATCGGAACATATGCATGAAAATGTCCATCCTATGTTAAAAATGTGAACAGATAACGAGTAATTAGATATAAATACATGAGAATTGTGCGGCATGCATGTAGACCTAGCGAAAAAAATTATAGGCTTGTTCATCGAAATTCCTCTGAAAACTCAGCTGAAAATATGAAATGGCGCCTTAATTCATTTATAAACCATTCAAGCCATTGCAAAGCAGGTTTGTCTAAGATAAAAACTTATGATTTCAGAGGATTGAGATAACTGAAGAGTAGAACAAGCGTTACACAGTATCCGTGGGGATTACACCGACCGCTCCGTCTTTGATTAGCCTCACCACAGGTTCCAGCTTCCAGGTATCTTCCACCACCGGGTCCATGTCCACATAGATCATCTCCTCCCCCTTCTGCGATTTAGTCGTAAATCATCGAGGCATTAAAGTGTTTAGAAAGAGGAAAAGAAGCATTCAACCTTGTAAAGGCGCTGGGAGGAGTATTTGAGGCGTTTAGGGCTTCGCTTGGCCGCTATTGTAGGCGATTTGTGAGGCCCAACCCCGGGGCCCCCTGCCACTGCGGCAGCCGGAGGATCGCCGGGCGGAAGGTGACAAAGGAGTGACGGAACGAGAAGTAAGAGGAGGCAGCGGAGAAAGGCTTGATGGCCTCCGACGCCATTTTTCCCGGTTTCAACATTAGAGATGCCGCGATGATTGAGCTTGTCGATGAAGAAGATGACCGATAAATGAGAATAATAAAATTTCGGATTCTATCCGATTACCATATATTTCAAAGAACTTAATAGGTTCCGTTCAAATTTATATTACATGCTTAGATTTATTTTAGTTAAAAAAAAAAAAAAAAAGCTTATATGGGCTTCAGCCACTTCTAATGTTTAACAATTTAAATATCACATCTTTGTCCAACCTAGAGAGATTCAAACCCCAACCCAAAGAGTCTTACAATGAGGATGTCAACCAACGGATCCAAATAAGCGGCACATATAAATATATATATATATATAAAGATCAAAAAGTAGTGAACTCACAGTAAAAATAACACGAAAAATCATTATGTTACAGATAGATATATTCATAAATTTAATATTCAAATTTTAAGCTTAGCTGTTTAACTTTTAATAGTCAGCCACGTCAAATTATATGCCTGTCAAGTGATTTTTAATTTTAAAAATTTTAATTTAGTGATAATTTTAAAAGATGCATGTAATTAAATATTAAGATATAAGTCTTAAATATTTAAATAGTCATAAAGTAAAAAGTATGTTACATGTACTAATAACCCTTTTTTTATATCATAAAAATAATGATTAAAATTAACAATATCCTCGCAAACATTCATAACACCACAAACACGATAAATGATGTCTACAGACATGCATGATAGGCGATTGACTTCTTACAATACTCAAATATTGTTTTTTAAATAACATAACCAATTTTAGATTTATGTAGCATTGGTGCATTACACATTTCCCAAAGATCTTACACTAAAGGCTTATTTCATAATATTTTTGTGTATGTTCAATTTTTCACTTCTATTTAAACATATATTCGCTTAATGCATTTTCATATTTCAAACTTTTTTAAAAATATTTTGAATACCATAAAATAGTATATAAGTTTATAATAATTAAATATATAAATAAAATAAAATAAAATGAATAAAAATTGATCCCAAACGCACCTGGGATCGGGATTTCTTCACCGTTGCCCAATGAGCAAATAATCAGCAATTTTTATATGCCATATTATCTAATGAAGTCAATCTGATTTAAACATGAAAAATTATATTCATTTTAAAAAAAAAATTATATCCAGTCACACAAATCATTCATATAAACACAACGCATGCAAAAAAAAAAAACATGCAATATATACAAATTTTCTTGGAACAACTAATTAAATAAATAAATTTTAAATTTTAATTAACTTGAAAACACCTTTTTGTTGCAGTTATTGAGAGTTGCGAGGGCCATTACATTCCATATTGTTGAATCAAACTTCACAACTAAATGAAAATCAACCATCACGAAACCATCACGATCACGAAAGTCCAAAAAAAAAAAAAATTAAATAAATAAATACAAAATATTTGATAACCGGAAAACAATAAGACCTGAGAGTTCTTTTTCATTCTTTACCCAAGAAAATTGGAAATTCACAAACTAGCCCCCAGCACCCTTGACCAAACTAAGCCGCCAAATTTCAATTCTACAAACTTAACAGGCAAGTAATAAAAATGAGAACCAAAGTGGAGATCTTTTTAAAAGGGAGAAGGGTAAACCAACCTTCTTCATCATCATCTTCAGAAATCAAGAGAGAGATGAAGCAGCTTCTTCGACCTTTCGACGAAGGTTGAATCGTTGAGCTATGATCGGCCGGACATCGTCGACCCCAACTAAGCTCTCCAAGAATGGGAGCAGAGAGAGAAGTTCGCTATCGGAATGATCGTCAAACCAGCTCTCGATGGGGATGCCGTTGTCTAGCTGGAAGCCAAATGCCTGCAACATTAGAAGTATTATGCATTGAAAGGGAAATTTATATACGACAAATTTTTTATGTATTTACACATCGTAACACTTAAAAGTTTGATATTTACAGTTACAACATCTTGGCATGAAAAGCTGCATGGTCGTGATGGCGGTGTTCAAGATTTTGAGTGATATACATATATATATGAATGTCCACGTGTTCAGATGTGTAAAAATTGGTGGCATGTCTGTACAAATCTAGCACCAACGTAAAATATGGCGGGGTACTCTTAACATGACATGAAAGAAAAAAAGCAAAATTGTAAATAAATAGGAATAGGTGGGTATGTATGTTAAAACAGTTTGCGAAGTACCTGAGGAGAGTTGTCGACGATAATAACTTGCGTTAGATCACGACCTAAAATGGTGAGATCCTTCAAATAATTTCCCTCCACATAAACACAAGATTCACGAAAAACACGGTGGCGAAATAATTTTCTTTTGGGATCAAGCATGTTGAGAAGTTGTTCAGCATATATACTTTGGCTAGCTGTGAATATGATGGTCTCAAATAATGTCGCAACTCGCTCCAAGAAGTTCTTGAGAAAGGGCCGACACCGCACATAAATTGTGTGCTCTTTAAGATTAAAATTCACAGGGAAAGCAAAGTCTGCGTCTTTGCACGGCTCAAGTGTGGAATGCACCAAGGTCTCTGAATAATTAATATTAAAATCAGTAAATTATTAATAAAATTGGAACACATTATTTTTTATTAAAAGAGAAGTGTCAAAAAAAACTCCACTGACTACTTATAGGGAGCCATTTTAAATAATCCCAGAGTCTTAAAAAAATATGAAAACTAAACATCAGTTGCAGGAAATCCCGCCACCAAAAGCAACACTCTACTACTTGCCCGGACTAGTTCTGTCCGGGCCTTCCTTTCTTTTGAGGAGTCGGCAAGTCCTCTTGAGCCACTCATAATTATCATATTACTACGTATTTGCTCTGTGTTTTAGGATTTCAGCTTTTTGTGCTTTTGTTAAGGACAACCACAGGCATCCCTGTCTGTTCCAACTGTATCTCGCTCCAAAGATGATAATTTATCCTTTGCCCCAACACTTCCACATCGTTTCCTTCACGGTTGTCATTTTTCTTCTTTGCTACAGCCACGGGACAGCCTTCCGTAGCTGTTATTGCTACCACCTTCCAAAGACTGCCTCCCTTTCTGCCGCAGCCATTCCAGCCGACCCTACTACCCTTCGTAACTACCTACCTGCTGTCCAGCCCTCCCCGTGTTGTTTCCGACAAACCACAGCTTTTTCAGCTGAGCTACCCTTATCTGCGTGTTGTTATTTTCTATTTCCATGGTTGTAATACCCTAGTTTGTTAAGCAATAATATTGGTTTTTCCCATTGTTGTAGAATTATCTCTGGTATCATAAACCCTAGATTATTTTATTAAAACTTAAATGAATCCTCCCTTAATAAAAAAAGAGGAATTGTTTCAGTTCATATTAAAAGAATTTGGACTAATTCGACACTTTTGAAATGACTCCCACCAAAAAAAACAGGAGACTTACAAATAAACCACCCAATTCCTATGTATTTACATATCTAACACCTAATCATAAATTTTACAGCAGTCCACCCTATGTGCTTTGGCCTGCTGTAAAATTTATGATTAGGTGTTAGATATGTAAATACGTAGGAATTGAGTGGTATGTGTATAAATTTTCAATAATAAATAGTATCAAAAGTTGAGTTTAATACCATCCAAATCTAAAACAAGGGTAGTCGCAGGACAACTCCGTGTTTGCTTTGGTAGGAGCATCGGACGAAATTTTGGCACAACCACAGATAAGTCTGGTAAATCCTTGATGAATAAATACGGATCGAAATCATCGAAATCGTCATCCTCAGGTTCCACGTAAACTTCAGAAATTGTATCTTGACTTTTTTCATCAACACACTCTAATTTGGAATGCTGCATTGCAAGATATATTGCAGAAACTTCAGGAGATAGATCTCCTATACTGCTAAATTCATCCTCACAACCATGATGATAATCAATATGGAGCATATGACCATTTTTTTTATTAAAATCAAAGGTATTGTTGGATGAATTTACGACTAACTCTACATTCTCTTTATCTGCCTCCATCGGCTCAAATTCCATTTTATCTTCGGTGAAAAATTCATATCCTGATTTGTCATAAGAATCTAGATAGCTAGTTCTTAAATCAGTAATGTTGACATCATGATGTTCAGCCTGTTCTTTCTTGGTGAAAGCAGCAACAAAGTCAACTGTGTAGAAGTAAATTTAGAAGAGTAAAAAGTGTAATACTGACACAGAAAACAAAGAATGAAGATACAGACATGCAAGGAAGTTAAAGAAAAACAAAAGCCGGAAGCCAAAAATGCACTTGCCAGACTAAAATACCAAAATAAATATAATTAAAAAAAAATTATACCATTAGAACAGGACAAGCCAATCATAAATAATATAGAATTCAGTAAATGATTAGTTATACATAACTCCTTTTAAATAGTCGATATTAATACTTTATAAATCACACTTGCATCTCCTATAATTAAATAGTAAACATTACATCGTATGTTAATCCAGTCCCTTCTCTAAAATTAAACTAGACTCCTGTTTTGTTAGACATTGCATATGAGGATTGCAATGTGAGCATTTACAGCAGATATAAGTCTTATGAACTCGAATTAAAATATTTACTAATTTATTTATTAAAAAGAACAAATAATCTCATGGAACCGCTTTCTAGGAAGTCGTCAAATGGTGTTTTTGAGACAGCTTTATTGCACAGATCAATGCCACATTTAGAGGCAAAAGATTTTGTTGTTTTCTAAAGAATTTTATAATGAGTGGTTTTTTAAACTAAGGCCATGTTTGACATCACTTTAGGTTTTATGTTTTTGTTTTCAATTTGTTTTGTTTTCTATTTTTAGGAAATGCGTTTGATACTGTTACCATTTATATATATATATATATATGAAACATACATGGTTGTGAATTTTTTATTTTTTAATAAAAGAAATACTTTTAAAAAAATTAAGTAGATTTATTATTAAAGTTTTATAATTATTAAGTTAATTAGTTAAATTATTAATAGAAATTAAATAATTAGAAAATTAATTAAAATTATTAAATTAATTAACTTAATTTTATAATTATTAATTGAAATTATTAATTAATTAAATTTTATAATTATGATTTATGTTTGTTTTCAGTTTTTTATTTTCAAAAATAAAAATTGATACCAAACAGGCGCTAAACTTATTGGAGGGTGGCAGCTGTGAGAGAGCTGTTATATCCTTATTTCTAGAAGAAAATTTCTATAACACACCGTGGCTTCAAAAAATTTTGCTTTCCCACAATAGTTTAAATGGTTACTTTGCGAACAGCTACAGCAATTGGCAAAAGATGCTAAACCATCATTCCATAAAAACTACTGTTCAACTTTCATACACCAAAACTTTTTTTTTCACGATAGAACACTTAAAACTATAGCTGTTTAAAGAAGCCAAAAATAGAATCATTGCCAAAAAAACATTAATCATACATAAACAACACATTCAATCTAACCAGACAACATCTCCAGCTTCATGAGTATTGAGAGAGAATATGGATTGATAGCACATCATATGAAATAACTTTTATATTGTAATTTCATAAACAAGGATATAATACGAAGAAACAAATGCAAGGGTGGAAAATATATAGCAAAATTGCCAATGGAAAATGAACGATAAAATGAGATATTGTAATTACTTGAAGCATTGAGAGAGAACTTAGTATGAAGCATAAACCATATAGACATAAATATGGTTGATAAAACATGATATGAAATTATTTGTATATTATAATTTCATAAATGGAATATAATACGAAGAAACATTTGTGTGAGTGGAAAATACTTAACAAATGTGGAACATTGCCAATGAAAAATGCACAATTAAATGAGATATACAAGAATTGAGGGAAACTAGTGATGCACAAACCCCGAAAAAAAGTTACAAAATTTCTTAAGCAATAAAGCTTTGGGATACCTTTGCTGGTGACACTTGCACAAGCAGCTTTAGAATGAAAAAATGAAGGAGAAAATATCGTGTCCGGAATCTCCTGTGAAATTCTCTCACCATGGCTCTGAAATAGTAATAATTACAAATAAATAGCTAGATAGAGGAAAAAAGAAAGCGATGCAATAAATTTGTGCAGGTAGATTAAATTCTACAAATGAAACAGTCAAAGTAGGACAGAATGACAGCTGATGAGCAGTAAGATAATTATCATATTTATAATATATATATAATTACTGATATTTTTTCCATCACCCAGCAAGTCACCTTACACTTTAACTTATGCTTTGGATTAAAAATTATTATACACAGAACAGCAAGAGTATTTGAAAATCTTCTCATTTTGAAGTTAAAGGCTTCAAGTACATGCAGTAATAAAAAAAAAAACTGTAATCATTACTCTTCAATAGCATAAATGTGACCAAAATAAATGCTGTTGTCATTTAAAATGAATAATGTTGCCTTGTAACAATGTACTACATTTCTTCCACGAAGAAATATTTAACTTCTTCATGCTACTAGTCCGACAACGAAAGCAACTATAACCAGTCTTACCTAACTAAAAGAGCAATTACATAAAACAAATGGTCTATTTAAGAATAATCTTCGCATGAATTTAAATAAAAAGGCTTCATACAATAGTTAAAAATAAAGGGGAACAGATTCACTCAAAGAAACGCATAACTTCTATGATTAGGATAAGATTATAGGTAGAACTTTACAAGGCGAAGTAAAAATCAACGGGAAAACCGAGAAAAAATTAAATCAAATTCTGATATTTAGCATCCAATACAAAATAATTACCAAGCAATAAAGTTTCAAAACTTAATTTTGCAATCAAATTTAAGGAATGAAATAAAAATGATTATGAATTGGGACTCAAGTCATAACACATGATATTTCATGGGACATCCGCGAAAGAATTCTAGTAAAGGTTTTATTACATATCAAAAGTGTAATGAAGTTTCAATCAAAACATGTGAGTTTCCAAGTCAATTATCAAATTTAACAATAATTTCTGTGAAACTCGACTTTCTGATAAATCCTACAGAATAAGAAGAACAACAAGCCTTTATCCCACTATGTTGGGTCGACTACATGAATCCTATTTCTAAATTGTGTCCTATTGTGTCATAATTTCATTTAATTTTAATAAATTAAGATCATTTTTTATACAACAATCCCCAGAATTTTTAGGTATACCTCTACCATTCTTAACATAAGTTAAATCAAAAACATCCACTCTCCTAACCGGATCATCAGATGGTCGGCAGTTGATGTGACCGAACCATCAAAGATAATTCTTCAAAACAATCAATTTTTTAAGGTAAAAAAAAAAAAAGACTTGTGGTTTCAGCCAAAACTTCTTTGAAACAATCAAAACTTAAAGCTTTGATTAAAAAAATAAAACACAAACATTACCAAAACGAAGGAGCCAAATCATGCTTAAAATGCAAGAATAAGGGTCTGTTTGGGGCAACTGTAGCTTATTGAATAATCTGTTGATAAGCTGATTAAAAATAATCTGCTGATAAACTAGGTGCGGTGACTATTACAAATTTTTATTTTTTTGGAAAAGTCAGACCATTGTCAATAAGCTCCCACCGCACCTAGATAGGTGCGGTGTGAAAACACTGTTTTCTGCGTTTTGAAAACGCATAAGCTGTCAAAACGCAATTTACCCAAACAGACCAGGTGCGTTTTCAAAACGCCACCGCACCAAATAAGCTGCCCCAAACGGGCCCTAAGCCGCATGGTTGTTCATGATCATGACTATAAAGAAATAAAGAGAAATTGGTCACCATAAGATCCACTGAAGCTTCGTAAGCCATGGAAATACCATCAGCCTCATCCTCTAAGATTTCACACGCAGCACTCAAATCCCTCCCAAATTCAGGATCACTCCTTAAATGAATTGCAGCTGTAAGAATACAGGATTGGAACGTCAATAAAATGTATTCAAGTGTTTGCAAAATCACCGTACCCTGACATTAATTATAAGCCACAATCTGTGACAATTTCCATATCAAACAGGATCTTAAAAAAATTGACATGATTATATAATACCAGAAAGTTTGAGCAAATTTGAAAATCAAATCTGAAAGATGTAGAAAATGTTGGTCAATTAAAAAAAACAAAAAAATAAATAACTTAAATAGTAGCAGAGGTACAAAACTATTGGCAGTGGCAGTATTGCTCTCTTGTAGTGATAGTAAGAAACGTAAAAATGAGTATTAACCGCATAAATATTTCAATAAGGTTTAGTTCAATCAAAACCAGTCCAAGCTGATAATGTTGGACAAGTTTAAGCCAGTGCTATACCCACATCACAATAGGTTGTTCTGAAACTGGATGAAATGATAATCATTTCTTCACAACAGGTTTATGTTAATCAATTCTTGGGCATATATAGAGAGTATACTTGAGGAATAATATTGAAAAGGTAGGTATAAGTCCAAGTAATCCAAACTTCGTATTCAATGGGTGGCATGGAAAAGATTTAGGTTGTCCAAAATTTATTAAATGAATAAAACCCTATGATAAGTCAGGCCATTTTGCCAAACAATAAATTTGCCACTTCAGAGACTAAAAGGCATAGAGTATACATATGTTTTCACTCTGAGAAAAAAAACAAAAATGATAGCATTCAAAGCAGATAGATCTTTTAAAGTTGAGGATCATACCAATAAGAAAAAAAGGAGGTTATTGCTTCAATTCGAGCACATGTTTAAAAAATTGTTTCTTAATTTAATCAGTTTATTAAATTTAGATGCAACACGCCAAATTTAATTAGCGTATCTGTACAACCTTTGAGCAAGCTATTACTTCTTAACTCGCATTACATGTATAAACTTTTTTTTCAAATTTATCATCAAAATCTATCTTAAGAAATTGAATCTTTTAATATTTGAAATATTTTAATAGATCTTAAATAAAGCCAAGACTTAAAACACAATTAAACACAGAAATACATACGAGTGCCAAAACTAAAGCAAATCTTGAAGGTTCGAATCAAAAAATTAAAGCTAAGAGTGAGAACCTGACTTTACAGCAAATCCCTGAGGCTAAGTATAGCTCACCCTGATCAAAAAGCTTTGGAAGCTCAATTTATCTTGTTAGTAAGACAAGGAGCAACTAATATGAAAAGACTCTACACTCCACTCCATTAAAATTACTTTAGAAATATGTATGAAAGTGATGGCTTTAACAACAAAATAAAGGAACATCATATATAGCTCTATAACAGAGGAACTAATACAGAAGAAATACTCCTCCACTTTACTAGAGGGATAAATGGACCGTTTGGCATCACTTTTGTTTTATTTTTATTTTTTGTTTTTACTTCTATTTTTAAAAGCATGTTTAATTACCATAATTTTTACATGTTTTTTTTAATTTTTAAAAGCAAATAACCTTGTATTTAAAAACACTCAAAACACCTAAAAGATGTATAGAGTGTTTTAAAAATAACAACCACAAAAAAATATCTTTTAATTTAAATCAAAACGTAACAAAACAAAATAAAAACCAAAATAGAAAACCAAAAACAAAGTGATCCCAAGCAAAGCTTAAATGTGTGTAGACCAATGTTAATGTAGTTTTGCATGCACAACAAAGCTAGCAATACAACAGTAAACACATAAGAGTGGGGAGAACTAACCAAGCTTATTTTTCTTTTTTGATGAAATGAGATCACTGACTTTTCTTTGAGAAATCATAGTTACTTTCCGAGGCTTTGTGCAGAACCTAGCACTACAACGCCCCCCCGAACCATCTCCTCCGAGCATTCTCTTCCTCTTCTGCATTATTTAATAAAAAGGTTACACAAACCTCATAAAAAATAACACTGCAAGACTATAGACCAGTTTTTTTTTTTTAATCTAATCAAAAACACCTAATTCACTCAGGGTCTGTTTGGGGCAGGTGCGGCTGTGAAGCTGCTGCAGAATAAGAGTTGTTGCTCAAACAGTTGCAGTGGCTATTACACTTTTTTTTCCTTTTTTTTTTTTTTTTTTTTTAATTTCGACCGCAGGTAGCCAGATCTGCTGACAAAACACTGCTTTCAGTTACAACTTCTTGAAAAAAACAAGCAAAATGTTGTTTTACCAAACAACAAAAAAAAACTGCGATTCAATCTCCCTAAATGGACCCTCAGACTAACACCACAAATATCATTGTTTAGAGTGAACATCAGCTCTAAGTTTATCTACTAGTATAGGTTGAAGCAAGTTTATTGACTAGTATAGGCTACAGGTTGAAACAATATAATATTTCTAAAAATAACACGACAAAGATAAGTGCTCATATGGTGAGATAATATATCACTAAAAGGGACAGTTTCCTTCGCATTTAAAAGTTGATTCGTCCATGATAATGAATACTAGGTAATAAACCATAAACCTAATCAAATACTACTTTCAATTACTATAAAGAATTCAATGAAAAACAAGAGCATCTAATTAAGTAAAATAAACAACAAAATAATTGGATTTACGTTACAAGTTATGGTCATTCATTTATGCTTTCATTATGTAAAAAAACATAAAGCTTGAAGGAACAATTTGTACTTAGGAAATCTACTCCAAAGTCCTAGTTTCGCCACCTTATGATCCCAACCAAAGCAGCTCCAGCGCACTAAAGAAAGCCTAAATGCATAATCCTACTATATTACAAATAATAACAAACTTTTTATCGGCCATGTCACTCGATAAATAGATTAAAAAAGCATGAGCTCAACATACAAGGGGCTTGCACAGAAACAACAAAAATATTGAGAATGTAAAATGGGTGAAACTAAATGAATTAAAAGGAAACAGGTTGAAATCAGAATGTTAATTTTCACCGCAATAAGCAAAGTCAATGTTAACCAACAATGACTTCAAAGGAGCACAAAATTAATGATGAATGCTAAAAAAAACAAACTTACAAAATACAAACAGTCAATTCTCTATTTAACA
Organism: Phalaenopsis equestris; assembly: GCF_001263595.1. Lineage (NCBI taxonomy): Eukaryota > Viridiplantae > Streptophyta > Magnoliopsida > Asparagales > Orchidaceae > Phalaenopsis > Phalaenopsis equestris. The sequence goes on along the minus strand of NW_018164992.1, from coordinate 2,560,135 downwards.
ATATTGAGCAAAGTCAAGCAATCTCAAAAGCAAACAGGAAAACATCCCCCAAAATTCTTTTTAAGAGCAGAACAGCCTTGAAAACAAGTAGGCGTGACATCCCTGGATGGCATCGAGTAAAGGAGAGGTTTGGCACGCATCCTCAATCGGGCGGTCCATCCATCTCTTCAAAATCAGCTCAGCATTGCTACCCATTTTATGCTGCAGAACAGCTGCCCCTATTGGTCCAATGAGATTTAGTCTTGTAGCAGCTGAAAGAACATCCCTCATTGTCAAGTGCATATAAGCCCGTTGAGAGAACTCACTTCCAAATCCAAGCAAACCACATACAAGCCCAAAAACTGTTGCATGGTGGAAGGAAGCAGCCCCAGCGGCCATGGCTGTCCCTCTGATCTTCTTCAGAGATGGAAACTCATGAAAAACAGAAGCAGCAACTCTTAAAAGCGCCGATCCTTGTGACGATGAGGCCTTTCGGCTTACTTCATTGGTTAGGGTGGCTTCAAGGAGTCTATCAAGCTTCAACCATGTTTCATAATCTGGGGATTTAGTTGCCACGCACACAAATGGAAGGAGGAGGCTACCAGTGTTGTCCAAGACACTGAGTGTATAGGTCTGAAGATCTTCAGGGCCCATCACAAAGCAACATTGGATGGCAGCCTCAAGGCCAAAAGAATGAGCAAACCCACCAGTGGGAAGGAAAGAGTCCAGTAGCTGCCATTGGCTCCAATGGGGATTGTTGATTATTGACTCTGATTCCATATCCTACAACACAACCATGATGGGCATATCAGGCTAGAGAAATATAATATGTGACTTGATTTGTCATGTGGCTTGTTTAATTTTTTTAAGAAAATAAAAGATGAGTAGAGAACGAATGGCAGTGCAAACTACCAAAGCTAACTTTTGGAGAATTGCTAATGTCTAGGGTAAATAATCGCCTCCAACTTTCCATCAAAATCAAACACGAAGGACACAGGCTCAGAAATATAAACCTGTGCACCTAAACAACAGAAATGCATTTCCCTTCTCTCAAATGCATACAAATGCACATATTTACAAGTCAAAAAAGTATATACTTTGGGGATCCGAAGCTTTCTGAAATTTCTCTATTCATTTTCCACAATTAAATTTATTTACAAGCCACATCGGAAATCAAGTCATATATTATATAACATTATATGCCGCTCATGTATGACAAAAACAAAAAGCCAAGCCTGATTGAATACGCTCAAAATTTTCAACTTGCAAAAAACAATCACTTTAATAAGGTCCCATTTGCTATATGAACTTGAACATTATGTCCTCAAACTCATGAAGAATCCATTACAGTCTTTCAAAAGAAATCAAATGAAATGCGTTATGACCCCACGTCCTGCCCCCAAACCTGCCCGTAATAGTTATAACTTGGTGAGGACGACAATGAAACAAATACAAGAAATACCTCAAGCATTGGCGTGCACCAAAGGCATGATCAAATATTCCAAAGTTAATGTTAATGACGCAACTGTCAGTAAGAATTTGAAAAAAAATTCCATGCTTAGAAAAGGAAGATAAAATTAGAAGATCTATGTACAATTTATATTAAAATGGAAATTAAAAAAATTTTCAATAAAGAATGAATGAAATAATGCAGTATGAACAGCTAGGAGAAAGCTTTGTTTGGAGCCACATTTATCCTGATTCGCATTCGAAAGCTAATTTTAGTGTGTCTAAAATGTTCCTGTAAAATTGCTACCTTGATATGCATGTCCTCTGTAAATTCATGAGCAAAGTAAACAATCTTACGGAAAATCTTGTCCATCTCTGCATAAGAAATTTGTTTTATTCCTATAACATAAAAATAGCACAGCAGCAACACAGCCTTACAAATCAAAGCACAGGCAAGAGTGTCTTACTTTTTTCCAACAATATACAAATAGTGTGAGTTAAAATACGCCTTGTAGATGCTGAGCAAATAAATTGTGTACAAAGGACTAATATAAAATGAACATTAAGGAAACGGTTCAGGGTTCAGCAAATCAAACACCTCCCATAAAAATGACCTTATTGTCCATTAGAAAAGTATAGATATTCAAAATGCATGAAATGATTGTTAGAATTCGTGAGCAAAAACCAAACAACTTTATGCTCATTTTGAAAAAAACGATGCTCCGCCAACTCATCAAGTCACAGATAGATTCCACATGGTTGTGCAAACTTTAAAAGGGTGAGCAGATGTAATGTTACAACCGAAACATAAAAGACCTTAACTTTGGATTACAAATAGATAAAATGCAAAAAATAAATGCTATGTGCAATTATTATATACTATAAAAATAATGAAAATTAATGCCAGCTTTATATTTTCTTCTGAAATTTGTTTATTCGAGAAGAGGAAGAAAATAATAGAAAAATGAGAGCCAAAAGCAGGACGATGTGGGAAGTGTTCAAATAAAGGGCATGCGGTGGAAGAATAATAGTGCACATAAGAGATATGATAACTATCTAAAGAAGTAGGATAAAAGTGATGAGTTTGAATCTAGAGCTTTGTCCCCGAAAATAGAAATTGCAGTGCAAGCATATTTATAACAAAATTAGGAGGAAACATGATTTATTCATCTTTTTCTTTGGAAAAAAAAAGGGTGGAGCCAATTTTAGCTTGCAAGGAAAATGGTTGTAGTGGTCACCCCTCAAATTCAATTTTTTTTACTTATATGGGAGGGCAATTTGGTCGTTTACCCCTTGCCCTAGCCCCTCCCATGTTGGGCCTAGAGGGACAAAATGCCCTCCTTAAAAAAAGAGGATGGTTGCGCCCATGTTGATATGAGCATCATTCATAGAGTGACTTAACTCAAAAGGAACACTCCGATATTTTCCAATAACTACATCGCATGCAGGAATTTATAAAAGTCACAGAGAATCACAGGCTAGGTTTACTCGTGGAGAACTTAGGAATCCTGAAAATTCAGATTCAGTAAATCTTGAGCTGACCACTACTAAATTCCTAAATAGTTTATCAAACGACCATTTGGCAAAATTTGCCAATTTTCACAAAAATCTAAAATATGCTGCTGAACCACCATTTCCGAAAACTTCATGGTAAAACCTTCCTCGTTACTTTGCAACAGGTCAAGTTAATTCAACACAAGTCATGCTTGCTGGTTTCATCCCTAAAGCACGCATCCAGATACTCAGCCATAGAATAATTACTGTTCAGACAATAAAAAATACCGGTCATAGAAACGACTAACCAAGTATCAGTCTAATCGGGAAATCACTCTTTCCAAACAATTTCTGAAGTTCCGGGGGCGCCGAGTTCCCAACCAGCCATAAGGGCACCTATCCATATTCCACCATTTAAACCAATATGGATCTAAGAATTTAAAATCACCTTAAAAATCTTTTGTGCGTAATCCATATACCACCAAATGATACCACAAACTCTTCATGCTTCACCACAGAAAGAAAAATCTAACTTCAAACAAAAGAAATGATTACCTTCTACAATAAACACATCACACTGCTGCTTACATCATAAATCAACATGAAATCTGATGTATCAGGTAATCATCCATGTAATACTTAAAGAATCAAAACGACATTCATTCCAAGCTGAAAAACACTTTAAAATAACAATAAGAGCAGTGAAAATAGATCAAAAAAGTATAACACCAAAAACGGAAAAATAAAAGCTACTCAATAGTGGAACACTCACCATAAACTAATCCAGAAAGAAAGCAATCCGTGACTAAATCACCATAAATCACCCGACCGTGACTAACGCCAACAGATTCAAGCTGAATCCGTAGCAACGATTCCAGGGCTCTGAGGAGCTTCAGATTTCGGAGTGAGGGAGAGAGAAGAAGCATAAAGAGAAAAAGGGTTATAAAATAATTAATTACACCAAACGGATTTATAGTCTCCTACGATTCGATTTGAATTGCATGGAAACGTCCGGATGCGCGGAGATGGCAACAGCTCGAGCTTTCAAATTCGTGCATTGTACAATCAAGAATTGCGAAAGAATGCATCTTTTTAGCGCGAATCTCGAGGTCGAGGCGTCGATGGACGGGAGGCTCTGGCGAGAATTGGTGTTTTTTAATAAAAAAATGGGTTAATATAAATAAAATGTTTGAATTGGCGAGTTACAGATTTGCCCCCGAAAAGTTTGAATTTTGAAGGGAGGGAGTAGAGATGACTCGTGTGGTTGCATCGAATTTGTGTCAGATGCAAATTTAGGAACTGTTGATAGATTTGCCCTAATTTTAAAATTTAATATTTCTTAATTTAGTGATGTCAAATTAGTATACTTTTCAAATAAATTATTATTTATATATGATTAATTTTTAATTACTGTAACTTTATGAGATTCAATCAGATCATGACTTTATATTATTGAAAAACTAAAGTTACCTACTTATCATCTTATATTTATATGCTTACATATTTACATCTAAAAATACTTCTGACATCTATACTACTCAAATCTCTCGTATCAGATTAAAATTATCACCAATTTAATATTTATTGTTTACTTGCATGTTTAGTGATTATTATTTATTACTCGAGATGACTGCATTTAAGAACCATATAGATCAAAATTCTCACTTATTATGTAAATTACCAAACACACTGTTTGTTTGTATATATAAATCTCGATGTTCAACGCGAGTAAATGTATTAGGATACATGTATGCATTTGAATTAATCAAGTTCCATAGTTAATCGACTGTTGGGTTGCAATCCCCAGTATTGATGGTTGGGCCAGTTGTGCATGCACGATCCCAAAAGTACTTTGAAGGGACCATAAGATGTTATAATGGGCTAAAATCAACGCCAATAAGATGAGCCTTCTGCCACAAATTTAGGTCACCTCCTACTTGATTCCAACTATGTTGTTAAAGTCGCACCGAGTGCTGATTGTTCCTTTAGCCCCTCACCAATCTCTCACCAAGTTAATGATTAGGCACACAATGGAAATTTTCTCGAGTTCAACCCACAATGTTCAAGAACTTGCTGGTATTATTATTTAATTGTCATCTAACATCATACCCTTCTCATGATATCAATGTATACTACCTTTAGTCCTGAAGTTGTTGTTGACATCCAATATTACGTGACATTATATTTGTTGATGTTACCATGGTTGGGTTTATTTATAAGGGAATACCTTTTTGTAAATAAATAATTCATCACTAATTACAACAAGTGCACACTTAACAGTGATGGGAATGACGAGATTGTTTACTTGAACACCATCCATGACTCGCATCAAGTTAAATTGGCATCATTGAAGAAATGAGATACCACTTACAATATTCGGATCATTCTATAAGCAACGACGAATATGAGAGGTGACAAGTCATGTGGTAGAAGTTGTAATATATGGGTTGTATCGTCAGTTGAAAATTAAATGTAGTGTGAAACAAATGAAATGAAAAAAGTAATGTATTGTATTTTGATTATTTTGAAGTTATGTGGTTCGATATGAAATGAAAAAAGGGCTTTTGTTGAATCCTTATTTGTCTCTGAATCTCACCTAAATAATAGAGTACTAAAGAAGATAGAAAGAGAGATACATGAAGGAAATTACACATTAATGAACAATAATTTAAACTATTGATTGGTCTTGAGGCATTAAATGATCCCCCATTTATAGAGAAACGTGGAAGAATATATGAAATTATATGTCAATGCTTTCTTTGTTTGGGTCTTTATAATATATTTTATGAGTTCTACATGTATAGGCCTTCGGTTCGGCTACCATATTGCTTGAACAACCGAGATCTATTGGTGATGGTTCAATGAGACTCTTTCATGCGACTGTACTCGATCGGGGCTGTCAGTCGGCCCTCGATGAACTTCGGGTCAGTGTAACTTGATTTAATCTACCAAACTTTGTCGATCAGTTATTATTATCAAGTTGCCAAATATTTATCATTGGATAAGGAACTTATGCTGACATAGAAGGTTAAGGTTATCAGGCAGAGAGTGAATCACTGCAATCTAAACTCCTTTACGAGAGGATCCTTCGGGATGCTTTATGTGAATGTATTATGATGTCAGAGTAAATTACATTATAAATACAAATATTATTGTTGAAATGTAATATGATTACAAAGAAAGACTATTAGCAAAAAAAATAACAACACAAATATAAAAGACACCTAGAACGAGGTTGAATAATGATCGACTGTGAGTGGGGTAGTGGGGTTGGGGTTTGTTGGTGTAGGAGAAAGGTTGGAACGTAGATGTATGAGCTGGTAGATGAAAAGAAGTGGATGACAGCAATAAGGTTATGGGGAAAGATGACAACAGTGGAAGGATCAAGAGCTTGGTGGTTGTAAGTATGAGGAGAGACGTAGCTGGAAGGTGGCAACAAGCTTGACGTGTAGGAAAGCAACGACAAATGCTTAGCAATGGTGTGGAGAGAGGGACTACAAAGAAGAAACTGCATAAAACAACCTGGAAGGATTATCTATTAGTTGTAGTGAGGAGGGAGGATGGCAAGGAGGTTGAAGTTGGGTGACAAGGGGTTGTTAAGTGGTGGGGAAATATGATAAGAAGGTGTGGGGGCTGTAGGAATTATTAAGGAAGGTGGAGCCCGATCCTCGACTTCGTTTGGGAAAGTCTTGCATTTATATAATGCATTTATTATATTTAAATACATATATCTTCTTTGCTTCACAAATTAAGGAAAGTAGCCTTACCTTTATTAATTCCTTTTCCCGAAATTAATCTCCCGTCATTGCTTCTGCATTTGCAAATCAGATATCTTAGCTTCGTTATGGGCTGAAGAAAGGAAAATAGGTATTAACACTTCTAGCATACAGCTGGTAGTGAAAAAGCTTTGTTAATCACCTTGTTACTTTTTTGGCTTACAGGTGAGGAAGAAAGAAAATTGCAAGTTTGTTATTTCTCGTTTCTTCTTCTTCTTCTCGTGTCGCTATCAGTTAGAGAGGGAGAGAGGGAAGGTGAGGAGAGAGAAAGAGTTAGAGTCAAGTCACAGTTTTCTTATAATCCTCAAGGCGATCGACAGGTGTAATCCTCAAAGTAATAAAAACCTCTGCAGCTCCGTGGACGCAGACAATTTGTCAAACCACATAAATTTGTATGTCTGTTGTTTCTGTGTGAATTTCTAGTTCCAATTTCTCGCTTTAATGTCGTCTTTTTTCACAACAATTGTTATCAAAGCCAAGATTTGGGTTTGAGGGAAAGCGATGGTTAGAGGTGAAGCAATGGCATCAGGGATCAATAAATTTGATGACACAGATTTTGGTTACTAAAGGATGCATAAAGAGGACTGCCTCTGTGGGAAGAAACTTCATATTCTGTTCCTGGGAAAGCGACTGGAGAATATGGATGAAGTTGATTGGAATTTGCTGAATCGACAGGTTATGGGGGTTGTTCGATTAACCCTGTCGAGATCCGTTGCCCACAACATCGTCAATGAAACGATTATTGCATATCTCATGACAGTTTTATCAGGTATGTATGAAAAGTAATTGACGAATAACAATGTGTGTTTACCGCTCAGCATCTGAATAATTTCAATATCATCAACTTAAAGATATTCAATTGATGAAAAAGTTATTCAACTTAAAGATAGCAGAACGTGTGTTTACCGCTCAACATCTGAATAATTTCAATATCATCATAAATCAATAGTAGTTTGTTGAAATTAATTTTGACAATGAGATATGTGCACTGATAACGTTGGTTTCATTGCTAAATAATTGGGAAACCATGAGAATGATAGTTAGCAATTTTGCATGTAAATCTAAGCTGAAATATGATGATATTCGTGATTTGATATTGGTTGAGGAGGTGCGCAGAAAAGATTATTGCGAGACCTCAAATTTGAGTTCAACACTTAATGTTGATTGTAGATGGAGATCACGGGACAAGAACTTAAATATAGAATGATCAAAATAAAAGTACAGAGGTAAGAGGAAGCAAAAGCCTCATCGGCAAGCAACTTGTTGAAATTATAACAAAACTAACCACATAAAGAAAAACTGCATAAATCCTAAGATGAAGGACCATGATAGCGAAAATGTGGTAACAGAAGAAACACAGGATGCATTATTGCTGACAGTTCACAGTTCTATTGATGACTGGATTCAGGGACTCCTTTTCATAAAACTTTCTGTCAGGAATTGATGCAGAATTATGTTGTAGCTGACTATGAGAAAATTTATCTGGCATATGGAGAAGCTCTGAACGTTGTAGGAATTCTGGACATTAGCATTAAACTTTCTAATAAAAATAAGCGAACTCTATAAAATGTCAGACACATTCCTGAGATTACAGATGGGAAACTCGATGAGTGTGGACATACAAAAGTGTTTTCAGATAGCACCTAAAAGGTTACTAAAGGAGCACTGACACTGTCTCAGAATACGAAAACTTGTACGTTGTATATGACTATTGGTTTGATTAATAGTGTTGATACTTGATACGCCTAAAAATGTACATTTTTCATGTTTCATTTTATAATGATATTGCACTTTAAAGATGTGTTTTCTTGTGTTTTTGGTTGTAGGTACATTAAATTGAAGTGGTTGTAGGTTTTTGGTTGTAGGTACATTAAATTGAAGAATTTGGAGTTATTGGAGCAAAAGGAACAAAAATGGACCAAAACGGAGCAAACCGAAGCAAATCAAGTCGAACCGGGGCACACAGGAGCCAAGAAGACCTAAACCGGACACTTAAGTGCATGTACCCGGCGCTTAAGCGCCCAAAATGGCGTTTAGGCGCCACCAGACAGAGATGGGGGTGCTTAGGCGCCGGTGACGGTTTTCAACATATCTTCTAGAATATTGTCAGATTTGGACGATTTTTGAAGCGGTGCATCATGCATCTCTTAGGGAATTTGTTGGAAATGAGAAAAGGGAATTTCTAGAAGAATTTGCAGTGGTTATATGGAGTTTTGAAGAGGTACTTCAGGCACCATTTGGAAGATTCATTGAATCTGGACAATTTTGAATAGACACTTAAGCATCTCTTGAGAAATTATAAAAAAAGGCTTAGAAGTGTTTTTAAAACAACTCTTAGACTCTTGAATTAATTGAAAGAGGAGAAGAAGACTTGGAGAAGAAGACTTGGAGAAGAAGAGAAGAAGGCTTAAACATGAGCCCCAAGCCAGGCGGCAAGGTGAGAGAGAAAGAGAGAGAGTGAGAGATTTCTTCTTTTCTTTTCATTTTGTTATTGGAGAGGATTCTAAGGAGATTACTTTTGTTATACAAGGAGAGTTTGATTTCTGTCAGAGATAAGTATTTTCATTGTATTTTGATTTGAATTTAGTGCTTTGTTTGTATGTTTACAAAGTCTCGTTCAATGAAAAGTTCTTGTTGTTTCTCCATGTGTAGTGAGCAGTTTTCTTTACTCTTCCCTCTTGTAATGAATTAGTATGCATGTGTGGGATATATAATCGAGTAAAGTGAGAATATATTGTGATGATTTTACTTTATTATTCATTTACATGTAAACTTGATCAACTTGCATGTTAAAATCTGTGTTGACCTCACTTTTGGTTGAGGTCTAGAAATTTCTTTAGTAGTCTAGGTCTAGCCATAGGACTTTCCTATTGACTAGTCTTAGAAAACTAGAAAAGGTACCCTCACCATTAGAAATTCAAAACTCTTCTCTTTACTCAACTTGAAATTCCACATATTGACCTTAACCTCTAGCATTTAGTAGGTAAGATCATTATGGGGGAAGTTCAAGAAGAGTTCCTATAGGGCTATTTGGCCTTAGGATTGACCCTGAGTGTTGACTTGGAACTAGGGTACACCATATCTTCACAATACATTGGTTTATGACTCATTTAGAATGGATATTTATCAAATTCTACTTGAAATGCCTAACTTGGGTCTTTTACCCCTAGACACCTCCAAATTACTTAATGGCCCATGAGACCCAAATTTGGCTAAAATTCCTAAATTCTGCCAAAATACCTAAAGTTGATCAAAACACATTTCAAACCCCTTAAATACATCCAAATTTTCCAAAATTGACAAAAATTTCCAAAAACGGCCAAATTACAAAAATACCCCTCCATGATCCAAAAATCCAAAAATTCCAAAAATTTCTAAAAAATCCCAATAAATCCAAAATATTCCCAATTTCATTTTGTCCAACTACACCATGGTCAAATTTGGTCAATTTGACCATCTTTGACAAAATCCTCAAATTAGCCCCAATA
>NW_018164992.1:2548668-2549188 GCF_001263595.1 Phalaenopsis equestris | reverse complement strand
TGAGAGCTCCTCTTCTTGACACCTAAGCAGTGGGGCTAACCTCTCAATTGGCCAGCCAAGCATTCCCATAGCCATTTTCTATAAAAATCCACCCCACGGCCATGAATAGGGTGGGGTAAAAAAAAAATTCACTAAGGCCTTTCAAACTCCTCTGAGAGCTTCCTTGAGAGACCCTTAGCACATTCCAATCCACTTCCCCCTCTCAAATCCACCATGGCAAGCCAATTTTAAGCTCAAATCCCTGTCCAAAACCAGGACTAATCCCAATCTCAACCTACACATCACCAAACTTCCAATAGATTGGCTCTACACCTTCACAAGAGTGAAAGAAGCCAAAGCCCCATCAAATCCCCCTTCCACAGAGCCTCTACCATAGCTCTAGACCAACACCCAAAATCGGCCTTGATCAAAATCATACATAGGCTTTACACCAGAGCCAGAGGCTCCATCCCTAAGCTCTTTGGGACCTAACGAAGGTGTGAAGAATCTCTGATTGAGGCTACACCTCTCGGAGCAAAGG
>NW_018164992.1:2532366-2543541 GCF_001263595.1 Phalaenopsis equestris | reverse complement strand
ACTACTTGTTTTACTTTTACACATGTCACTACTTTCATTGCATGAGGAAGAGTACTTTTAATATATTAAAAACCCCACTTTATGATTTTCTCTAAGTATTTTAATTTAGAAGTAGAAGTAGTATTGTAGGGATAATTGTATGATAAAATCAAAACCAAACTTTTATCAACCTTCCAAGCTAGGGCATATTATTCTGAACTAAAATTTCTTTTGAAAGTCGTCGTGATTAACCTCGATCTCTGTGGGATCGATATTCGGGGCTTAATCAGAAAGCCCTATATTACTTGATAATGATACGTGTACTTGCGTAGAATCTCTAGAAATATAATTGAAATCTTACTTTGCTTGGGATCAAATTTTCGGTGTCATTACCAGGAATTAAAATATTCAAGTAGTGGTGTCAACTTCTTAAATTCTACATATAAAAGAGAATATCGGAAACCAAGTTTTTTTCGCCGTTGTCGGGGATCGCAACGGTTGATCTTGACTTTTAAGAGAATTTTATTTGAAGTAATTAGACTTAGACTTGGAAACTATAGTTTCGTAAAAACTATTTTTGTGAGAAAAATGTTTTTTGTATGAAAAGTGTTGTGAAAAATAATGTATATGTGAAAATGTTTTATAATGTTGAATATATTTTTTGTTTTATTTGTTTAATTATTGATGTATTTTTTTTTGTGTTGGGTATGCGACACAAAGGATTTGTAAGACTTGTGTCTTATGATCCTGAGTTAGAAAAAAATAAAAAATAAAAAAAAAAACAGAAAGGACTTGAAAAATTAGAAATGAAATGGAAAACATTAAAAATAATAACTTAGAAAATCAGTATAAATCATTGAGGGATTATGTAAATCCTACGACAGATGAAATTCACTCAAGTATACAAACCCCTGTCGTAGAAGCTGACTCGTTTGAAATAAATCAATCAATTATCCAACTAGTGCAGAACAACCCGTTTTGGGGAACTCCTTCGGAGGATCCCTATTTACACTTATCAAATTTTCTAGAACTTTGTGCTACATTTTGTTGTAACGGTATGTCAGACGATGCTGTTAGACTAAGGTTTTTTCCTTTCTCACTAAGGGATAATGCAAAAATGTGGTTATACTCATTAGCACCTGACTCTATTAAAAATTGGGAGAAGTTAACTCAGAAATTCTTGGCTAAGTATTTTCTACCTTCAAGGACTACTAACTTAGAAACAATATTATCTCATTTTGTTAGTATAAAGGGGAATCAATATATGAAACCTGTAAAAAATTTAAGGAACTCCTAAGGAACTCCTAAGAAAGTGTTCACACCATGCTTTGCCTGATTGGTTAATAATTCAAACTTTTTGCAATGGGTTAGTAGGATCCCTTAGGTCTATAATTGACACTGTCACTAGTGGATCATTAATGTCAAAATCATTTGATGAAGCTTATGCATTAATTGAAGAAATGGCTACAAATGAATTTCAATGGCCCTCTACAAAAATCCTAAAAAGGTAGTCAATGTTCATGATACAGATGCATTTGCAATTCTTGCATCTCAGGTTGCTACAATATCAAGGAAGTTGGACCAACTTGAAATGAACGAGCCTCAATTCACTTCAGTAAGTGAGGAAAGTTTATTAGAGCATATGATTGATTCTAACTTATCATATGAGACTTTAAATATCATAAATAACCTGTATTCTAACTTTTACAACTCAGGTTGGAAGAACCATCCTAATTTTAACTGGTATCATACTATTTGGGGTGGAAACCAACAATGGGAAAATAATCATGCAAATCTTAATGGAAGTTGGAATAATCAGGGGAACAAAAACTATAGACCTTCATATCCACCAAACTCTAACAGTGATCAACAATTTGAGGATAAGAATATGTTTATAGAAGAAATGACATTGCAAATGGGAAACCAGTTGCAATGTCAAAATACTGCGATTAGAAACATAGAGAATCAACTGGGACAAATTGCCAATTCACTTAGCAATACACTCCAAGGAACACTTCCTAGCAACACTGAGATCAATCCTAAAGATAAAAAGGATGAACAAATATACACTGTCCAATTAAGAAGTGGAAGAGAGATAGAGGGTGTGGTTAGAAAAGAGAAAGAAGTTGTGAGAGAAACAAAGGAAACTAAAAGACCTAAAGAACATGTTTCTAAGGATCTGAAAAAATTAATATCTCCAACTAAAATCAGTTTAGAAAGACCACCACCTCCATTTCCTCAAAGACTTAGATAGTATGAGTTGGATAAACAATTTTCAAAGTTCATGGAAGTACTTAAGAAGTTAACAATAAATATTCCTTTTGTTTAAGTTTTGGAACAAATGTCGAGTTATGCAAAGTTTATGAAGAAGATATTAAACAAGAAAAGGAAGTTTGGGGATTATGAGACAGTTGCACTAAGTGAGGAGTGCAGCGCTATACTTCAGAAAAAGCTTCCTCAGAAACTTAAAGATCTTTGTAGCTTAACAGTTCCTTGTGCAATTGGAGAAAGATTATGTGGAAAAGCTTTTTGTGATTTAGGATCGAGCATTAATATGATGCCTCTATTAATATTTAGAATGTTAGGTTTAGCCGATATTTCTTCTACTACTGTAACCCTTCAGTTAGCTGATCAATCTATCATTTATCCAAAAGGGATTATAGAAGATGTGCTTATTAAAGTTGATAAATTTAGCTTTCTTATGAACTTTATTGTATTAGATATGGAGGAACATAAAGAAAATATTATTATTTTGGGGAGACCCTTTCTTATTACTGGACAAGCTATGATAGATGCACAAAAAGAAGAGTTGACAATGAATATTAATAACCATGAAGCCACTTTTGATGTTTTAAAGGTTATGAAGTATCCAACTGAGACAAAAGATGATGATTATTTTTGGATCAATGAAATTGATTATTTAAGTAAAGACTATTTCTAAGAAAGTTATGAGAGTAAGTTAACAGATGAGATCGAAATGGACTTTCATGATGAGTTAAAAATTGTTGTTTAAAGAAGACTGTATGCATGTTAAGAAGAGGTGTGAAGTGATGGACGTTACCGAAAATAGTAAAATTTTAATTTCATCTGTTGAAAAATCTCATGAACTTAAGATGAATGTACCCTATATAATTTGAAGGCCTATCTATTTAGGGAATTCATCTACACTACCAGTCTTTATATCTTCAAATTTGACTCAATCATGAGAACCTAAATTGAATGATGAAATCAGTAAAATAACTCCTAAGAAAGAGTTATTCAAAATCATTGAATGGCATATTATGTGGTATACAGACAAACACAAACAAAATGAATGAGATTCTGATGCTGGGGCAACCGGAGTAAAAATTGGATACATCGGGTCGTCGATGTTATATCAAGTGCTTCATGGGAGACAACCCATGGTTATCTTTGTTATTTGTTTATTGTGATTGTTGTTATGTTGGATTGATAATAATGACATGTTGGACTTTAATCTATGTTTGATGTGTAAGAGTGGATTGAATTAATTTTGTGAGGTAATTCTGTGAGGTAATTCCTTCTAATTCCTTCGTCATGACTATATTTGTATATGATTTCTGGTAGTAGCAGGTTGACGAGTTTGTTACGACTTAGTTCTTAACCGGAGCTGAGCATTACCTTGAATCATGTATTGTTTTGACTTGAGACACTCCATGTAAACTCTATTAATTCCTTTATCTGACATTGTCTTTACGGGGTAAGGTCATGAACTTACTTAGTGAACAACATCTGGATGAACTACACTATATTTACCAGATTGTGTATGCCTTAAACTTAGAATAAACCTGAAATTGGTAACACATGAAGTAATTCTAGTCCATGGGTGATAATGATACAAGGTTTTATAATACACCCACTTTATTAATGAAGTTTTTTCCTTTAGAAATTAAAAGTAAGGAGGGGAAATGTGAGTAGAAAGAAGATCAAATTAACCTCAGTCGTTGTTTGTTTATAAATCTGTGAGTTTATGTATTGGAGTTTGTGTGTCTATGTTTGTAAGTCAAGTTAAATGAGTTTTTATAGATGACAAAACTTATCTCAATATTTTAAACTTGTTAGCATCCAACAATTCCTTTATGAAGTTTTAAATGTGTTACTGTTTAATCTTCAGTCTGTACCTGTTCTATTATTTAAAATTCCTTTATAGTGTTATGTCAAGCACGTTTAGGCTAGATTTACTTTCTACCGCAATATTCTACCATGTGTTATTTGTTGATATTTTTATAGAATGTGTAGTAAATTGAAAAAGTGATCTTTCCTTGCTATATATTTTTGTACTTAATTGATACGGAAGAGATAGTGGTGGGGGGGGGGGGGGGGAAGAAAAATGTTTCAAATTTAAACCTTACTTGTTTTCAAAATTATTACAAATAAAATTTTATTTTATTTCTAATGATTAATGTTATGTAGAGTCATCTTAAGGATGTTAAAATTTTAAATATATAAATGGAGTAGGAAAACTTAGTTGATATTTTTAGTGAAAAAGGTGAACCTAGAGTTAAGGAAATTTAGTTAAGAACTTGGGGAAATGAATAACTATCTTTAGTAGGAAAAATTGTATTTTTTGAAAAATTAAGGATTCTTAGAAAGGATTCTTAGAATTCTTATTTTCTTATTTTCAAACATTTAAGACTCTCTTAGAAAGCTTTTTTTAAAAAAAATTATACATCTTTTCAAGTGAAGGAAAGTAATAAGTTTTAACTTTAGAGGAGGATAATGTAATTCAAAATTATTTAAGGATTTCCTTAGATATAGTAATCCTCACATAAAAAAAAGAAGAAAAGAGAAAAAGAATAATGGATCAAAAAGATCATTGAAAAAAAAAGATGCAAAAAAAAAAAAGAATAAAGTGAGGAGAAATTCTAATAAAAAATTGGTTTCACTTGAGCATTTATAGAGTAAAGAACTTAGAACAATCCTAAGCTTACTTTTTATACTTATATTAGTAAAAATTATTTTTAAGAGAGTTCTTAAGTCTAGAAAGTAAAGTTCATAGGATCCGAAGTTTGAAAAATCTGCATATATTTCTGAATTACACAAGTTTGATGTTCAAGTTTGATGATAAATATTTTAGACTCTGGGCTAGTCTGATTCACTAAAAGTTCTTCTAATTTGAACTATCACATTTTTAGAATTGAATTTTAACAATTCAAAGGGATGACCCATTAAATCTAATCTACATAAATTATTTTAAAATTGTACTATTACTTGAGGACAAGTAATGTTTAAGTTTGGTGGATTTTGATACGCCTAAAAATGTACTATTTTTCATGCTTCATTTTATAATGAATTGCACTTTAAAGGTATATTTTTTTGTGTTTTTGGTTGTAGGTACATCAAATTGAAGAATTTGGAGTGATTGAAGCAAAATGAACAAAAATGGACCAAAACGGACCAAAACGGAGCAAACCCGAGCAAATCTGGTTGAACCGGGGCACACCAGAGCTAAGGGGACCTAAACCGGACACTTAAGTGCCCAACGCTTAAACACCCAAAATGGCGCTTAGGCGCCACCAGGCAGAGAGGGGGGCGCTTAAGGGCCCAAAAAACGGTGCTTAGGCGCCGGTGACAGTTTTGAACATATCTTCTAGAATATACGTTGGATTTGAACAATTTTTGAAGTGGTGCTTCATGTATCTCTTGGGGAATTCATTGGAAATGAGAAAAGCGACTTTCTAGAAAATTTGGGGTGGTTATATGGAGTTTTGAAGAGGCACTTTGAAGAGGCACTTCAGGCGGCGCCATTTGGAAGATTCATTGAATCTGGACAGTTTTAAAGAGACACTTAAGCATCTTGTGGGAAATTATAAAAAAAGGCTTGGAAATGTTTTTAAAACAACTCTTAGACATTTGAATTAATTGAAAGAGGAGAGAAGAAGACTTGGAGAAGAAGAGGAGAAGGCTTGGGCGTGAGCCCCAAGCGGGGCGGAAAGGTGAGAGAGAAAGAGAGAGAGTTAAAGATTTCTTCTTTTCTTTTCACTTTGTTATTTGAGAGGATTGTAGGGAGATTTCTTTTGTTATACAAGGAGAGTTTGATTTCTATCAGAGATAAGTATTTTCATTGTATTTTGATTTGAATTTAGGAATTTAGTACTTTGTTTGTATGTTTTCAAAGTCTCGTTCAATGAAAAGTTCTTGTTGTCTCTCCATGTGAAGTGAGTAGTTTTTTTTGCTTTTCCTTGTTGTAATGATTTACTAATGAATTAGTATGCATGTGTACGATATAGAATTGTGTAGAGTAAGAATATATTGTGATGATTTTACTTTTTTCTTCATTTACATGTAAACTTGATCAACTTGTATGTTAAAATCTGTTGTGAGAACATGTAAGATCCGAGAAGATATTGTCTCAATCAATTGTGGTATAATCACATGAGATTATATGGATGAGAATGTGGTTCATATAGTTAAGTGCAAATAAATAGAGAAATAATCTTTAAAGGGTGCAGAATTAGAGGACTTTAGAGTGACAAGCTAAAGCCACTAATTTGGTCGAGCCCCCTAATTTAGTCTATTGTTTTAGGTTTTAAAGCGAGATGTTAGCCTCCGGGTGGAGGGATAAGAGGGAACTCTAGAGTGAGAGCTAGTATCTTCCCTGTCTAGCCCGTCCCAGAACTATTCAAACTTTAGATTAACCAATGTTCTTTATAGCATCTCTAGTAAGAGTAAAGAATATAATTGCTCATATTTGTCAGAATCTCTCTCGCAACTTGTTTTACTTTTACACATGCCACTACTTTCATTGCATGAGGAAGAGTACTAATATTTAAAAAACTCACTTTCTGATTTTCACTAAGTATTTTAATTTAGAAGCTGAAGTAGTATTGTAGTGATAATTGTAGGATAAAATCAAAACCAAACTTTTATCAACCTTCCAAGCTATGGCGTGTTATTCTAAACTAGAATTTCTCTTGAAAGTCGCCGTGATTAACCCCAATTTCCGTGGGATCGATATTTGGGGCTTAATCAGAAAGTCATATATTACTTGATAACGATACGTAACTTGATAACGATACGTATACATAACGATACGTATACTTGCGTAAAATTCCTAGAAATATAATTGAAATCTTACTTAGTTTGGGATCAAATTTTCGGTGTCATTGCCGGAGATTAAAATCTTCAAGTAGTGGTGTCAACTTCTTAAATTTTAAATATAAAAAAGAATATCATGATCAATACTACTGGTGCAGAGAGCACAATAGATTTGTGACATTGCAAGCTTGGCCACAAGAATCAGAGGGACATGAATGAACTTCAGTGCAAAGGCAAGCTACCAGAGCTGAAGTTAGTTGATCTCAGCATGTGTGAGAGTTTCATTATGAGAAAGCAGAAAAATGTGAGTTATTTAAAAGGCGCAGAGCACCAAAGACAGAAAAATTATATCGTGTTCATACAGATGTGTGGGGACCTTCTCTAGCAGCAACCCTTGGAGGCTCACTTTGATATATCACATTCATGGACGACCATAACAGAAAGATATTAGTGTACTTCTTGAAGCATAAATCAGATGTATTTAATGTGTTCAAGGCTTGGAAGGCCATGTTTGAGACAGATGAGATAAAGACAATCGGAAAATAAAAATATTTGAGATCTAACAATGGTGGTGGGTTCAAGAGGTTTTGTGCAGCTCAGGGAATCAGAATGGAGAAAATTATTCCTGAGACATCAAAACAAAATGGTGTTGCAGAGCCCATGAATAGGCCTATTAATGAGTCAGTTAAAACCATGAGATTGTAGTTGGACTACCGCAAACTTTCTGGTCAGAAGCGATTAGCACCGCAGTTTACCATATCAATAGGGGTCATTTGTTTCATTGAACTGTAAATTTCCCTTAAAAAGGTCTCGAGTGTGAAAAATGTCATATTTTCTCACCTTAAGACTTTAGACTGTCTTTCTTATGTTCTTATTAATCCTGAGGCTCATAGCAAACTTGAGACTAAGTTAAAGAAATATTTTTTCATTGGCTATGGAGACGAGACGTTTGATTATCATTTCAGGGATGATCATGATCAGAAGATCATAAGAAACAATAATGTGATTTTAAATGAGAATATCATGTATAAGGACAAGTCCAATGTCGTTTCTGAAGTAGCTCCTTAGAAATCTGAGATTTTGAGGTTTGATGATCTACCATAGGTCACAATGCAAGGTGGTGATGGAGGTGATGAAGAGAGTGGGGTCGAGACACTCATTCTTATTGTTCCACAGTCAGTTGCAAAGTCGTCCACCTCTACAACTACAGTTCGTAGGTTTGTCGGGAATAAACGTTCTCCTTAGTGTTACTCACCGACCTTGAACTATATTCTGCTGACAGATGGTGAAGAACCACATAGTTATGAAAAAAGGTTGCAAGATGAAAATTTAAGCAAGTGAGAGCTGGTCATGAAGAAGAAGATGGATTCCCTCTTGAGAAATCAAACATGAGAGCTGACAGAACTTTCACCAAGGAAGAAGACATTACACAACAAGTGGGTGTACCGTGTGAAGACTTAATTTGATGACAATAAGAGTTATAGGACGAGACTTGTCGTAGAAAGCTTTCAGCAGAGGTATGATATTTTTCATGAAGTGAGGGTTGTAAGCAGATACATGAGTAACCCGGGAAATAGCTTGGAGGTACCAGACTATGTTAGCAATGATATGTTGACTAAGGGTGTTGCTCTTAAGAAATTGAAGTCATGTGCAACTTCAATTAGTCTTCTAGCTTGAAGAAAAGGGCTTTGAGTTGTTGAGGTGGAGGATATCACGTTTGAGGAAAAAGACGATGTAGTCAGTGGATGATGCAACTAGTGTCCCAGTCTCTAAGTAGGAATTGTTAAAGAAGGTGGAGCCTGGTCCTCTACTTTGTTTGGGCAAGTCTTGCATTTATATAATGTATTTAATCTATTTAAATACATTTCTTTTATTGGCTTCACAAATTAAGGAAAGCAGCCTTATATCCTTCCTTTAATAATTCCTTTTCCCAAAATTAATCTCCCTCCATTGCTTCTGAATTCACGAATCAGAGATATTAGCATCCTTATGTGGGCCGAATAAAGTAAAAGAGGTATTAACACTTATTGTGTATAGTAGGTAGCCAAAAAGCTTTGCTATTCACCTTATTACGTTTTTGGCTAACGGGTGAGGAAGAAAGAAAATTGCAAGTTTGATATTTCCCATTTCTTTTTCTTCTTCTCATGTAGCTCTCGGTTGGAGAGGGAGAGAGAGAAGCTGAGGAGAGAGAAAGAGGTAGAGTCCATTATAACTTTATGTTAATCGTCGATATGATCGACGGGTGTAATCATCATAGTAATAAAATCCTTTGCAGCTCCATGGACATAGTTACGCAGGCAATTTTCTGAACCATGTAAATCTGTGTGTCTGTTATTTCTATGTGAATTTCTCGTTCTAATTTTTAGCTTTATTGTCGTCATTTTTCACAACAATGCACATGCTCAAATTTTTGGGGTGATGTCTGTTTGCAACGATCATGACAAAAACAAAGTTATGGAGGATGGAAAAGTAAAGGATAATCACCATCTCAGAGGGAGAAGCGACCAAAGCACTAATAGTACCCATATGCAACCATATGAGGGAAATTTGGGGATTCCGACGACTGTACTAATAAAAAACATAATAAAAACTAAGCCATAAAATAGAAAATAATGTATTTATAATAGAACATAGCTAGGAGGGGAAAATCCTTCCCATTGGGCGACAACCCAAACCTGAGTAAGGTTTGATTGACCTCATTAAGTCCTTGCTAAATTGGTTCAGCTGATTTAGCTTTCCAACCCCTGCGTCATGCTTTAGCTAGTTATAAGCCTTAGATGGGCAATTTCAATAACGTATGTGAGATTGTTGACGACATTAAATTCTTCAATTAATTCATTTTACAACAAGAGTCGGGTCAATACCTTTGCTTGACTTGATCGACTTTAGTCTTTTGTTCGGGTGGCTTGCATGTGGTCAACATCTATTCCCCGATTCAGAGGAACTTCACCTAGTCACGTAAGTCATCTGACATTATGTTAGTGAACCGTTAGACGTTTGCTACTGGACCTTTTGTCTTTCGCTGGTGGACTTTAGATCTCCTGCTAGTGGGACCTTTAGCGTTTCGTATGTGAGTCATCTTTATATGCACTCCTATGTACTTTCGTAGACTG
This sequence comes from Phalaenopsis equestris, assembly GCF_001263595.1. Taxonomy (NCBI): domain Eukaryota; kingdom Viridiplantae; phylum Streptophyta; class Magnoliopsida; order Asparagales; family Orchidaceae; genus Phalaenopsis; species Phalaenopsis equestris. The sequence continues at coordinate 2,533,393 of NW_018164992.1, read as the reverse complement.
GATTTCATCAAAGATCTGTGCATACACGTATTTGATGTGTAACTTCACTTTTATTATTATTATTATTATTTTGGTCTAAAGTAAAAAAGAAATCAATGTAAACTATATAGCTCGCGGGCGGTGATAACACAGGGTGATGGTGGTACCGGTAGATTGTAGGCGACATGGTTTATAAACGACAGACGAGATTATTGAGGTTGGCGGTGAAGGCGGGAGGCTGGCCAGTGGAGAAGACGAAGACGATATGATGCAACATTTTATACAAGAAAATATATTTTGAATTTGCCAATATCATTTGAATTTCTAATAAATAAAAAAGGAGCTCCATAATACAATCTAAATACATGGTAATTTTACATTGCATCAAAAAAAAAAAAAAAAAACCCTAGATAATAAAGTTCACACATTTTGCAACAAATCAAACATACTCATAGATTTATATATGATACAATTATAGTGTGATAAATAAAAAAAAGATTTACACACATACTACTAAAAAAATTTGTATTTATATATTTAGAACTTAAATTTTAAATTTTTTACATGTCACAATCCCATGCATGAGATGATGTATTTAAGTCATAAAAGTTTATATAGTGTTATTTTTTACATGAAATGAATGAATTGGGTGGTATAAATATAATGATTAAGTCTATGTTTTAGATATGTAAATACATAGTAATTAAATGTTCTATTACATATAGGGCTATTAAAAAAGTTCGTCATTCGCGAATAACTCGTTCAATAGCTCGCGTTCGATTTGTTCATTAAGCAAGCAAATCGAACATTAATAATTTTTTTTAGCTGAATTTATAAACGAGCCAAATGCAGACAAAATATTGTTCCCCCATGTTTGAGTCATTTTAACTCCAAGTTATTAAATAATTAAATAATAATGTATAAGAAGTTAAAATAAATTTTTTTTAGTATCATATAAAAGATTTGTTTATTTAAATATAAAAAATAAATTGTAGATGTTAGACATTCAAAACATAAGAATTGGGCGGTGGGTATATATATATATATA
>NW_018164992.1:2520738-2532356 GCF_001263595.1 Phalaenopsis equestris | reverse complement strand
ATATATATATATATATATATATATATATATATATATGCATAAGAAATTGTTTTTATGTACGTAAATGCACATCTAATTTCAGATAAACTTTAGTCACACATTTGGTCGAAATCAGATGGTAAGAACCAAAAGCAATATAAATATAAACAAAATAAAAAATCGAAGAAGACGAAGAAGTGAAGCGGGGGTGCAAATCAGTAATGTAATTCGTTTTGGGGAAAATTATTTAAAAAATAAATTATTTGAAATATTAATTCAAAATTTGAATAAAATTGAACCGAATATGAAATTTTTTTTTTTATTTGTGAGTTATTTTGAATTCGAGTTGACTATGAGCAATCAAAATTTAAAGAGATTTTTACGGCTTTTAAATCCTTCATTTTACTTGCAACAACATGCCATCTCCTAAAAGAGTTCTTCAGCCCAAGACTTAAATACTACTTTTCGGTACTACATCTAGTTGATGTGAGACTTTTTTGTCTGTGACATTCTCCTTCACCATTGGTTTCACTGGATGGAGAGCCAACACCACTAACAGACAATAATCTATTCTGATATTACTTGTCACCTCTCAAAAAAGATCTTCGGAGTGGTGAGAGAGCGAACGAGTGAGCTTTGAAATAGAAATATGCACTTATGCCGCTCATTTGTACATATAATTACGTGAATGCCCATAAATAAAAAATAAAATTTCCTGAAATCTTAAGTGCTGCATAAATCCCAATTATCAAAATCATGCACCATAACCGATATTTGCAGTCCCATCCAGCCGTCGGGACTCCGATCAACCTCCTCCCCCGTCTAATTATTTCTGGACCCTTCCTCCATCCTCCCGTGATGTCGCACCCATTTCCTCTCCGAAGCATACCCGCCGATGGAACCTCCCCTGCATTTCCAACAAACCCTAATCTCACATCCAGCAACAATAACCTCAAGGCGATGCGGCAGCAATGGGAGGAAGCTGCTCGAGTATGGCTTTCCTCTCTTCCAGACCGCCGCGACCCTTCGGCTAGCGAGATGGACGTCTGGATCGATTCCAACTACTCCTCCATACCAAATGATATTCGATCTCTCCCTCGCAGTGATCTTTACCAGCGGATCCTCTCTCTCAGCTTCGCCCTCCCGGTTCATTCTCAGGTTCGCTTATGGCCACTTGCTTTACATGCTAAGTTCCGACCCAAGGGTCTGTAATGGGTCTTACGATACTTGCAGGCGGCGCGGATGGGCCGAGCGGAGTTCCCTTATAGGTTCCAGAGGACGGACCAGTGGCGGCCGGTGTACTCGTGGCTGGAGTCGATGGACAAAGATATGATTGTTAATTCGAAGGAGATTACGGAATGGTTGTCTTTGAACACAGAGTTTAGGGATAAGTTGCTTGCCAGGCATTCTAAGTATCATTTGATGCACTACATACAGAAACTTCACCTCAAGTTGTTGAAGAAGAAGGGGAAGTTGCCAAAGGTTTTGACTGATATTGGTTTGAACTTTCCTTTTCTTTTTGGGTAGCTTAGATACTTGTTGATGTAGGCTGAGTTTTTTCCTTGCTTTTAATAGTTTGATTTAACTGCTTTAGCTTGAAATGTTTGTGGAGGGAGGGAATGAAAATGTAAATGGAATTCTAAAGATCTGCTAAAGTATACCATTTTCAAGAGTATAAAATTCTGCATGTTCTGGCTGAATTTTATGGCCGCGCTGGACTTATAATGCATATGAAGTGTACGGACATTTATCGCTCTATTTTGTATCATTTCGATGCTATTTCTCAAGCTAGACGTTAGTTTCTAAGGTTTCTAAACTTCTGCTTGTGTTTCTACAATTCTTCATAGGGGCATTTACATACAAACCACCCAATTCCTATCTATTTACATATCCAACACCTAAACTCGTTACATCTATACCACCTAAATCTTTCATACCACATAAAGAGACCACCATTTTAACTTTTTAAAAGTGAAATACAGAAATACAGCTTTTCTTGCATGGGTAGGGTGGTATGCATGCGAAAATTGAAGTTTAGGGGTCCGATATGTATATACATAGGAATTGAGAGGTATTCATGTAAATCTTTCTTCTTATTCGTATATTTGTGGTTTTTTTAAGCTTTTGTTCTGAGCAAAGTACTATTTGATGTTGACCTATAGTTTTGAATAAAGTAGTAACAAATTATTTTTGCGATAGGGCATGCTGCTATCTGCTGCAAGGGCTTCAGTAAAGTCAGCAAATGGTGGTGTTAAATTTCGAGATGATAATTCCTTATGTAAGTGCTTTTGCGGAGTAGTAGGATTTAACTTCTTTTTTGCAAACTACTTTTATATTTAATTTTTGGAGCATTTACATAAATACCCCACAATTCTTTTGTATTTACATAGATAACAAACAAATTTTACTTTTAACATTATATACCACCCAAATCTTTCATTTGACATGGAAAATACCACCATTTTAACTTAAAAAAAAGTGCCAATACACTTTTTATGCATAGGAATGGTGGCATGTGTATTTAAAAGTGGAAGTTTAGTTGTTAGATATGTAACTACAAAAGAATATCATGGTATGTATGTAAATATTTCTTTTTATTTTGAAATCGAGAAAGTGGTGTCTTTGGGATATTGTTCGTTTGCAATGTTGTTTGTTCCTTGGTACATGCCATGCATTTATAAATTGTATTGCTATTCAATTACAAGTTAAGTCTGCACTAAACATTTTGATTTTCTAGTGTTTGCTATTCGTTTATAAGTTAAATTTGTCCTTTCAACTTTATTAATTCCTACTTAACATTTTGCATCGTTATGGACCCAAATCATGGTAAGAAAACTTGTATTTGGATGAAAACTTAATAACCTAAGTTTGGCATGGAACAAACGATGTAATAATTTGATTCTTGACTTTTAATTTGTAAAAAATATATAATGTTTATTATAATGTAAATAATGTTGGAGAAACATAGGAAAAATTTTTTGTTCATGACAAGAATTCTGTTCATGCTTGAAATTAATTTCTTTTTTAAAACCTAAATCTATGTAAACACATCACATTTGGGGTTAGATTTATGTAAGTCACATGTTTATGGAAGTTTCATACTCATGCTCTTCTTGTCAACTTATTTTAAAAGGTGAGTGCATTTGAGTATTTTATTAATACATATGTCCTGGTAATAGAATTCAATAAATATGTTCTTCTTCTTGTAAATATCATTCTCTTTCTATTTTACATACAAATCCAATTGTTGTTTAGGTTATATGATACATCTAACTCCACAGTATATTAACCATAATTTTTTCTATAACTTTAATTTTTTGTGCTTCTTTTGCTTTAATCATGACGGGCAAGTTCCTTTTTTTCTTCTTCTATACTGTAACGTTTATTTGCTTCGCGTGCTCATGTATTTTGCTTGACATCTATAATTTGCTGGATGATTAATTAATGTGTCTCGACACAACTTTATCAATATGTCTCAATTTATCTTATTTACTTGACTTCATTATAATAAATTAATTGCAAGTTAAATTACTTTTCTAATTTTGAATAGTTATTATAAAAAAAAAAAAACTAGTTAGTCTTTTGCTTTATATATTACATTATTATTGGTTACTTGGTATGTTATATTAGAACATAAAGTATTTTTTATTTTTATAACTTTTTAATTTTTGTTGTTTTAACTTATGTGCATATGTTAGAAATTATTAGTATTGATTTATTTTCTTTCATATTCTTTCCTATTTTATGTATTTCCTTTTCTCTCCGAGTAGTTATTAGGAATTGATTAATTGTAATTTTGGAGATATAAGTGTTATTTATTTTCCATTTTCGGATTCATTTAAGCTGTATTTATATCCTCTTTTTGTATTTATTCAAAATCTATATGTTTTCGAAGCCTTGGAACAAATTCTAAAATCTTCGGCGGAGGAGAAGAGCTCCTGCTGCCAGAAACTTCCTATTTCCTTTAACCATCAATCTTTCTCCTATTGCAGACCCTTCCCGTGCCTCCTCTGTTCAACCCTTCTGTGGGATTTTCCCGCAGGAGCTCTTGTGCCGCTAGGAAGATTTGAGTGGGAGATTCCTGAGATAAGAGAAAACTCCATGCAGGACTTTTTTCTCCGCCTCTCATGCAACGAAAATTCCTTTGCTACAGGCCTCTCCTCTACAACCACCTATCTTCTTGCTGAAACTAGCCACCAAAACTCTCTCACCGTAGGCTCTAGTCGTCGAAACTACTTTCTCTACACCCCCTAGTCATTGAAATTCCTTACCTTGCAGTCCACTAGCTGTTGGAACTCCTCTCCCAGTAGGTCCTAGTTGCCGTAACTCTTTCTTGCAGGAACTAGCAGCCGTAACTCCCCTTCCTACAGATCCTTATGCCATCGTATCTCCCCTCCGTGTAGTCCTCTAGCTGTTGGAACTCCTTTTTGTGATCGAATTTTTCTACTGCACTCTCCTCGTACCGAAGTTCTCAAGCTTCTCTGCACTGCAATCTTTCTTTGCAGCCAACTGTCGCTAGGATTTTCTTCATTCTTCAAGAGATCTTCCTCTTGCAGGTTCTGCCTCCCGTAAGAATTTCTTCCTGCCGACATACTCCAGTGAGAATTCCTTCTCTGCACTTCACAAGTAGCATACCATTTTTTTTGTCTCCTGTGAGAACATGGCCTCTCGATCCTAAGCTCAAACCACCTTGATGGCGAAGCGAAAGCAAACCTCTTGGAAGTCCACCAGTGGTAATGCCCCAAGGAAGCAGCTGGCAACCAAGGCAGCTAAGAAGTCGGTTCTTGCGACCAACTGCATGAAGAAACCCCATAATTTTTGTTTCGAAACAGTTGCACCGAGGGAGATCAGGATGTTCCATAAGAGCATGTAGCTCCTCATGCTTAAACTTCCCTTGTGCCTGGTCCCCGTAATTGCACAGGATTTCAAGACCGATCTTCAATTCCAGAGTTCCACCATTGCTGCGCTTTAGGAGGCTGTTAAGACTTACTTTGTCGTTCTCTTTGCAAACATAAATCTTTGTGCCATTCATGCGAAGAGGGTTATTATTTTGTTGAAGGATATTCAACTTGCTTGCCAAATTTGTGTCCTTCCTTGCCAGACCCAGGGATGAACTCCTTCCATGCCTTGGTGTCCAAACCTCTAATTTGGCTCCGTTGGAGCTATTGCTGATTTCTCCACCTCTGAGCTTCCATTCGATATTGTTTTTGATTCCAACGGAGGTTCAACATCTATGCCAATCCCTCCGCATATCAGAGGACTTGAACACCACAAACTCCAAGGGAAATCGATAAATAATTGTTTGACCAAATCTTCCATTGTTAAAGGTTTCGCTAAGGCCTCATAATCCACAACAGTTCTGTTGGCTTCAACTCAGACCATTCCTGGCTGGCCAGACTCTATTAAAAGTCAGGTGGAATAAGCTGCTTGGTTCTAATCAATTCTTTTCTGACTCATCGGGCTCTCATTGTCGTAGATTGTCTTTTGGGGAAGATGATTTAATTTTTATTTTCCTTTTTTTCTCATGAAAATGGTATTGATGACGTTTCCGTTTGTTCTCCTTTATCGTCGTAGTGTTTTTCTTTTTCCAACATCAGGTCCTTCGGAGTTAGCAAGTCCTTCTCCAGAGCTTTTTCCCGCAGTAGACTCTCATCCAGAGCTTTTTTACGGCAGTAGACCCTCCTTTGGATCTTTTTCCCATAACAGACTCTTCTCCAGAGCTTTTTCTTGCAACAGGTTCTCCTCTGGAGCTTTTTACAGTAGCAGGCCCTCCGGAGCTTTTTTCCGCAATAGGTCCTCTTCTAAAGTTTTTTCCCACAACAGGCCCTCCTGAGTTTTTTTTCCACAACAGGCCATTCTCTGGAGCTTTTCCTTTGTCTTGCAGGCCATATCCTGTTACTTGTAGGGTTTCTAGTTTCTACTTACAACATTTGCTCCAACAACTTTTCATCTATTTACAGGAACTGCGAAAACTACAGTCAACTAGAAGTATCCCTAAATGCCTCTTGGGGATGAAAAATTTAAATTCTACCTAACAAAATATCTTCCTCGTTCATTGTTTGATGATTCAAATTCAATTTAAACATGATTGACTTCTATGTTTCAAATTGAGGGGGGTGTTAGAAATTATTAGTATTGATTTATTTCCTTTCGTGTTATTTCCTATTTTTTATATTTTCTATTTGTTGTTTTTCCATTTATCTTCGAATATACTTCATGGAGATATATGTGTTAATATTCTATTTTAGGATTCATGTAAGCTGTATTTATACTCACTTTCATATCAATAAAACTATTCCGCCTAATTCTCAAAACCTACAACCTCTTAGCTTATTGGGAGTTTAGATGCTTTTTTTTAAATCAAAACTTGATATAATGACCCATCTTTGAATATCTATCCTCTGTAGCATGCTTGATTATCATGCATTTTGCCTAAGATTCTTTTGGGATATACTGAATGTTTATCTAGAGATAGTATCCTACTTTTACCTCATTCGCAGCATAAGGTTTGCTGCATTCTTTTGCTTCTTTCAATCTAGAAGCTAGAAACTTTATATTTTATTGCATTTACATACTGAACACAATTTTTTTTTGTATTTACATATTTTACACCTGAACTTTTATATTTACACACATAACATTCAAATCTTTGATATCACATGAAAAATAGCGCTATTGCCCTTTTTAAAAGTGAAACACGCCTTTTCATGCATAGGTTTAAGGCACCTAAGTGATATGTATGTAAATATGAAAGTCTAGGTGTGATCTATGTAAATTCATAAGAGTTTCCCAATTTTATGAAAAGCACCACGTTCATTCTTTTTTGGCTTGTTTCTTCCTTTAGTGCTTAGGTAATTAGGTTATAGGCCAGAGAAGACGAGTATTTATTCTCTTCATACTAGTCATGTCTATGAAGTGATCTGTTCAAATCTTGAATGCCATTTTCTTCCAACCATTCACTTCAGTTTTCTTATTCTTTCGCTTTGTCATGTGAAGTCCAAGGCCTGTTTTACTTGAGAATAAAGAAAATTGCCACCATGCTTAAAGGCAAATTGTGGAGATCCAGATTTCCCTTTATTTTTTCCATTAATTTATGTTTGGGACATTTGCCTACCTACCATCCAATTCCTATGTATTTACATATTTCTACCCTAAACTTTAATTTTTACATTTATACCACCCAAATCTTTCATACTACATCAACAATGCCACCATTCTAACTTTTAACGAGTGAAATACACTTTCTGATGCATGGGTAAGATGATATTTATGTAAACATTGAAGTATAACTGTTTGATATGTAAGTACATAAGAATTAAGTGGTACGAATGTAAATCTTCCTTTTTTGCTTTTGTTTCAGGCAAAGCTTCAGCTGACACACTGAAAGACGACGGCGTGTTTCAATCAAGGAGAAATGATGCTTTTCTGCGGTATGAACTGTAAGTTTGTCAACTCGATTATTTTTCAGATATGCAATGCTAATTGAGGTGCTTTCGTGCAATACTCGTTTGATATTGTTTAGTTTAACTGATTTGCAGGAACAGCTGACGAGCATCCTTAAGAAGCACAACGAAAACAGCAGTTCTATTAAGGATTATAAGCCATCTTTTAATAACCAAAAGCAAGATTATACCTCTAATCAAAGGAATGAAGGCGATATTATTGTTTCAAAAGCTGCATCTAGTTCTCTAGATGTGGCAATAAACTCAGTCTCAGAACCAACAGTGGACGCGCATGTATTGATGCCAACAAACTGTATAACTAAAACAATAGAAGGCATGGATATAGATGGGACGAGAATTTCCAACTCAAAACCAGCAGCGGATATGAATATCGGACAGAAACGGAGAAGGGATCCTATCATAGCAACTCCTGCTTGGTCATGTTCTGAAGCATCGTCTGGTATGTTGGGCCTCTTGTTTGGTTTGCTTCTCGAGCTATTATAATGATAGGGGCATTTACATACATTTCACACAATTCTTATGTATTTACGTTAGAACACCTAAACTTTAATATTTACTTTCACAACACTTACATCTTTAGGATCTGTTTGGGGCAGTCGTTGATTATTTATAATCTGCTGATAAACAATTTATTCTGATAATCTGCAGATTATCAGAATAAATTGATTTGCTGTTTGAGACAACTTATTCAGAACAGCTTACTGGGAGCTGTTGTTAGATAAATGATCATTTTGACTCTGTTTAGTTAAGTTGTTTGCAACAGAACAACAGAACTGTATGAAAAATAATAGATAAAACAGATGTCTCAAACTATTACAGTTCAGTTACAGAAATTAAAATACATTGCTCCCCACTTCATGAGTATCAAAATAAATAAAATAAGAAGAAATACAATTACAATTATAAGTAAAATAATTAAAACATTCAACTTAAAACTCTGTCGTCGTCTATCCTGAGCGGCACCGTCCTCTTGAGAAACCATCGTACCGCGATCACTGTCGGCATGAGAGTATGTCGGAATGTCGGTCCAACAGAAGAAACCGCATATTGCTGAAACACCCCTCTGATAACCGTAGAATTGTCTCCCACTGCTATGAGGCTGGTGTGAGGTGAGTAAAGGAGCCGATAGTCTGCAGTAACATAACGCAACTCGGGAGGTTCCTGAAATCCTGGAACTCATGCTGCTACTGAGATAAAAAAAATAAAGAAAAGCTAAGTTGTCAGATCATAAAATTTAGCATAAACAAATAATAAAAGAAAACAAAAACTAAATAAAACTTAAACAAAACAAAACAAATAATTTAAAACAATATGCAAATTCATACTACAACGAACTACATTCCAAATGAAATCTACGAAATTCTTAGTAAAATCATAAAATACATATCCATACTACAATGAATTACATCCTCAAGTTTTTTAACATATTTTTCCTGAAAGCGCATATCAGCAGCTATTTCTGGAATTGTATCTAAAATGACAACGCAGTCCCAGATGGTGTTGTCTGGGGGAGGCGGAGTTGAAAAAGCAGCAATTAGTCGATCAAATGAATTTTTCACGAAACTATCCTTCTCTTTCTTTCTCCTGCGAAGCCTGAGCCTTTTGGACATGAAAGTGGACTCTTCTATCTTCTTTTGGTTAATACTAGACCCTTCTTCATCAGTTATAACATGTTAAGGTGACAAGTCATCTGGTATTTCTGTAAATCCCAACTCATTTGGGTTGAATGCATGCTTTTCAGTCGCGATTACCTCTTAAACATTATGTCCAGTTTTTCCTCGAACTCTGGATTAATTCCGTACTGCTTATATTTTTTGGCTGTTGGCATGACCTACAACATTGAATGAAATTAGAGGGGTTTAGAAATTAACCAAAAAATAATGGAATTAACAAAATAAGTTTGTATTTATTATCTCCAATCTTTCAGCCCACCATTCATCTGGAACATCGATTGTTCGCTTAACGGGATCCCGACCCAACCCAGTAGATCCACGTTTCAGCTCCTTCCATATTTTCCATTCCTTCTTCAATTGGTCCCATTTGTTTTTGAATTTAAGCCTATCGTAATCTCTTTCAGTCAATACTTTGAACCTCTTAGCGATATTTTGCCAACCTTCTTTATTAAAATACGTGGTTGGCCTGTTCACTAATTTAATTTCTTTAATACATAGATTACAAAAAATATTTGTTACTTATTTATCCCAAATTGCGGACGAACCCCTTTCATTCGCCTTAGACATGTTCAAACTATAATGAATAAAGGAAAATAAGTACTTTCTAAATGTGTTAAAAAATAACCAAACTTAATCAAGATCAATTCCACAACTTATAAAATAATCCTTTGCAATTTCAAGAAAGAACAAATTATAAATAAACACTGACAACCAACATCATTTCCACAACGTTACAATTTACAAATAAAAAAAAAAGTAAACAAGAGATTTATGTAGTTCGACCAATGACCTACATCTACAGAAGACAATTCACGAAAGTTTTATTAAGCAAATATGTAAGATTACATAGCTATGAACCTTAATTGAAGTTTACTACAACATGCTCTCAAGTAAACAAGCTCCATACTTAGCACTAAAATTCTTCCATCCTCTCACAAAAAAATAGGAACCGAAAACAGATTCATCTGGTACTCAAACTGTAACAATTACAAATGCAGAATATCGAATGCAACCCAACAAGCAAATAAACTCCAACATCTCTGTTTAGCTAAACCACAAACTGAATTTTGTTTAGTAATCAAGCTGTACTTTATAACTACTAATAAAAACATAACTTAAAAAATCTGCCTTTCATATGATTGAAGCAAATAAAGCCCAACATCTCTTCCAGATGATTGAAGAAAACAATGAATAAACAATGCATAAACAGTGCATGAACCCAATCCATCAACAACAGCATTACAAGTACCTAAACCTGAAGAATCAGGCTACCATGTATACCCACATGAAGCCCATGTTCAACCCGAGGTAAGCAGGGGAGAAATTCCCTAGCAAGGCTCACCTAGAACTTTTTTAAAAACAATCTTATGAAATCCTGCATAATGAAACGAATGCAATATTTGTCTTTAAAGAACACCAATAGAGAACAAAACACTAACCTTCCGTGGATCTCAAACAGAATTGCACATTTTTATGAATATTTAGCTTTTGTGATCTTCATAGTATCTACTTTCCACAACAGACATGTTTAAGAGCTCATTGGTGCAATTTTCAATTTTAAATCCTCTATAACGTCATTATTTATTTATAAAAATTGAGTTGAAGATGCCCGATCATCAAAACCCTTCGCAATGATCATTGGGTTAAGATATCTTTCTCTACAGTACTGATATCCATATATAAGCAAGTATATAGGGTATAATAATAAAATAAAACAGAGAATAACCTCAATTAAGAAACATCTTAAAAAGTATAGACAACAATACTTAATAAATACTAACAACCAATCTAGTAAAATCTCGGCTGCTCCTGCTCAAATAGAGCATATATGCCACAAAGATCATGTTTATTACAAAGATGAGAAAGCAAAGGATATATTCCCTATATAGTTTTAAGAACAACAAATTGAAACCTTCCAGAATTCAATTCTCTGCAGAAATTACCATTGCAAATGCCATATGCATCAATTCCAAGAATCCCATTGTCGGCCGTTTTATTGTTCAACTTAACTTTTGTTCAATATTGTTCAACTTAACTTTCGTAGTTTGGAAACGGTGATGATTTTGTGATTTTGAAAATAATTTAAATATAAATATAACTTTTTTTTTAAAGAAATAACGTTTTTAATTTTTAAAATAAGTGAGTCCAAACGAGTCTCACATTTTAAATAGCTTAGATGATTTAACACAATACTACAAGCAATACACTTATCCCGAAGAATAAATATATTACTTTGTAATAGAGATTCAATCATCTAGACTAAACAATTTGTGACATCCGTTTGGTCTGCGAAATATTTTTATAAAAAGGCCAACAAGTTCCCCTATCTAACATAAAAATTAGATAGGGTTTATTTTATCTGGGTTTCTGGTTCCCTATAGAGGCAAGCCCCTATAGTTAATTATATCTTAAATGATCGAAATCACTTAAGATAACTCTCGATTAAGATCAGGTGGTTTTGCTTTCAAGATTTCAAAGTTTAGGTTTTCACGATTGGACATGG
>NW_018164992.1:2519881-2520479 GCF_001263595.1 Phalaenopsis equestris | reverse complement strand
GGTAACCTCGGAATCCTAAAACGTTAGGACTTATAATTGTACAACAGAGTTGTACAAAAAGCCTAAAGAGTGATCCTATGGGTTGTTTAAACTAAAGAAAGTGTTAGGTGATGTGAATGTGTTTTGCTGCTGCAGATTCATCTTGAAGTTATCCCTTGCCGCGCTGCCCACGATGTTTGCTCCGAGCCTCTCGTAGTAGCACCTCCTGGTTTAGTTTTAGTTTTGAACATGCTCATAACCACTAGGTTATCCTAAACTAAGGCATAGTGTATCAAAGCTACTAAGCATGCAGTGTGAGAGAAAAGTAACAATGCACTGTATAGTAAAGAGAAAAGACAATATAACATGCTTAAATATGAACGTAGCATGCCAGGGAAGCAGTATGACAGGCTATACATGAAAGACAATAGCAGTTAGAAACAGGACAAGTGTAACATGCTTGACAGTACGGTAGCAGGTAGAAACAGGAAAATTATAACATGTTATGCAGGAAGAGCAACCACAGGTAGACGTAGGAAAATTGAGTGCTGTAAAATGTAAAGCAAACCTGTACGCGCCCGTGAGATCCGATGTTCCTTAAGTGTAGCAAGCCTAAATG
>NW_018164992.1:2495746-2517589 GCF_001263595.1 Phalaenopsis equestris | reverse complement strand
CAACCTTTGCAAGTTGACAAATAGAGCTTTCAAATTAAAAAAATAAAAATAATTAAAAAAAATAATAATAATAAATAAAAAAATCCAAATTTCAGCTCTTCCATTTATGCCACCCAATCTTCAAGTCACATCAAAATATCACCATTCTAACCTTTTTAAAAAAAAATTGAATACACCCATTTTCATGTGTAAGGAAGATAAAAAGAAATGGGGATTAATTGCCAACTATGTGAAGTGCGCAAAGATTGAGTAGCATGTGTAAAAATCAGATTCCAGGTGACATGTATGTAGTTCTTTCCAAACTGCATGAGGGCAAGACCTGTACATATACATATGTTTGAAAGTTTTGCTAACGTGAAAAGAAATGAATCCATTAACAAGAAGCAACTTTTGTGCTTGGGTTTGCAAACACATAGCAATTGGGAGGTATGTATGTAAACACGTAATTGCGATGAGATTGGGTAAATACATAAGATTTTCTGTGGAATGGAAATTCTCATTGATAAAACCCACGATACATAAGTGTTAGAAGTGAAGTATTGTGTATCATATAAATAAACGCATAGGAATTCCCAGATGCCGTATGTAAACCTTCCTATTTTATTTATTGCACAACACTCCTCCAAAATTAAAATCTCAAACCTGTTTGAGCAAAATTCATCTTCCAAAGATTCACATGATAGAGCATATTGATATTTCAATAAATTTAGAATCAAGGAAAGCATGTGATCGCATGAGATTAGACATGAAACACATGAGAATCGTGTGCAATGTATGTGATTGTACCAACATATACATGTCGAAGCAATATCTACACCGCAAAACTAAGTTCAAGAACCTGTATTGGAATTTAAATAGCTTTGCTGATAAGACCTAAAGAGTGAGCGGCTCTAGCAAATAGTGTTGTATAAAGGATCCTTGCTCATGTTAACCAAGCGTAAAAGGAAAGCTCAAACGACACATAATATTGCCTCTTTGTTATCAAATCGATCATAAATCATGAAACAGTGAAGCTAAAGGGACAAGCTAAATCAACAAATGTTCAGCAAAGCCATAAACACATCAACCAACCAGCAAAATATTTGAGAAGGTCAATGAGACCTCGAGAAACCCATAATAGTATCGGGCAGACAAGCAGGGATATCAACAACCAAGAAAGCAGATTGAGTGATTAAGGGGCGAGGAAGTTCAACATGTATATATATATATCAAATTTCATATGATTTATCCAAGTGCGGCGTCCTAGCAAAAAAATGGATGTCCTCCGTAGGTAATTTCGACATTCCGGACGCTCCGGTACAGTTTATTTCGCCGTCGGAGGATGCTTTGACGAATTCACCGATTTGCGTGCCAATTTTCTCGTGTCGAAAGTATGGCAATAAGGGTGTCATTTCCTACCAAAATTGGTATCCCGGACGCGTTGGCGCCGTCCAATTTGTCGTCGGAGGTCATCCAGAGAAGTTCGCATTTTCACCCGTCCTTTGGGCTTAATTGAAGTCCGATTTCGTGCAGCTTCGTGAACTTTGTGTATTTGATGTGTGTATGTGACGAAAAAGGTCGTGACGATATTTTCCTAAGGCTTGAAGTCCTATTTGGAACATTTTCCTTGAATCTACGCAACATAGCCCATAACCGCTCGTTCATAAGACGATGATCTTGTGCCAAAGATGCTAGACATCAAATGAAAATATGAATTGGCTGGAATTTCTAGAAGGGTGAGTCTCAATTTTAGTTTTCTAAGATGGTCCATAGGAATTTCTAGAGCTAGAACTTAGGCTCTAAGGAGGAGAATAAAAGACCTCACAAAAATGAGGTCAACACCCACCAAGCCGAGAAAAGCAACTACTCAATCAGTAAAACCAATTCAATTATTGAATCATCTTTCCCATATAGTTTTAAAAAACATGACTTGACATAAATGTTTAGCACATAGATCTCACCCGAGGAACAACTATTTGAAAATTTGAATCAGAAATAACAATTCCGATTCCCAAGTGAACGCACAAAATCAGAAATAACAATTCAGGAATAACTATTTGCAAATGCTATATGTACTAGCAGAGCTTCCATAAAAACAACACTTCACCTAACAGATTGCAATTTCTTCAGAAATAGAAAAGGAAGAGATGTTTGAAAAGAAATAGTTTGAGAATTTTAGCATTATGCTAATCACCCAAGTGAGTTTTCAGATGAAGGGCCTGCTTCTACAAAGGTGATTGATCTGTATTGCAGGACACCAAATTTTTTTCAGAACACCATTGCAGGACACAAAACGCCAGAAAAAAAAAAAATCGAATGTGCACAGCAACACAGATCTAACACATTCCAAAATAATCCAACAAAGTCCTCGTCAAGAGAACCCTAAACGCCATTCATACGAATATTGCAAAAAAGTGAGAAAGACGAAACATAGCAGGAGGAAATCTTTCATACAAATGCTATGCAAAAAGTGAGAAAGACGAAACATAGCAGTGAGGAAGACGCCATTCATACAAACATTTGTCACTGTTCGGGCTATAAAACGAAGAAGAAAGCATCGCAACACATATATCTTACCAGAGGAACAATCGAAATGATGCATGCGAGAGAGGAGATCGGGGAAGGGAGAGGGAGAGGGCGAGGGAGAGCGAGAGAGAGAGATCACCCAAGGGCACAGGAGGAAATCTTTCCCTAAACGCCGGTCGCGAACGCCAAACGCACCAAAGCCCCCGCGTTGTTCCCCTAGTACGAAATAAAAGGATCGAAATCGCAGCGGTCATTTAACACGCGCCCAACGCATTTTCCAAACAGTCTGACAGCGTTTTCAAAACACCGCCGCACCCAAATAAGCTGCCCCAACGGGCCCTTAACGTCACACAAAAATATCATTTGTGCTAACTTTTTAAAAGTCAAATGCACCTTTTTATGCATAGGTTTATAGCACCATGGTGTTATAAATGTAAATATCAAAATTTAGATTTTATATATGTAAATCCATAAGAATTGTGTGGTATGTATGTAAATTTCCCATAACGATAATTCATAGAGTTGTCTTTTTTTTTTCCCTGGGCTTTTGTCTTCTCTTGGCAGTACTTATATAATGGTTTGACAAAGCCTTAGATGCAATATAATATATGTATGTAAATCCAATCATGGCTCTATTTTATTCAATTTTAAGCTAGCTCGATTTAAAATTGAATTGATTTTGACGTGGCTTGTTTTGATATTGAGCCAAATCGAATGAATTTGCTTAGTTACAATTTGGCTCAAATCCAAATTAGCTCACTCTTTTTGATTTTAAGCAAGCTCAAAACTAATGAATGGAAATTATTTGGAAATAAACCTCAAAATTTTAATTTATTAGGGGAATTTACATACATAGCACAAAATTCTTATCTATTATCTCGCGCCTAAACTTTTATATTTACACACATGCCACTCAAATCTTTAATATCAGATAAAAATATCACTATTTTCACTTCCTAAAATATACACAATTCTTATGTATGTAAATATGAAAGTTTAGGTGTGATATATGTAAATACTTAAGAATTTTGTGCTACATTTGTAAATTTCCCAATTAATACAGTGTAAATAAACAAAATGTTAAGATAATCCATGGAAGTGAAGAGACCACACATTAGAATTAAATTCAGATAACTTTGACACTCGTATATTACAACCTCTATATTTTAACGACTCTTGATTTTCTAGCGTTCAGTTTATTAATTTAAACTACTTTGTTGTTATAACTTCTTTTCTTCCAGTATCTGGAGTTTTATAATGTTGGGGTCTCCCCTTTATGTAGATACATTCATCAAATATAAAATGCTGTTAAATATCAAAATTTTTAAAAAAAGATGATTATATCTGTAATATCATAATATTAATTATGTAGCCATATTCTGTTAATTAATGTCCTCAGAAAAGTAAGATGATTTATGGAGCTATGCGATGACCAAATCATCCCATAACAAAAAAATTTGAATCCACTTATCATCTAAGTCAATATACAAATTTCAGTAAAACATGAAGGCAAAGGTGAGTTAATGAAGAAAATAGCAATTGAAGTCATCCCTATTTAATATATTCTTCTAAAGTCCATCGCAGTTTACACAATGCATTAAAATATTATAGGAGGTAATGTTTATGAGTTTGAACTTCTAAAATTGTTTATGATATTAACTTGAAAACTTTCAAATAAAGGTTTTGTTTAGCACAAATCTTCTTTTTTTTTAAGCATTTTGAAAATAGTTTTGGTTGATATGGGAAATATGTTCAGAGAATCTTCATTTTGTATATGCACATTCTATATGACTTTGTGACCATATGGGCAGATTAAAGTCTCTACTCTTGCTTTAAATATAGAATCTCTCTCTCTTTAGTAGTTTTCAGATGATAATTTGAAAGAAGAAATTTTTTAGAATGCACAATTGCAGAATTATATATTTTCAAAGATAAAAAAATTTAATCACTATAGCTTTGCATCTACCAACTATGATCATGTTTTTATCCTCTTTTATTGGTTAACTTGTTTGTGAAGATTTTACAAATGATATTTGTTTGAATAGAACAAGAAGAATTCTTATTGATACAAAAGAGGCTATATAAACCATTTACAGGATTCACCAGTAAGCAAATAAATAAAAGCATGATACCGTAGAATAAAAGGAAAGCAATAATAAAGAAATCAAAGCTAATAACTTAGAATAATAACATGAATTAATAATGGTCCGGAATAATCATTGATATTCTTGTACTCCCTCTTAAGTTGAAGCATAGAGATGCCAATCACATTGAACTTGAATTAGAAGTTATCGAACAATGGCAGAGGAAGTTTTTTTTGTGAAGATATCCGCCAGCTGATCACTGGACACAAACGAAACACAAATTTTCCTTGATTCGAGTTTTTTCTTAATGAAGTGTCAGTCAATCTTGGTGCGATCGTGTTGGACTGGGTTATGAGCAATTGTAATGGTCTTATTATCACAAAACAATCATAGAGGGGCGGAGATTGTCATATATAGTTTGCTGAGCATGATGCGTAACTAGAGAATTTCACAGATTCCAAAAAATATGGATTAAAATTCGGCTTCAGCATTGCTCAGACAACCACTGACTGTTTTTTGTATTTCCACGCAACAAGATTTCCCCACACAAATGAGAAGTGCTCCAAGGTAGATCGTCGATCATGGACGAACTTGGCCCAATCAGTGTCTGTGTAAACTACAATAAAACGAGAGGTGTGATGTGGAAAAAAATAAACTTGAACTGACTTACTATACCAACTTTGTTGCATATGTCGGGGTGTGTATGGGTGAGGTAGATAAGTTTTCTCACAAGGCGCTGGTAGTTAGTCTTGTTTATAGGAATAACCTTAGAAACATCAAGCACTTTTTCATTGGAATTCATCAAAACAACTACTGATTTGCACAAAAAATGTTGTTTTCTGTCAAAAGTTCAATCACATATTTGCGCTGAGACAAACAAATGTCTCGAGATGATCGATCTTCCATGAACTACCACTGAAATCCCAAGGTCTTCATTTCAAAGGAAGTAGCATGAATGCCTTTTAGAGACTATATACTAGTAGATCATTACCTGAGAGTACAATATTGTCAATAGACAATAAGGATAACATTCTGACACTCGAGGAATGCTAGAAGAAGAGAGTGCGATCCGATTGAGTCTGAGTAAACCCATGACCCACCACTAGGGATTTTTCCTGGGAGGTAGTGGAGTCAAAGCCTGAAGGAACTAATATGTATATCTCCTTTGTAAGAACGTCGCTCAAGAATTTGACATTAAGCTGGAATAAGGGCCAATTCAGATTCCCCGCAAGGGATAATAAGACTCGAATGATATTTAATTTAGAAATGGAAGCAAGCATCTCCTCATAGTTAGCTCAGTAGGTTCGTGAGTACCCTTTGGTGATCAACCGTGCCTTGTTGCGTTCAAAGGATCCATCTGAGTTAAACTTGATGCTAAAAATCCATCGACATCCCACTGCTTTCTTACCCTGAGGAAGATCAACGATTTCCCAAGTATGGTTCCGCCGAAGGGCATTCATTTCCTTCATTATGACATCTTTTCAGGTTGGGTCTGCTAGTGCAACCTCAATAATAGATGGGAGCTGATGATCAGTCAGGGCGATAACAAATGCTCTGTAGGTCAACGATAAACTGTAGAAATAAACAGTTTGCTATGGGATAGGGACAACACGTCTGATTGTGTACCTTACTAAAGGAACTCACTTCCTCATTTGGAGTAGGACTAGTGCTCGGGATGTCGCTCGGAGGGGATTTAAGGTCCTGCAAGGAGATAGCGAGCTCCAGAGTTGGTGCTTCAGAACGAGTGCACCGAGTGTAGACATGGAGAGTGGGAGGAGGAGATGGTGGAACCAAATGGACGAATGACTCCTTGGTGGTATGAGAAGTGAGGGGAACATCTACAAGAGTAGTGTAAGGAACAATGTCCAAGAACTCTAGTACCTCGTCACCGGAGGCCGAGTTAGGAAAGCAAGAAACGCTTTAAAAAAAAGAGACATCAACACTCATAGACTTTATTTGTGATATGATCAAGGCATTGTTGGCCTTCTTGAGTGGCAGAGTATTCGACAAAAACACATTTTATGGACCATAGATCAAGTATACTCAGAGTTGGGGTGGTGTTTCGAACAAAAGACCGTGCACCAAAAAAATTTAGGATTTAAAATGGAGAATACCTGATTGGTAGGAAGACATGACCTCAAGACAGCTAATGGGGTCCAAAAGATGTGAATTTTTAAGGAAACTCTATTGATGAGATATGTGTCGGTAAGTATGACATCATTCCAATAATATTTTGGTAGATTAGATTAAAATATCATGGAGTGATCAACGTTGAAAAGATGTCTGTTTTTTCTCTCGGTACCCAATTTTGTTGAGGGGTTTCCGTACATTGAGGTATGGTGGAGGATACCCATACTTATCAATAATTCTCCTAATATAGAGTTAAAAAATTCACAACCATTGTCTGTCCGAAGGATTTGAGATTGAGTTTTGAATTGGATCAAAATGGTGTAGAAATTTTTGAAGGTGACCACAACGCCAGGTTTGTCTTTTAAAATATAGACCCACGTCATCCGACTGTGCTTATTAATCAAAGTAAGAAACCACCGTTTATTGGTATAACTTATAGTACGAGAGAGTCCCTTAAAGACACTGTGAATAAGTGAAAACGGAGCAGAAGGTGTGTAAGTGTGGGGTGAATAAAAAACACGATGGCATTTTGCTAACTGATAGGTTTCACATTTGAAATTAGAAAGATTTTTATTAGTAAACAATAAAATATACAATTATTTTAGATATTGAAAATTAGGATGACCGAAACAATAGTGCAACGACATAATATGACATTCAATAGACAGAGATAAAGTGCAACTATTGAGTGGAGTGTCCTCGTTCTCTGTGTCTTTCTCTTGGAAGAAGTAGAGTCCGGCTACCCGTTTAGCAGTTCCATTCATTCTCCCCAAATGACGATCCTTAAAGACAAATTTCAAGAAAAAATGTGCAACACAATAGTGTCATATGTCACTATTCTGACTGACAAAATGTCACATTTCAGCAGAGGTACATGTAACACAAATTTCAGAGTTATATTTTTTCTTAAAACAACAATCCTTTACCCTCAATGGAACCGTGAAAGTCAACAATTTTAACAGTATCTTTTCTTGAGCATGGATAATTTGTTGAGAACACTTGAGAGCATCCGGTCATGTGGTCCATAGTGCCTGAAGCAATGATCTATGGACGAGAAGAGGCAAAAAAAGTGAGTGCCATAGGATGGGTATCTTGACGAGCATGGGAGGTCGACGGGCCGGAAGAGAGCGAACTAGATCCAAACAGTTTGATTAAGTGCTTCCTTTGACTTTTAAGAGAATTAGAGAATTCTGGAATGTTCTGAGTAGGGTCTGGTTGTATCGTGGTGGGTTCAAATGTCGTAGTGAGACTCTTGACAACGGAATATTTGACCCAAAGTTTGTATGCAGGTTTTCCATGGAGCTTCCAACACTTTTCATAAGTGTGGTTGGGTTTGTGCTGTAATCGCAAGTGGGGTGACTGGCCTGGAGTAGCATGAATGAGGAAAGATCCTTTACCAAAGAGGGTTAAGCACTATTAGAGACTAAGACAAATGCTTCGACAAAAAGAATGAAAGCACCAAGCACGAGAGGTTTCTGGCTCTCTTTGCGACAAATCTCAATGAAAGCAAAAGGAAGAGGATCCCGATCAAGAATATGGACCCAAATTTTATCAAATCTTTGTTGAGGTCTGCTATAAACTAGAACTTGCAATCCTTTTCTAAAATTTTCTAAAAGAGATAAAGGTCAGTCGGAGAGTCTCAAGTATGGTCATAATATATGTCACATTCCATCCACAATGCAACTAGATCATTGTAGTTCTGAGTGACGGTCCTTTATCTCTGTTTTGCCTCTTGAATTTTCTTATTCACCTCATATAGCTGGCCGCAATTCCCTATATTTGAGTAGGTATCACGGACTGTCGTCCAGAGGGCACTAGCGGAAGGAAGTAACATATATGATTGGCTAATTGAGGTCTCTATGGAGTTAATCAACTACAACATGACCATGGAATTCTCCACTTCCAAAGTTTCATACGTTGGGTCTGTCTTTAGAGGTTCAAGAATCATACCAGTGAGGTGACCGAATTTCATGTCCTTTGATGAATAACGACACAACTTGAGACCATTGGAGAAAGTCATTGCCGTTTAGCCAAAGGAGATATTGGGTTTTTGAGATATCAGAAGATTTCGGTTGCTGAAAGGGAGAGATACGACATCAGGAAGAGGTTCCAACGGTCCTGAAAAGAGACTCGACTGACAGACAAATAGTCCAGTGGTTGGGAAAGAATCCTCTGGAACAAGTCTCTGGTCGGCTGTAAGGAGAGACAAGATGAGTTCCGGTGAACCTGGACGGACATCAAGCTATTTGGAGGGGCTCCAACGGTTGTGAGGTGGGCCTGGCGGCAAGATAGAAGTTTTGGAAGGGCATTCGACTGGCTGGAGGGTAACCCGACGCCTGGAAGGGCCAGTCGACGGTAAGGAGAGGCCCAACAACAACTTGATTAGGACCATGACTTTGATACTATGTTAGAATATAACCAGAAGAATTATTATTGATACAAAAGGGGTATATAAACCCATTACAGGATCTACCTGTAAGGAAAGAAATCGAAACATGATACAGTAGAAAAAATGAAATTAATAATAAAGAAATCAAAGTTGAGAACTCTGAATAATAACATGAATTACTGACGGCTAGTAATAGCTATTAATATTCAAATAATATTAAAATTGAGGTGTTTTGGTGTGTGCTATTTGTAGATGCTATAGCTTTGATATGTGTGAATTTTTTTGAAGAGAGGCTTTAAACTAGGGATTAAATTATGACAGCTAATGCGGGTTTGATTGAAATTAACAGAGTTATTTTGATCATTGAGTACATTTTGAACAAGTTGAGTAGAAGTTGATTTGATTATTATTCGTTTGTGTTTTTGTAAGTTAAAGTGATATCCTATTATGCTTCTCAAAATGCCCTGTCTATAGTACAAAAGAATGTGATATATATTGAGATAAACAATATATGTTGCTAGAATAGATCCTTGCTTTTTGAGGTTTTGATTTAAGCATTGATTGATTGTTTGATATTTTAAATATTTTTCATGTTGCATTAATTTTCTATTTAGATTATTATTTATTTTTGGAGCATGAAATTTGACTAAGTTGCTGTACAGTTGTGAATCAAATAAATACCTCATCTTGTTCACATTCCGAAGAAGCTAGAAAAGATTCCGCATCTTTTAGGAGATCATCCTGCAATAAAAATATTGCAATGTGTTTTGTGGGAAGAGAGATCGGTATTAATTGGCCTTTGTGCCGTTCACCTGGTGGATATGCTGAGAGGAATCAGAGAAGGTGGATCCCTTTATTTGAAGGTATTTTTTTGGCTCTTTTCTATATTCTCAATATTACAAATTTGTAGTCAGATGTTTATTGTATGTTCTGAAGTTGAATTCTGGCTTAAATACAATATATATATATATAATAGTCTTCAAATTATTTACATGGGGTTATTTTAGTCTGAAATTTTATAAAAGTGCTAAATTAGTCCTCAGATTCTTTAAGTTGGTGTTGAAATGATCCTCCACGGGGGCTATTTCAACCCTTATTAAAAGTGTTTGGGGACTAAATTGAGATTTTTATAAACTTTGGGATTAAAATGACTTTCTACAAAGAGTTGGAAGACTATTTTGACACCGTCTCTCTCTCTCTCTCTCTCTCTCTCTCTCTCTCTCTCTCTATATATATATATATATATATATATATATATATTGCTAAAGTTTGTTGTTAGCTATTACACAATGAAAAGGACATGTCACTGTTTCATTAATAATAGGTTGGCAATCGCTTGAATGTCAATTTGAAGGCCCGGCCGTGTTATTGAAACGTAAAATTTATTCTTCATGGGCTCCTACTTGGTGTGCCTACACATCAAGCGTTGCTATTGCGCAGCCTCATGGGAGGGTAAGGTGTTAATTTTATTTTATCTATACAAGCATTTGTAAAACCTGGCTATCAATAAATGTTGGTTTTCCTTGAGCCACATTTCAGTATGTGTATTTTAGAAGCAATACTTAGAATAATGCTTCTTTGGTATATGGGTGTAATTAGAGGTGGTAATGTAATAAGACTGATGTTATGTTGCTAATTTGTGATTTGTTTCGCCGCACCTTTCTTATTTATGTGATAGAATGAAGGCATTACAAGAATAAAGCTCTTTGATATAAAGGTGTAGTTAGAAGTGCATATGCTAATAAAGCTGTTGTTTTGCTGGTAAATTTGTATTCTATGTGACGGAAATCTGTTCCATTTACAGAATTCACCAGCCTCCCATTAAAAGGCGTATATTTCTAATTTACAAGGCTCTCTAGATAAAACTTAGCAAGAATGTTATCTTTTTGAACTTTTTGATGGGACATGAAACAACTTGACATGAACTTGACCCAAAAGTTCGATCCGAACATGACCTGCCTTCAACTGCTAACCTGAACATGACTCATGTAATCCTCTTAACATAAGACATAATAGCTATTGAAATCAAATTCAGGTCGATTTTGGGTTGATTTCAGGTTTACGAGATATTTTGAGTCCATTCAGGTTATCGGGGCAACCCGAATCGACCCGAAAAATTAAACAAATTAGAATTCCTAACCTGAACCTAAACAAAAATTTATTCAGGTCAATCCGAACCTAAATATATGGAGTTGGGTTCGGGTTGAGTTGACATGTTGGGTCAATTTTTGACACCCCTAAATAAAGTAGAATGACTTTGGAAATTGATCTTTGAAGAACCATCTTAGGTAATCTCTCTTTTGTTTGCTTATCTCCTCTTTTTGGTTTCTTTTCCCTTCTCTCTATCTCTATGCATCACTCTTGTCTCACTTCATTCTTTTTTTGATTTTTTTCTCTTTAAATTTCCCGATGCTTCATCGTGTGGGATCATCTGCTTTCTTGGATCATTACCTTCACATTTTCCATATTTCATTTTGTTTCCTTTTCACTACATGTTGCCTTCATTTCCGCACTTGCATTTGATCCCAACCCTATCCTTTTTCCATTTCTTCCATTTGCAATTAATCCCAATTTATCATTAATCTCCCCTCACCAAACACATCTTGACTTTCCGTGCTCTAATTCTTTCTTTTCTCAATCAGTTGAAATCCATCAAGAAGCCAAGAGCTTTTGATTTCTAACCATAGGCCATGTAAATTTTGGTTGATGGAAGTTTTGCCTTATTAATTAACAATGATTGCCTTGAAACCCTTACTATGTTCTTTATTGTATCAATTAAGTCTCATAATCGTTGCATTGTATCAATTAAGTCTCATAATCGTTGCTTTTTCTAATAAGCATTTTCATCTGCTACAGATCACTGGTGTTTTGCGCGTGAAATCATCAAAATTAAGAAATAAATTATAACTATTGAATATTCCATTCAGAGAATTATCCAAGGCAAAGATAATGATCTACTTCTCCCTCATTAGTGAGATTATGACTTATACCAATTTTACGTGATCGCGTATTGTTACTTCAGAAATTCAACAACATTCACTGAATTCTTACCGAGTTTCCAACACTATATTCTCCCTAGAAGCCCTTCACTATTACTAGATGCGTTTATGCACCTTGACCCATCCTAAACTGATTTGGAGCAACTTACACCTGTTTCTTAGTGGAAATATGAGCTCAAACAAGTTTTTTTGTTCATAGTAAACTGTACATAACATTCACATTCAATCAGAATTGTTTCTTTCTTTTGAAGTTCAAGTGTTTCATCACAAAAAAATGTTAACAATAGAGATGGATTGACTATCTTTGTAGGTATAAGTTTTACTTTTAGTTGGATTCATATTTCTTGTTCACTTGTAAGTTTATTAATTTAGCTACGATCCTTATATTGTAAGGCTTCATTAAAAGTAAGCGTGTGCGTTCGCTACAGTCCTACTGGCTATTTGGCCTATATAAGGGAGAAATCCAACAAATATTGGGAGTTTAGGGTGTGTTAAACGTAAACTAGCAATATTGGCTTTGAAAACTCTAGATTAGGTTATCACTTGCATTGTTGTCCAAACTTATAATGTTTTGAAAACTATAGATTAAGTTATCACTTGCATTGTTGTCCAAACTGGCATATATAATTTTCCTTTGCCTGCCTCTTTTGGCTATGCTTATGCATATTATTGGTAACTTAATGGACTAAGTATAAATAATATTTTAATCTTTGATTTTGTAGTAATCTTTTGTTATTAAAGAGTGATTGTTTTTACATTTGCATTTAGTATTTTCATGTCCAGTTGCATTTAGCATATGTTTATTTTATTCCATCATCATTATCATTATTGTTAACCAAAGTTTGCATCATGGATTATCATTAAAGTTCATTTCTCTTAAAGTGATGTCTGAAACTATTCTCTATAGATCATTTTGATCGATTTTATTTATATATAGATCTATCCCTTTTTCTTTTAATCATCTAACATAAATTTTACTTCTCCAACGGACATTTTCTGCCATCTATTGTACATCCTCAAACCACGTAAGTCTATTTTATTTACCTTACCTTTAGTAGATGTTATTCTTACCTCTCCTTAATATAAACATTTGTAATTTAGCCTTCTAGTTTACTACACATACATATCAAAAGAAAAAATTTGCTCAAAAGTTAATATGTACATTCATAACATTGGCTAAAATAGGGTATTACAATATTTTACAAATAAACCCCTAGACTTCTTCAATATTCTCTTTTTACCAATCGACCCTTAATAAGGTCCAATTTTCAACACTCCCTCTCAAGATGGAGAAAAGAATCCACTAAGCCCATCTAGTCACATAACCTAGACAAATCTAATGAACTAAGTTCTTTAATGAGGTAGTCATCCACTTGCTCTTCAGTGGCTACATGACTTAGCTTTAGTAGCTCGTTATTCGGATTTTCCTTGATGAAGAATCTATCAATCTCCATATGTTTGGTTTTGTCGTGTTGCACCGGGTTTGTAGCAATGTTGATTGCTGACTTATTATCGCACCACAATTTTATTTGAGTTCTTTCGTCCACCTTGAGTTCCTTTGCCATCTTAAGCCCGACCACTAGAACTCCTATTCCCAGAACTGATATAAGAGTTCCTAGCAAGTTTATCAAACTCACAAACATTATAAACAAGCTTTTGTTTATTTGTCTTTTAATACAAAAAAGGATACAATCGACTCAATAAACTAAAATAAGAGTGTCTCCTGCATCTGTGATGTAGCAACTCACTGTCCACACTCCTCCCAGATTTTTGTACTCCATCTCTTTCTACCGTGGATGCCAAAGTTGAGCCCATCCCCTCCCGATCTAAGTACCAGGGTCCATTATGTCATATTCTAGTCCTAGGTGTCAGACCTGTCCCTTTCTCTTCGAAGATCACCTTAAGAATATAAAAAACAAGAAAACAACACATTTTAACTGCAGAACAATGTCTCTAATGGATAAAATTTTCATTGAAAAAAAGGGAGCATGCCAAATATTGGACAAAGTCATATAATTGATTTCCCTTACTATACCCAAGTTGTGTTGTACTATCAATAGTTTGGATGCTCTGCGATTCTGCTAAGAGAGTATAGGAAGAAAACTCTCTAGCATTACCTTTCACATGTCAAGATGCAACAAAATCTACTATCCATTCTGATGATCTTGTGTTGAAAATAGAGGCAAGAGCATTGTCGGTCAACTTTTTGATAGATTTGAAAATATGGTATATGAAAATAATTTTTGAAATTTAATTTAATATAATATATATATTGTTTGAGTTCTAAAAGTAGTATGTTTTAATTTTTAAAAAAATGAGACCAAATAGATCTCATTAGTCTGATAGTTTGCATAATCGTGTCTGATACCGCAAATACTACACCCTCCCGAAAGATAAGTGTAGATCTCGGCGATAGGCCCAATCATGCAAACTAAGATATTTGTGATTTATTCCTCTATTTTGGTCTATGAACCTTTTGTATGTTGAACGACAACTTCCCCTACCTAATACAAAGATTAAATAAGATTTATTTTACCTGGGTTTCAAGTTCTCTATAGAGGCAAACCTCTATAGTTAATTACATCTCAAATGACTGGGGTCACTTGAGAAAAATCTTGATAACGATCAGTGGTTCTAGTCTTCAAGATTCCAAGGTTTAGGTTTTCACGGCAGGACGTGGAAAAACAAGTGAAAGTGGCTCAAGTAGGAACAGTTCTTTCAGGAGTTCAATGGAAGTAAAGGGTATGAGGCGTCACAGATCTTGAGGAGGAACCTCAGTGACTTCTCAAACTATTCTACTGTACGGCTACATTTTAGAGAAGATTTTATTTGAATGTTTAATCCTGTCAATTTTATTATTTGAGACTTACATTTGCATACATTTGCATAATATCTGATTATGCAAATAACCCGCAGAGATAAGAGGGTTTACGTTGTAACGAACAACAACCTCAGAACCTAAAGCGAATTAGGACTTACACTGAACAATATTTTTGCACAGGTGCTTAAAGAGGGAATGTGAGGATTTACGTCGCGCTAGAGGTGCTACATCAAAGTTCTATGAGTTGTTATTATGCTAGGAAGGGATAATGCTGAAGAAGATCCTCTCGCTGCTCGGTCTGAATTCCTCGCCGTGCTGCCCACAAAGTTGACTACAAACTTCTTTCGTCGCGACGACTCTAAGGTTTAAGTGCTTGAGATTAGTAGTTTACGCTTCACAGTTTTTGTGTCAATGTTTAGTTTTGTTTTTTTTTCAGTTTTGGTTTTGCATGCAGAATAAACAAATCGCAGGAAAATAAAATATACTTGAAAGTTAAAAATGCAGTAAAGTAAAATATTGTAGATAAACTGTAAAAGCGTACCTGTGCATCTGCTATTGTTGCGTTATTAATGTTGCGAGCATAATATGATTTGCAGCATATTTAAAAATATTTGCAAGAAAAATAAATAAGGCAAGATGACCCGCATGAAAGTCATAAAAAACGAGTAGTAGAAATCACGAGCAAAAGAATCCTGTAACCACATATGACAGCTCAGGACTAGGTATAAGACATTGGTAAAAGTGGGGGCTCAGAGCTGGGCTGTGTGATTCCCGACCTTAAGTAAGAGTTGCCAACTCGACAATCTACAGGAGGTAGTTCTTAACCTCAATCTAAGTGACCAGTTGTTGACCTTTACAAATTTTCATAGAAAAATTCTCATGCAAAAGTTTTGTTCAAGTCCTTTTTATGCAGAGTTCTTTTTATCATGCAAAAAGAAATTTTTATTTTTATTTTTGTAAATATGTTGTAAAATTATATAGTCCACAGGCTGGTCACTCTAATCGTGCTAGAATTACTGATAACCTAAGAGTGTCGGGGTCAACGAGAGCGTCGGGGGCAACGATCTCACCAAGCATCGGCGAATAGTATCATTGATCATTCTCCCTTATTGAAGATCCTTGAGGTAGGAGTTGAGGTAGGAGATATCTTGAGGTAGGAGATATTATTCTAATAATTTCACTTTGTATCCCTCATTTAAGCACACATAAGCAATGTCATCATCGCCATCGCCACTTAGATCCTAGACTTATCCTAGTCCGGTGATTCATATGTGGTATTAACAAAGTTCCCCATTTGTCAGAAGGATTTCAGTGTAATATCCAAACTCAAATCCCGGTGCACTGGGTTTTATTGTAAGTTAAGTCATTGCAGGAATTCCACTATTGATTTAATTAAGCATGAACTACGTCTCGGTGCATCCTCATATCTAGTGTCTTAATCAGTTTGTGAAGCAGAATTAGGGTCAAGTGTCTAGTGTCTAGTTTCACTGTGCATTTGAGGATTAGGTGAATGGATTCTTACCTAAGGTATGCTTCTAAAACCTTAGGAGGTTACACTGCAGAGATTAGGTAGATGGGGCTCTCACCTAGGTTGTGCTTCTAAAGTCTAGGAATCCTATACTGAGGAGAGGATTAGGTGAATGGGCTCTCTCACCTAGGGTGTGTTCCTAAAGTCTAGGAAGCCTACACTGAGGGCTAGGTGGATGGGCTCTCACCTAGGGTGTGCACCTAAAGTCTAGGAGGTCTACACTGAGGATTAGGTGGATGAACTCTCACTTAGGGTGTGCTCCTAAAACTTTAGGAAACCTACACTGAGGATTAGGTGGATGAGCTATCACCTAGGGTGTGCTCCTAAAGTCTAGGAAGCCTACACTGAGGGCTAAGTGGATGGACTCTCACTAGGGTATGCTCTTAAAGTTTAGGAGGTCTACACTGAGGACTAGATGGATGGACTCTCACCTAGGGTGTGCTCCTAAAACTCTAGAAAGCCTACTCTTTAACTTATGCTTAAGGTGATTGAAGGTTTTCCATATCTTCCAATTAATTAAATCATTAATCCTCATCTTTATGACTTAACCATTTAACAAAAATGTCAAAACAAACGAAAAGAAAATGTTGATCCACTTTCAAAACTAACAAATCAAAAGAGAAAATAGCAAGTGAATTAACCTAAAAAAATGTTTAAAATCTTTCAACAACTGTAATTAAATAGACTCTCGAGAAGAGTGCTTAAGTTTGTTCCAAGACAGTGCACAAAATCGTCCCGAATTGTCACCTAAAGTGGTTCCAAAACAGTGCATTAAAATCAAACCTTAAACAGTAATTTTTAGAACCCCCAAATAGCTCTCATGTAAACTCAAGCATCAATTTTAAATGTCCCAAAATCAGGTAGAAAATACAGTCCAAAATAGTGTGTAAATTCTCCAAAATCAGTTAACAAGCTGGCTTTAAAATAGTACGTGAATCAGTAGGCAAAACCCTAACAATCACAAGGTTTAAACACACCAAACAACAGGTAAAACAGCCCCCAGGGGAGGTATTTGGAAATAAAAGAACATAGACCTACAAAAAAACATTCAAGCCCTGGAATAACAATCATCTCGAGTCTCGTAGTATTCCCGTTTGAGTGCTCGAAGTACGAAATCTGCAAATGAGTATTTAAGATCGGCAAACAAATGGTCATTGGAACCTCACAATGTTTGCATCTAAGTGCTTGAAACATAAAGCCAACTACGGAGCATTTAAAATCAGCAAATAAATGATTATTGGAACCTCACAATATTTGCATTTCAACTAAACATTTAAAATCAGCAATCATATTGTTTATATTTTTCCAAAATCAGTAAAAAAATGTATGGCCAAAACATCATTTATAGTTCTCCATAGATCGATGCAAAACACATGAATATACAATAATGATTCGACGCTTGTCCGATGGAATGCAATAAACATTTGCTATTAGTTGCATTAATATGACTAGAATCATTTTTTATCTATGTTATATTTGTCCAGTTAAAGCAAATCACAAAAGACTCCTTAAATTACATAATTTAGAACAAAGCTTTTTTAGAATGAAGAACCATATTATGCTTCAATAGAAGAGCATATAAAATTGTCTTATGCTGAGAAAGAAAAAGTAATTGATTCAGGGTATACACTCAATAATCAATGACAACAGATTTTTTTTTTTTATTGAAGATAAAAAAGATGAAAGGAAAAGGGAGTTCAGGAAACATACCTGCAACTGTGTAGATTTTAGTTCGAAGGCCTTACACAGGGCGATCCCGTGGTCGCTTTCCCGACTAACTCTAATCGCGAGTGTTTGGCTGGGTTTCGATCGAGGGTGAAGCCTAAACAGGAAAGACGACGAAGGTCTCGTGCACGGGTAGGAGAGCCAACGGGAGAGGCGAAGCAGGTGAGTGGTTCAGTGCAGAGGGGAGTCCGCAAGAGGGGAGGCAAAGCAGGTGAGGAAGAAGATCGCGATTCACGAAGTTGTAGAGGCGAGATTTAGGTCGCGTGGGGCGAGCGGGATTTGTAGAGCGGAGCTTCTTTAGCGTGAGGAAGAGGGAGGCGACCGAGTCTCGGTCACAAAAGTGTAGACGAGCCGAGCGGCTGGTAATTGAGAGGGAGTGAGCAGGAGAGGCGCTTCGATCCCAAGCGGGAGAGGCACTTCTTCGGTCGAGCAAAGGATTAGGGAGCAGGTTTCGGAACAATGGGGAGAAGTCGAGCGCTCTTGTCAAGCGGGATCGAACACGAGGAAACCAAGCAGGCAAAGAAGAAACCGCCGGAGCCGAGCGGGAGGAGGGAGTCGAGATTGAGCGTGAGGAGGAAGAGGAAGTCGAATCGTGTCTCTCCCCCGAGGAAGAAGCCGACGTTCCTATAGGAGCGGGCCAAATTAATCAAAGGAGCCGTTTCCTTGGCGGGGAATTAAAAGCTTCCATTCAGGTAGTTTGGTCAAATGAAAAGCAAATGGAGTTCAAATGGAAAGTTTTAACTCTCAATTAAGATAAAATTAAATGACAAATTTGAAATTCAAAAATTTAAAATTCAAAATCGTTTAACCCTTGTTCAACCCGAGTCCAACCCGAATCAAATCTGAGTTGAACCTGGGTTGAGTTTGGGCCCGCGCCCCGCTAATTAAAAAAAGCGTGCATCGATATTCGTGTCATTTGTTTGTGCGTGTAACCCTAACAATATGAGTGTCTTTCCTGGCTAAAATTGACGTCCCAGACGCATCCATGTAATCTGTTTAGTCATCCGGGATCATCCCGGCGAGTTTGCCTATGGTGGGGCCAAAAATGTGTCAAATTCGTGCGTGGTGCATTGAATGCATGAATTGCCACATTCGCGAGTAATCGAGTCACAAATGGTTCACCTAAGGCTGTTTGATCCTATAAGAACTCATTTTCAGGCCCTCTACATGTTCGTCCTTTGCCCTTGCAACTAGAAGTTGAGTGCTTGGAACCACTCATGCGAGTTCTTCACAAAAATGAGTCAAGAAGTGACTTGAAGTTCTACGGGAGGTGGGCTCCATTACTAGTCTGCTAAGATGGTCAACAAGGAACTCCTAAGGCTAGATTTTGGGTTATGGGAGTATGAGACTAAAACCTTTATAAAAATGAGGTTAACAAACATGTGTATCATAAATACCATTTTTAGAGTGAGTATAAGTGACAATGTTATTTTTTGATGACGACTGGTTGGAAGCATCCTCAACCCCTTCTCCTGTTGCGTTCTTGTCGGCCAACTTTTTGATTTCGAAAAGTATTTTTATAGTTTTGAAAAGTAGATGATTTAATTTAACCTAAAAGGTATATAATTTTATGAAAATAGTGTATTTTAATTTTGAAAAAAATGAGACCAGCTGGATCTCATTTGCCCAATAATTTGTATAATTGTGCCCGGTAGCACAAATGATACACATTCTCGAAAGATAAGTGAACCCCGCGGCGGTGGATCCAATCATACAAACTACGAGATTTGTGACATCCATTTGGTGTGCGAAACTTTTATATGTGACCGAAAAATTTTCCTATTTAATACAAAGATTAAATATGATTTATTTTACTTGGGTTCCAAGTTCCCTATAGAGGCAAGCCCCTATAGTTAATTACATCCCAAGTGACGGGAATCACTTGAGAAAACTCTCGATAATGATCAGTGGTTCTAGTATTCAAGAATTCAAAGTTCAGGTTTTCAAGGTAGGACGTGGAAAAACAAGTGAGAATGACTCAAGCAAGAACATTTCTTTCAGGAGTCCAAAGGAAATAAAAGGTAGGAGATGTCACAGATTCTGAGGGGAATCCTCAGTGACCTCCAAAACTATCCTGCTGTGTGGCTGTATTTCAGAGAAGATTTTATTTGAATGTTGAATCCTGTCAATTTTATTATTTGAGACTTACATTTGCATAATAACTGGTCATAATAACTGTACATTTGCATAATAACTGGTTATGTAAATAGCCCGCAGAGGTAAGAGGTTTTACGTCGTTCTGGACGACAACCTCGGAACCTTACGAGTTAAGACTTACGCTACACAACATGGTTGTGCAGGGGCCTAAAAGAGGGTGAGGTTTTACGTCGTTCTAGGCGATCTACCTCAAAATCCTATAAGTTGTTTAAACTAGGAAAATTTAATTAGTGTAGACTCATTTTGCTGTTGTAGAACGACGAACATCTCCATCTGTAGTCCACTCCAAACTCCTTGCCGTGCTGCCTACGAAGTTGCTCATAGTTTCTCATTGAAGTAACAGTCCTAAAGTCTAAAGTTCAAACAGTTTTACCAGGTGTGTCTCAATGTCTCAGTTTGGTTGTCCTTAGGGGGTTCAAGTTGATTAGAGCGACACCGGTTAGGATCCCACGGTTCCCTCGTTCCGGTATCACTATTTTCTTTTGAACTTAGTTTAAACGAGTTGTGAAACTTATTTAAACCGGGGAGATCTCGTTAGCAACCGTGTGTTACCTCCTCTGAGGGACTCCCGTAAGTTCGAAAGAACGTGTTATGTTTTTTTTTTATTTGATTTGTTTTGAAAATGTTGTTTAATTTTGAAAACAGAGTTTTGTTTTGAAAGCGATATTATATTCAGTACCTATATAATGTG
The DNA here is from genome assembly GCF_001263595.1 of Phalaenopsis equestris. Classification (NCBI taxonomy): domain Eukaryota; kingdom Viridiplantae; phylum Streptophyta; class Magnoliopsida; order Asparagales; family Orchidaceae; genus Phalaenopsis; species Phalaenopsis equestris. Next base: position 2,496,560 of record NW_018164992.1, on the reverse strand, counting down.
TTAGAACAAGAGTAATTACAATAAAGACAACAATAAATAGAATATAACTGCGTACGTGGCGTATCTGCTGCTGTTATTCCTGTTGAATGTTTAACTCACAAAGAACAATATAATTTGCTGAGAATTTAAATAAATTGCAGAGAAAAATAAGAAAACAGTAAACAGTAGAACAAGTTGTAGTAACAGCTAGGAACTCCAAATAGGTGATCTTAAAGTTTTCTACAACTATTGACTGCAACTGGCGAGTTAGTACGGTGATCCTACGACCTCCTACGGTTCTGGGAAGCATCTAGCAAGTGTGTACGGTGATCCTACGACTCCGGACAACAGTTAAGAATTTCGAACAGCAACTCTACGGCTTCCTACGACACCGAGCAGCGGCTAGGAGCCTCGATTAGTGGTCCTATAGCTTCCTACGACACCGGACAACGACTAGGAACTTCGGACAACAACTCTACCTTTCCTACGACACCGGGCAACAACTAACATGCTTGTACGGTTTCAGATTCTGCATAAAGCTAAGCCGAATCAATTTCCAACTAACATATAGCTTACAACAAATGCAGTCCAGCTTAATGAGCTTGTAAAGTCCCCACAATGCTTCTCCTGCAGCTTCTCGAGTAAGCTTTAAAATGAAGTGGGGTAGGTTTTAGGCGAGTTTTGGGGGTTGTGTAGGCCCTCCAAACAACATTAGAGCTGCCTAAAAACACATTTTGAACTATTCCACGCGACACTCTGGTCAATCTCAAATGGATAAGTTTAAAAAAAGCTTAAAACAGTGAAGGCACTAACAAGTTTTGAGGTTTTCCTGGGG
>NW_018164992.1:2481300-2495426 GCF_001263595.1 Phalaenopsis equestris | reverse complement strand
TTTGTATCACATAAGAAAGTCCACCAAGTTAATTTTTAAACAGTGAAATATACCAGTTCATGCATAGCTAGTGTGGATTTTCTGTAAAAGAAAATGTAATTTAGGTATTAGATATGTGAATATATAAAAACTGTGTGGTATGTGTGTGCATCCTCTTCTCCGTTCATTTTGCCCTAAATCCGGATTAAGCAAATCGTTGTAAAACATAAATGATTCATAGGACAAGTGCAATAATAAAAACAAAAGGAAATAAAGCTTGTGAGAGGAGAAATGGTCAACTAGTTGAAGATTTCAGACGGGAGCAGAGGAGAAGGAGATGAGAGCTCCGCTGCTGCCTGCAAGATGCAATCTCGTTATTACGTTGTCAATGACCCGAGCTCCTGCGAAGGTTTCAGCAAAGAGGAGGAAGAGGGGTGTGGGATTTTAGTGTGGGTGAGAAAGCGAATTGAGGGAGGGAGGCGAGGCTTCTTGGGTGAGCCAGGGGCCGAATTTGTGGCGAGGAAGAGAGAAGCGGCTTCTACTGCGTGAGGAAGAGGAAAGCAGATGCGAGGGTTTCGGTGCGTGAGGGAGTCGCAGAGGGAGGAGCAGGCGAGCGGGTCAAACGGGGTCAACCGGCGGAGCGGGGAGGAGCAGGCGAGTCTTCCTGTTCGCAGAGAAGGAACGTCGAACCTATTCGCAGAAGAGGGGCTAGGGCTTCTGTTCACATGCGAGGGGGAAAACGGGAGTCGAGCGGGGCGTTTCGTTCGATGCAGAGGTAGGAGAGAGGAGCGGGCAGGAGGTTTGCGAGGGATGCGAGCGAAAGAAGATGAGCAGGAGCTCGGGAAGACGGGACAGGCGAGCGAGAATCTTCGGTGCAGTGAAGGATGCTTCGTCTCTTCCTGTTGAGAGGGATCCGACAGAGAAATCTCGAGAGAGGGAGAAGGCGAGCGGGAGAGAGGAGTTCGGGGGAGGCGAATCAAGCCGACCGTGGGGAAGAAGGCCCGCCTTTTAGAATTCGAGCGGGGTCAGGAGCCGTTATTCAAATCAATTGGCGGGGAATTAAATAGTTTCCAAATACAATGGAGGATTAAATGGAATGTATTAATACCGGAATTAATTTTAATTAAGACAAAAATTTAAATAATTCGTTTGAATTTTAAAATTTGAATTTCAAATTCAGGTGAGCTGGTGTCTAGCCCGTGTTCAGTCCGAGTCCAGCATGAATCAAACTCGAGTCGGACCTGAGTTGTGCCCGGGCCCACTCACCGCTAAAAAAAGTGCATTGATATTCGTGCTAGTCGCTCGTGCGCTAAACTATAGAAATATGGGTGTTCTTCCTAGCTAAAATCGATGTTCTGGACGCGCCGACGCGGTTCGTTTCGTCATGCGGGGTGGTCCGGACGAGTTTGCCGACGGGCGAGTCTATTTAAGCCAAAATTGTGCGGGGTGCGATGCGTGTGCAATAATGCAGCGTTATCGAGCGTTCGGGTCGCAAAGGGGGTTCCCTAGGGGTTGTTCCTATTAATGTAGGAACTCAACTCGAGTTTCATGTGTTGATCCTAATCAACTTAACAGAATGTCGAAGATTTGAGATCGCCCATGCGAAACTCGAAGGAGTGACGAGGTGACTCGAATTTTCTAAATGGTGTGAGTTCCGTACTAGTCCTCTAGGATTGTCAAACAAGAGAAGTCTGAAGCTAGACCCTAGGCTCTACGGAGATAAGTGAAGACCTCATCCGAAAATGAGGTCAACAGTTCTACTTCCTCTTCAACACCTCGAGACACTCGTGATCCTCATTGTTAAAAATCACACCCGTCTCTCCCTCCTCGCCTACCATCAAATTTGCCTGGTAGCTCCTTTTTCTACCTTTTCGACCACCACAGTCATGGCCACAGCCTCAACCTTGTTCACGTCCACTTGTCTCTTTTTCCTTGGGTGGCCTAGGACAGATCTTGCTTAGATGTCCGACTTCATGACTGTTGTAGCACTTGCGAGCCTCCTCATGGACACATGTCATACTTGAGCTTGAGGTAGCCAACGCTGATCGTGCACTCAAAAGTTCACTCACTTCAAAATGTAACTTTATGCGACCCTCCTGCTGTATCTTTGCAGCAATGGCTTCATCGTTTAAAGTTGTCCATTTTTTGTATTAAAGTAAAATAAGATCAAGGGATAGTCGCTTGAGCTAGGAGGACTGATCTCTTATGATTAAAGGCCGAGTTCAAATGAACCAGAAACTGCATAGTTCTCATATGTGTAAAGCTCTTCTCTTTCTTGCATTCCAGATCACCACAGCTAGACAACAGTGAGAAACGATCAAAATCTTCCCTCAAGTACTTCAAGTCTTTGCCGTATTTTCTTATTGCATTTTATTAAGTTATAAGGCTTAAATTACAAAGAAAATTCAATGTATATACTCTTAAATTATTACATGTTGGTATCATACAACATTAGGGATTGAACGTTTTCTAAGTTACTCTATTGCTATGAATTTTGGAAATCACACAAATGTTATAAGTGTTAGGAATCACACAAATGTTGGTGATGCTAGACGTGTGTTTTCCTCCGGTACTGTGAAACCACAACATCGACGAAGTGACTTCTGTGATTACGAGAGTGCTGTGCTGCTATTTTCCTTTTGTTTTTAATTTTCTTTCCTTTATTCTCGGTTAGCTTCCATTCTTTCTAGTTTTTTTTAATTTTTCTATTATCTAATTATGCTATTTCCTAGAACCATACTTTTATATGTGTAGGGGTTGTTTGGAATTTCAGTTTGGTTTTTAGTTATTTCGACAGTTGTTCTCTGATTTTCTTACTCTCCGGAGTGTTGTAGCCTCTTTTCTTCGCAAGTGGTGTGCCTGTAGCTTGCCTAGGAATAGGTGGTGGACCCCCCTTGATGTCCTTACCTATTTTCCTTTTGTTTTTAATTTTCTTTCCTTTATTCTCGGTTAGCTTCCTTCCTTTCTAGTTATTTTTTTAATTTTCTTATTATCTAATTATGCTATTTCCTAGAACTATACTTTTATATGTGTAGGGGTTGTTTGGAATTTCAGTTTGGTTTTTAGTTATTTGGACAGTTGTTCTTTGATTTTCTTACTCTCCGGAGTGTTGTAGCCTCTTCTCTTCGCAAGTGGTGTGCCTGTAGCTTGCCCAGGAATAGGTGGTGGACCCCCCTTGATGTCCTTACCTCACCAATTTACCGTTTGCTCTCCGTTTCCCGCTTGATAGCCATCGAACTCGCTTCCAACTTCTAGTTATACCAGAAATTCACAACTTTATCACCTCCGGTTCGCTGATCCGTCTCCATTTGCTCCGTATGTTTGTTGCCATCCATCTGTTCGCTCACAATATCAATTCCACTACGTTTCTAACACGATTTTCTGTTATATCACACATTCTAGGAACCCAAGAACCAAGTCATATGGTATCAGAGCCAGTTGAACGATCGGTCGGAAGAACGAGACACCATGACGCCAAGGAGAAACCCTCAGCGAGATGCTTAGGAAATTACCATGAAAGACATGCAGTAGGAAATCATCCAATTGCATTAGAAGATCACTGATTTTGAAAGAAGAAAATATGGAGAAGTCACCCACAACAACAATGGTGAACACTCGGGTGAAGGAGATGAAGAAAACCCTTTTCACCAAAAGCTTATAATGACGAAGAGCCGATGCCATGCCGATTCGACATTGAGTATACGAGGAAAGAATGTGTTTTTGGAGTTAAGGTTGACCTACCAAATTTTGATGGCCACATTGACCTGTACGACTTTATTGAATAGCTTCAGACAGTGGATGGCTGCATGAACTTGCACGACTTTATTTAATAGCTTCAGACAGTGGAACGAGTCTTCAAATATAAGGATATTCCTTTCGACAGAATGGTGAAGCTAGCGCACATTATGTTAAAGAAGTGTGCATATCTTTGGTGGGAGAATTTGAAGCATCGTCGTCAACGAGAAGGAAAAAATAAAATCAACATTTTGTCTAAGATGAAATGAGACATGCGACACAAATACATACCAGTTCGTTATAGACATGTTATGTTTTTAAGATTTTATCACTTGCAACAACATGATATCTCATTAGAAGAGTGCACAATTGAGTTTGAGCAGCTTATGTTGAAATGCGGGCTACTAGAGCCCGAGGAGAACACTATAACTTGATATTTGGGGGGTTAAGATTATTTATTTACAACATAGTGCAATTACAATCTTATTGGATATTATAGAATATCCAAATCCTAGTCTTAAAGGTGGAGCAACAACACAACAATATTAGGTCTACACCATCATTCAAACAGAGGTCAACCATTAGATTAGGAAGCAAGAGTATGCCCCGTGGAGCACTCAAGACAATTCAACTAGAGGAACCCATACATAGTGGAGAAAAGGTGGAGAATTCCAATATTCCCGAATCATCCCCGCCAATATTCTCAAGTCCATCCTCGCCAGCAAATGCCTAAAATGTTATGGTTTTGGCCACATGATGTTTGATTGTTCAAACATGATGACGATCTCTTTCAATGAGCAGGGGACAGTTAAAGAAATGTATAGTAATACAGAAGAGAGTGAAGACCCAGAGGTGGAGACTGGATAGTGGTACCAACTACCTGCAGCTAATGGTGAAATGCTTGTGGTTTGATTAGTTCTCCTAAACGGACCTAAGAAGGATTGATAGTGGTTTAGACATAATATCTTCCTTACTCATTGCACTTTAAAGGGGAAGACGTGCAGTGTCATCATATAGTGACGTAGTTGTAAAAAAATGTGATATCTAGCATATGGTGGATGGATTGAGCCTATTTGCACAGAAGGATTCACAACCATACTTGGTTAAAAATGGGAAACATGATTTGTGTTGACAAAAGATGTTTGGTGGAATTTTTAATTAGAGACAAGTTGCAAAATTATGTTTGGTGTGATGTCGTCCTTTTGAATGCATGCCATATTCTGTACTGCCGATCGTGGCAATACAACAGAGGTATATTTCATGACAGTCACAAAAAATATCTACACATTTCCCAAGGATGGGAAATATATTGTACTTCTGCCACTAAAGGAGTTGACAACGATGAGCACTCAGGCAGAGACTAGCATGCCTTGTGCTACCTTTTTACAGGCTAGGAGAGTGGCATCAGTGGGATTTACCTTGGTAATATTTGAAGGGAGGGAAGCAGAGGAACCAATAGTTGAGGCAATGCGACCATTACTAAAGGAGTTTCAGGATGTGTTGACAGACAATATGCCACCTTTACGAGAGATTCTGCATGCTATATACCTTAACCCAATATTTGTGTTTCCCAATTGACCAATCTATCGGATGCGACCAACAACGAGGCATGAGAGCCACAAAAGCAAGTTGTAGATTTGATGGCCCGAGGGTAGTTGACAAGAGTACCAATCCATGTCTTATGCCAACTTTGATCGTGACACTTGTATAGATGGGGGGTTGTGAATAAGATCACAGTTAAGTATATGTTTAATATTGCAAGATTGCATAATTTGCCTGGTCAGTTGCATGAAGCCACTGTTTTCTCCAAAATTGATTTGCGCAGTGGCTACCACTGGATTATAATCAGACTGGAGGATGAGTGGAAGTCAATCTTTAAGACGAGATTGACGGTACGAGCTAACAATCATGTCTTTTGGGTTGTCTAACACCCCAAGTACTTTCATGTGGTCGATGAACTGGGTTTTTTGAGCCTTCATTGAAAAATTTGTGGTTGTGTACTTTGATGACATTTTAGTGTAGAACAATTTAGAGGAGCAATGACAATATTTGCGTTAAGTTTTAGAGGTTCTTCAGATGTAACAACTATATGACCAATTGCCATTTTCTTACACCACAAATTTTTTTTTTTGCGATTCATCATTTTAGTTGTTGACATTGAGATGAACACAACAAAGATTCAGGCTATTGTAGTCTAGCCTAGACCTCAGTCATTTACTCAAGTACGCTAATTATATGGCCTACCTTGTTTTGATAGGAATGTCATTGTGGGGGAATGACGGGACATTTTAGGAGAGACATGGTCATCTCCTTATCGAAAGAGAACTTTTACTAGCCTAGATTGATACGTCCGACAGTGTAGGGTATGCTTGTTAGAAGTTATATTAGGAAAGAATTTATTTTTCTTAAAAAGTTATGAGAATTAAATTTATTTTCTTTGATTTTATTTATTTATTTTTGCTATTTTATGCTTTATGTTGTTTTCTTTATCTCAAAATAATTAATATGAATTGATTAATTGAAGATATATGTGTTATATCTTTTCTTTCATGTTATTTATTTTTTATTGTCTTTTCTAGCTTAGGATTCATGTAAGGGTTATTTACACTCCCGTTTGATATCAATAATATTATACCACATTATTCTGAATTTCAACAATGCCACTTGACCAAGACTCTTAGGTAAAACACATGTCTGTATACTCCCCTTTTTGTTCGAGAGGCCACCTAGTTGGATGTGAGCTTCGATTTTGTGGTGGGTTACCTCAGACACAACTGAGTAAGGATTTTTTCATGATCATGATAGATATTTTCTCCAAAATAATATGTTTTGTTCTTTGCCATAAGACGATGGATGTGTCACATATTGCAAACTTATATTTCAGGGCGTTAGTTCATGTTCATGGTATGCCTAGTTGCATTACTTTAGCCAGAGATGTGAAATTTCTCGAATACTTTTGGAGAACTATATGGGATAAGTTAGGTACAAAACTTCAATTTCATTTAGCGGCTCACCCTTAGATAGATGGGTTGTCATAGGCTGTAAACCACACTTTAGGAAACCTTTTTAGGTGCTTTGTGGGAAAGAATATGAAGCAGTGGGACTTGGTCCTTCATTAGGTGGAGTTTGCCTATAATCATTCTATTAATTAGTCCACAGGTCACAACTCATTTGAGATTATGTACGGACGTAATCCTCATGTGCCTTTGAAGTTAGTCACTTACTTCGCACTTTGAGCTTATGATAGATTTCGAGGTTCGAGTCAAGGATATTCAAACCCTATATGAACATGTCAGGAAGGAAATCGTTAAGCAGAACACTGAACATAAGAAACAGGGCAACATGTATAGCAAAGTTATGGTTTTCAAGAAAGGGGACCTGGTATGGGGAATGAGCGATTTCCTGCGGTTCATTTCAGAAAGCTCAAGCTTAGAGCTGATAGTTAATTCAAAATTGCTAAGAAGATTAATGACAATACTTATAAGATTGACCTATCGGGAGACTAAAATATTTTTGCTACATTTAATATTGCTAACTGGTTGTAGTACTAAGAGGACCTAAATTTCTTCGGAGGTGAGGGCGAAGCCCCTCCTACCCAAGGAGAGTGACACGGGACGTGGGATTTCCCATGATATTGGCGGCTTCTCTTATCGTGAGAGTCTTGTGCTGCTATTTTCTTTAGTTTTTAGTTTTCTTTATTTTATTCTCATTTAACTTCTTTTTTTGCTTGCTTGCTTTTTTAGTTCTTTTCCATATTTCTATTATCTAATCAGGCTATTTCCTACTAGGCGACTTATATATATATGTATAGTGGGCTGTTTGGAATTTCAGTTTGATTTTTTAGTATTTCGCGAGTTATATACGATTTTCTTGCTCGCTGGAGTGTTGTAGCCTCTTCCTTTCGCAATTGGTATGCATGCAGCTTGCCCAAGAATAGACGGTGGATTCCCCTCGTCATCCTCACCTCACCAATCCGTGGTTTGCTTGTTTTCCACTGGAGTAATCAAGTGTGCTTCGAACTGCTGGTTATAGCAGGAATTCACAACTTTACTGCCTCCAGTGAGCTGTCCCGTCACTGTTCGCACCAATTATCAGCCTCATTTCATCTTCCCACTCATATTATCAATCTTACAACGTCACTAACACAATGTTGTGCTCCATCACACCTACAAGGAACCATAGAACTGTGTCAGCTGCTCCCCTCACTTCATCCATGGAACCTGCTATCACTCTTATTCTGGATTCCTTTTCCTTAGCTTTAGCTTGACTAATTCAACCGTCTACATTATACTTTTTATGCTATTTTTGTTAAACCTTTACAAGTCGGTGATACAACTGTTTGTCTTTCAAGTTCTTTGTGGAAAGGATTTCGGTGAAAAGGGACATTATAATTCCTATTGAAAAAGCTTTTTAAATTGATGTTTTTAAGTGGTTATCAGCAGAAGATTGTGTTTGACATCATTCCTTTATGTTGTATCTTTTGGAAAATATTTGAACATAATACCCTGATTGCTTTAAAGTTTATTTATAATTGAGGAACCATCTACTAGTAATACTAGTAGTTAGGAACAATAGGAACATGCAAATGATCCAAATCTATTTCCATTGGTGGTGGATGCAATTCCATCCTCATTAGCTCAAGAGTGCACAGAAATTTTAGTACAAATTTTAGATGGTAATATGAAATTAGAGCTTTTGGAGCCGCCCCTTATTAAACTAAGCACTGAGAATGATGTCAGGATCCCATTGATCAAGAACATTGCTATAGGCCTTTAAGATGTGTCAACCCTTCATTTCATCACTATTATTATTGAAGTCAATGTCATGGACTTGGATTAACCTTGCGTTTAATATGTTTTAATCAGTATTGACGACCAAGTTGATGGGAGATTCCATATAATGTCATCTAAGATAGTAGGTAGACTTGAGAAAAAAAAAATTGTTGTTTTCCATTATTCACAAGGCTACTTGTCATAAATGAGAGCAATCCAAGGATGTTTTTACCTATTAATTTTCTCATTTTGTCTGATCATTTATTTTAAACAACGCTGAAAATTATGGAAACTTTTGTAAGAGCTAGTTTGTTGTTTGAGAATGAGTAGTTCCTGCTGCTAATGAGTTTTTTTTTTCTCCCTTAAATTTACTTTCAGCAAGGCGTACAAAAGGTTCTTGATGTCAGATTTCACCCAGAAGGGCTGCCTCAACTTATTTGTAGCTCTAACGAGGTTGGTGAGGTGTACAACGGGACCTTTTTTTTTAAAAAAACACTGTTTGGTTTTTATATGCAATTACAATTTTTTTTTTTGGTAATTCTCACTTCTTGAATAAAAATTTTATTTCCCCGGATTTAATAAGAATAAGTTAACAATTACATATATACATAGCACACAATTCTAATTTATTTAAATATCTCACACCCTAACATTCACATTTACACACACAACACTCAAATATTTAATATCACATAAAAAATAGCATTATTTTCACTTTTTAAAGGTGAAATACACCTTTTCATGCATAGGTTTAAAGCACTGAAGTGCCAAGTATGTAAATATGATAGTTTAGGTGTAAGATATTCAATACATAAGAACGAATGTAAATTTCCCTTCATTTGATTATTGGTAAGGGCTTCGTCTTGAATGCAGGGGCCAAATGAGTTGCTTTTGTACAATCTTCTCTCTGGGAGAGCAATCCAACTTACTGGTCACGGTTGTCAGGTATTTGAAATCTTGGTGGTGTTTCATTTCCATGCTTCTAACTTATTGAGGTTGTAGGGGGGATCACTTTTATTTTTTATTTCTATTTTATTTTGTTTATGTTTTACTCTGAAATAAAACATGATTTATTAGTAATGATTGTTTTTGAAAATATTCAAAACATATAAATGTTATTTTGAGTGTTTTAAAACTGAATTAATTTGTTTTTTAAAACAAAATATAAAAATAAAAAAGAAAAAAAGCACCAAACAAACATATTCTTAAAAATAAAAGCAAAAATAAAACAAAAATGAACATAAAAAAATGATCCGAAACAAGCCCTTAGCAGTATTTAAATTGGTGCGAAAACTAAAGTGACCAAGTCATCTTGTATTATTCAATGTGGATTGCTGGTTTTATCTGTTTGTCCTTGTTGTATTTTGATTGATCTGTTCAACCATTTTGCCAACGCAGGAACAAACATAGTGAAGAAATCTGTTCTTAAACCATTTTGGAGAATGTTGTTTCACCATTAATTATAGTCTGTGGACTTATTTCATCCTGAAAATTCAGTTTTTTTTGGGGGATTTACATACATACCACCCAACTCCTATTCTTTCACACATCTAACACGTAAAATTTACTTTCTACATTTATGCCACTCAAAATTTTATATTACATAAAAAATATCACCATTTTAACATTAAAAAAATGAATTACACCTTTCATGCATAGGTGGAGTGGCATATATGTAAAAATTGAAGTTTAAGGGTCCGTTTTGGGCAGCTTATTTGGTGCGGTGACATTTTGAAAACGCATTTGGACTGTTTGGGTAAACTGAGTTTTGAAAACGCTGAAAGCAGCGTTTTCACACCGCACCTATCTAGGTGTAGGTGCGGTGATATCTTTCTGGCAGCGGTCTGGCTTTTCCAAAAAAAATAAATTTTTTTAATAGCCACCGCACCTAGCTTATCAGCAGATTATTTTTAATCAACTTATCAGCATATTATTCAATAAGCTGCAGCTGCCCCCCCAAACAGATCCTAAATGTTATATATGTAAATTTTTTTTACAATTTTTTTTAATGTTTGATTCATATGTCAAGATTAATTTTGCTTATTTTTATGTTAATCTCTTTTGAATGTTAAGGGCAATTGCTCTATGGAATAATTTGCCATGAGGATTATTGTTCATCAGTTTATATCTTGGAATTCATAACTATTACCCTATGAATTCATCTTAATTATTCATTTTTTTGAAAAGTTTCTTGTAATATAATAAAGGGGATTTTTATATTTACGCCACAAAAAAAATTATTATCTCATTAAGAATACCACCATTTTAAATTTTTAAAAGTGAGATACACCTTTTCGTGAAAATGAAATACACCTCTTCATGCATAAGTAAGTTGATATGTATGTAAAAATAAAAGATTAGGTGTTAGATATGTAAATACAAATGGTATGCATATAAATCTTCCTATTATAAAAAAAAAAGTGTTAGATAATGCAACTGCTGAGTAGATGTTTTTGTTACTCTAACAGATCCAAGCTGTTGAATTCGCAGTGAGGGGTGCCAGCATAGTTTCATGTGGGTCAAATCTGATGAAGGTAATATTTTACTGACCTTCAAGAATGCAAACTTAAAGTTTTCAAATTACAGAATTTTTTTTTCTTCATTAAATAGGTTTGGGACTGTACGACTGGTTCTTGTCTCTTCACATTGGGCTCTCCTGTAAATGACCAAGCAGTAGTTGGGCACACTCAAAAAATCAATACTATGACAGTTAACAAGTGGCAATCATGTATGCTATTCATTAGTTGTCCGTTCTAACTTAGTGATATTTTGAGCACTTTATTTTTTTAATTTTTTTTCTTTCTTGAGAATTGAATTTCTTGGTTTCTTTTCACATTTCTTTTTGCAGTTTATTTTTTTATTTGTTTTTTTGCTTGAGAATTGAATTTCTTGGTTTCTTTTCATATTTCTTCACACACGCGCGCGCACATACATTCTTTTAAAAATGACACTCTGTATAGATTTCTTTCCATACTTCTTTGGAAACAATTTTTCCGGTAAAATTCCTAATTCAAAGCTCCAACAATCCTTCTAATGTTCTGTATGAGCTGTGCGAAAGTCTGAAGTTCATTTAAGCATTCTGAGTCCAATTTTATGCGAATCAATTTTTAAGCAGATAGATTATAATGGGGCAATTGTTAGTGGTAATCATTAAATTTTGTAGAGTTGGGCTGTTAAGTTGTATTGGTTAAATTTTAGTTCAACATAGGTGTGATACCTCGCGTGAAATATCTAGAAACGTGCTTATATTTTTTGGGCTACTATTATTGTTAAAATCTTGCAGTACTCGTGTCTGCTGATTTATTTTTCCTATGGGCTTCACAGTTGGGTCACATTGAGGGGCTATTTCATTGTGAAGTTGGGTTATCCTTTTTACCATGATCATATTAAAAGACCAAAATTTTTTGTAAGCTCAGGACTTAACTCCATTTGAGGGTGGGCTTATAGCAATTGTTAGGTTGCCTTTATTGTATTTGGAGGTCTTAAGTTCAAATCTTAGGGGTTGTTTGGTGATGGATTTAGTAAATTATGTAAACCCAATTTACTTTTGACAACACCAGGATTTAGTAAATCAGGGATCTATGTCTAAGAACAATATCAATAACAAGCCTTTATCCCAGTAAGTGGGGTGGGCTACTTGAATCCTTTTTCTTCATTGTGTTCTATTAGTGTCATATTTTTATTTGATTTTAATAAATTAAGATTCTTTTTTTTTTTTTTACAATATGCTCAAGTCTTTTTTGTTCTACCTCTGCCTTTCTTAACATAAATCTAAAACATCTACTCTCCTAATTAGATTATCAGATGGTCAATGTTTAATGTGACCAAACCATTTAAGACGATTCTCTCTAATCTCGTCTGCCACTGGAGCTTGGTTTTGAAGTAATTTGGATTGAAATTTGGTCATGGTCAACCCAATTTGAACCCAACCTATTGACGGATCCACTATAAGCCAAATTCATTTAGCTTGGTTCACTTGTTCCTAGTCAATATGATTGGTCGGTTTGCCTAAAAATGCTTGCTTCATGGAGTTAAATGGTCTTCACTCTTTTGCTTGAACTTTTTATTGATTTTATTGATTAAATTAAGGTTAAAACTGCAATCATTTTGCTAATTAAGGTAATCTAAGTATAACTAATTTGGAAATTTAGTTGTGCTAACTTGTCTGATCTATATATATATATATATATATATATATATAAAATTAGAAATGCCATTTGACTAAACATGATCTTAGATTAAATTCAACTCTCTCGATTATGATTATGGCACCGGGGATTCTTTAGTGGGAAATCGACATAATAAACTTGAAAAGCAATGTCTACTAACTATAGCGTACCTATTTATTAAGACATTCTTCCTTCACCTCCATGTGCGAACCTAGCTAATAAACTTCAAGACAAATGATTATTCCACTTATTATAATTTGGGGCATTTACATACAATTCTTATATATTTACATATCTAAAACCTAAATATTTATATTTACATGCATACCGCTCAAAATATATCACATAAAAAGTAACACAATCACTACATTTTGAATGTGAAGTACACCTTTTCATACATAGTTTTATTACACCAAAGCATTATAACTGTAAATCTCGTTTCAAGTGTTAGATGTGTGAATACATAAGAATTGTGTGTTATGTTTGTAAATTTCCCTTATGATTTTGAATACATCAGATCAACATGGCGTCCTAACACAAACGTCGGCTGAATAATCTAGAGAATCTTACTTTATTTTCCTTGGCTCATGCCCATATATATTAATGCTATCAATCATTATTCTGTTAATGTTATTTTTCATTCTTTAGTCTGTACACGTATTTGATGTGCTGCTGTTTGTTTAGGTCTTGTGGTCACCGGTGGCGGGATGGGGGATGGCAAACTTCTACTATGGAATGCTTTGAGAGGAGAACTTGTTGCTGATTTGAATGCTAACTTAAGGTAAGTTATATTTTTTGTGCTTTCGCATTGATGTTAATTTAATAAATTTTGTTTCCAATATTATATATACTTTCAGCAGTGTTAACTTTTTTCACAATGACAATTTACGCACATACAACTCATTTTTTATTTATTTGCATATCTAACACCTACAGTACAATTTTTATAAATGTATTACCTTACCTATGCTTGAAAAGTGTTGGGGATTGGGGGTTGGGGGAAGATAGCAGCTGACAAGAGGAGGGTTGGGGGTTGCGGGCGGGAAGGAGGGAGAAAGGAAGGTAACAGGAAGGTGGAAGGTTTGGGGGCTGCAATAGACAACAAAACTGCTGTCTTTGGGTCAAACTACAAAATTTACGGCTATGGCGATGGAGACAACAGAAGAGAGGTTGTGGGTGAGGGGGAGGTTGGGGATAATCAACACCTTGGAGTGAGATACAACTGGAGCATCACTCGCTCTCAGATACAAGCCTAGAAGGGAAAAATGGGACGTCGACGACTGTCCAAACAACAATCTCAGCAAAGCTAAACCCTAACACAACAAATAACCTATTTATAATAAAAAGATAACTAGGAGGGATCCCTCTTGGGCGACAACAACTCGTAGCCCTAATTTGGAGCGGCTAGTTCAGCCTCCCTCTAAATCGACACCCCTTTGTTGAACTATTGGCCTGTTCAGCCTCCCTGCTG
>NW_018164992.1:2450950-2481271 GCF_001263595.1 Phalaenopsis equestris | reverse complement strand
CTGCTGAACTGACACCCCCTTGCTGAACAGTGGGCCAGTTCAGCCCTAGTAGCCTTGTGTCAATGCCTCTTTTAAAAATGGTACTGACTTGAATGTTCTTTTACTTCAGTTTTATTCTAACCTGAAAAGTAAATAAGACAATGATCTTTCTATATTTTCTCCCTTGTTTTTCGATTCATCATTAGTGGTGTAGGGTTACTTTTTCTTCTATGTGTTATTGTAGGATGATTAGTGTCATGATCTGACTCAGGAGCTTGGAATAACAAGATAGGAAGGACAGCCGGACAAAGAAAATATTTTAAAACAATTTTTTCTTAAATAAAATCATTCAAAATATAAAATAGCCATTCTATTTCACAACTTTAATTTACAAACATTTGTTCAACTTTAAACTTGTATAATTGAAAAAAAAATTGAAACATTTTCCGTCTTCGTGGGCTTCTCGATGTGCGTATGTAGGAATGTAAATAAGCCGAGCTCGTGCGAGCTAAGGCTTGGCTCGTGTTCGGCTTGTGCGAAATTGACTCGTGTTTGAAATTGCTCGTGAATAATATGTTTATGTTTAGCTCGAATTACATATTTTTACTCATGTCGGCCCGTGTTCAACTCGAAATTTGCTCATATAAATTAATTAAAAAATAGATGTTGGTGTTGGATTCGAACCTGCACTTCTGTGCAGTAGAAGACGCATAACTAAATGATCACATAAACTTTTATGATTTAAACTTATATATATATATATATAAAATTTATTTCAAGCTAAAACGAGTCGAACACGATCGAAGAAAAGGTTGTTCTTGTTCGGCTCGTTTACTTAACGAACGATTCGAACACGAGCTACTTAACAAGCCGAACACAAGTTGTTCGCGAACAATGAGCTCTTTTTACAGCCCTATCTTTATACAGGATCTTTAAGATTCATCTATTCTAAAAAAAGTTTTCCGGAAAAATGTTAGTAATTAAATGTATGTGTTAAATGATTCGGTGAGTAAAATATTTCTAAATTACAACAATTCATATTTTTAAAATACATTTTTTTAATTACAAGACAACAAGCAATAAAAAGAGACAACAAGTAAATCAATTTTATTGCTACTTATTTCATTTAAAATATTAGTCTATAGGAGTCATCATTTAAATGTGTACTCAATTACACGTTTCATAATTTTTTTTCAAAACACTTCAGAATTGTTGGCAATCATTTTTGTTTTCATTTTACATGCACCGTTACATATTTTACCAATCCATCCTATACATAAAGTGACTTCACATATGCATTCGTCATATCATATTTTATTTCGTTCTTTTACTTAATATTTGCTTTAATTAATGATATGAAAGATTTCGATGGTATAAATGTAAAAATTAAAGTATAGGTATATATCTATGTCTAATTTAACATTCCAAAGGCAGGGTTAAAAATCATGATCTTTCTTCTATAAATACAACGGAATTTTGTAACGAAACTCTTCTAGCTTGTGGAAGCGATTTCGATTGCGGTGGTTCATCAGCTGTGCAATTATGGGATATTGAATCTCCACAATCCCTTCAGTGCTTCACCGCGAATGATTCTGTAAGTTATTTTCACTTTGATCTGCTAAAGTATATAGGCCAAAAGACAAACTAATATTTGATCCACAGTTTATTACTTCTCTCAAAGTAAATCCACAAGGCAGCACCATAATCACAGGTATGGCTTGGCACATTTACATTCATATCACCCGATTCTTATGTATTTACATATCTAACACCTAAACTTCAATTTTACACGTATGCCAGTTTACCAATGCATGACAGTGTTTATTTTACATTTTCAAAGTTAAAAGAATGATATTTTGATGTGGTATGAAAAATTTTGAAGTACAGGTGTTAGATATGTAAATACGTAAGAATTGAGTGGTATGCATGTGTGTGTGTGTGTGTGTGTGTGGATTGTCATTATTTATGCAACCATATGCTAACAATGATGGGGTTTTTATGCACGAGTATGATAGGTGCTGTTAATGGAACTGTTGGTTTATTGGACATCCGGACTTGTAATGCAATTAATTATCTTTCAGTTGGATCGAGTTACGAGGTCACTATAAGTAGATTTAGTTTTAATCATCATTATATGTGGAATTTTTTCAAATATTATTTTTTTCTGGAAAAATAACCTATATTTTTCCCCTGATTTTTAGGTTACATCCGTTTCATTTAGCAGCTGTGGAAAATACTTTAGTGCCTCAAGCACATCAAATAATACACTTGTATGGGATACACGGCTCGTGCCAACAAGTGTACGAGACACTTTTTCGGGGAACGGTTTTTCAGCTAGGGATCTGCGATTGATCCGACCACTACATTGTTTGAGCCATGGGAAGCAAATGCCTACGGCTGAGCATACCGGTCAACTTCCAGGGTGAGTTCTCGTCTGGAACATTTTATTTGGTTTTTGTATTGTTGAGCTTTTAAGTCAATAGGAGGTTGTATATCTAGTTATTTTTTTTAGGGTCAAAATGATCATCTGATTCTTTGCAGAGGGGGAATTATATTTTATTTTTTTGAGGGACGCTAGAGTGTTTCGTTAAGCAAATGAATCGTAAGCTCCCGATCGGGCAGTATGATGTGGGAATGAGATTTCTCATCCTGTGAGCATTGGTAGCGGGAATTCTCCCGTCTACTGAGGACAATCACCCCTTGTGGACCCTATTTAATATTTAATATATTTTGATTACTAATCCCGATTTAATTTTTGTTTTACTATAATATGTTATTTCTTGATTTTGAGACTTTTGCTTTATGTATTTAGAGATTGTGATCTCTATTTTTTTTGTCCTAAGGAGTGTTTTATCATTTTTCTTTTTCGAGAGGTGTGTCTGTAGCTTATTCAAGAATAGGCGGTGGACCTTCCTCATCAGTTGTGCATTTTCAAATCCGTCGCTTCTTTGTTCTCCCTGCTGTTTTCAGCCTGGACAGCCGTCAAATATCCTTTACTTCCTTAAAACTCCATTGACCTTGCATATTCTCTCTCCCTCACCATTTCACAGCTTCCTTCTTGTTAAATCCGATTCTTAAACACCTTTGAGGAACCCTAGTCATATGTAAGTTTGGTTGGGCCCCTATTTTTGCAATGGTGCAAGATGAATATTTCATTTCGACTATAATTACAACTTGTTTGGTTGCTTTACCTTCATGGGATTGGCGGTATGGAGCTAATGTGCTTTCTATTACTCCATATGCGTTGTCCTTGACCTGCAAGGAAATTGTGTTAGCTGCTCTGCCCTTCTATATTTCTCTGCGGTCAACAAACAGTTTGCCGGCGACAGTTTTTCCATTGAAAGAGAAATGTCACTATAAATGTCAACCTTTTTCTTTCTTTTTCGCCTTTTTCTAGCCATGTCGATGAGGGCTATCAGGGCGTAAATGATGCTCGATGGCTTCAAAGGGAGTCGGTTTTGATCACTGCCAGTGGGGATGGAAGGTGAGTTGATCCTTATTTTTTTACTCTCTGGGTATTTACATATATTCCACCCAATTCTTATATTTTTAAATTTCTAAGGCATCACTTTACTTTTTTCATTTATACCTCCAAGATCTTTCATATCACATAAAAAATACTACTACTTTAGCTTAAAAAAAAAAAGTGAAATACAACTTTTCATACATAAATAAGATGGCATAATTTAAAAACTTTTGGTTTTAGATATGTAAATACATAAGAGTTGTGTGGTATGTATGTAAATTTTCCTTTTTTTTTCCTCACATTCTGCTTTTTGGTACAAGCTAATAAAATTATTGCAAAATATCCAGCGTTGCAATGTGGGATGTTAATCTTGGTAAACCATGCGTCAGACATTTGGCCAGCCATTCTAGATGTGTTAATACTGTAAGTCCATCTTCCACGAATATCTCAGTCTGTTATCTCAACGGTTCATGAAATTCTGTGAATCTCGAGGCATTTTTTTGATTTCAAAGGCTTTTTGTGCTGTAATACAGATTGCCGTTGCACCTAATGATGATTATATCTGCAGTGGGGGAGATGATCAAAAAGTTGTGAGTTACATCTCCCTGATTTCAGTTCCTTAATTTGCTATATGAAAACCTAACTCTAAAATTGAATCTGTCCTTTTGGTTTGATTTCTGTTGAAGGGGAAAGGCTTTTTGTTGTCTATTTTATTCACTAAAGAGGACCTTTATTGAATGAGTTCAACCTTTACACCATACACCAAATCCTTTCTCAAGCTAGAGTATATATATATTAGTTAGCTCCAAATTGTTATATAATCGAGATAAGCTTAGAGGACTCGGGGCTTTTGCAAAAATATCCGCTATTTTTTTGTGTTGGAGAGATGGGGGATGTTAATGTTCTTAGAAAGTAAAACATATTAAATGAAATGACAAATAGCTTTAATATGTTTGGTTTTTTTTTTTTCCTAAAACTTGTAGCTACCAGCAATGTATATTGTAACACAATTTTCATACAATCATGAATTGAGAGGTTGTTTGGGATCACTTATAATCTTTATTTTTTATTGTTTGTTTTTGTTTTATTTTATTTATTTTTTTATTTAAAATGAAATATGTTTGGTATGTTATAACATGATTTGTTATTTTTAAAGCCATTAAAAATAACTTCTACGTGTTTTGAGCATTTTTAATAACAAATTAGTTAATTTTTTAAAATAACAAAAGAAAAAATTCATGCTAAAAATGAATTAAACAAACATGGTTTTTAAGTAAAAGCGAAAAAAAAAAAAAAATAAAAGTGATCCCAAACAAGCCTTAAGGAACTAGAAAATAAAACTTCTTTTAAGACTTCACTAACATCATTTCAATCGGAGAAGAGGTCATAGCTTAGTGTGCATCCTTAGCACTAGATCTAACCATAACATTTTGTTTCTTGTTTTTCTAGGTGATTAAATTACCTCCATTAAAATGAATTCTAAAATTTAACTTATTGTCTTCATTTAAGTTAGCTTGATCAACATCTGAGAATATTTTCACATCGAAGTGCTTTGTTTGAAGGTACGGTAATCCTTTCCCTAGAGATCGTTTGATATACTTTAGAATGAATATAAGTTTTATAGTACTTATGTTTCGGAGTTTACATGTATTTGATCATAATTGCTACAATGATATAACAATCGGGTATATCAACTTTTTGACAAGCCTATGATAATACTGAGATGGATCATCAAAGGGTTCCTTTTTGTTAGAAATAGTTTTGAGTATCTATAAAGGCACTCGTTACAACATTCATGATTTACTTTTATAAAGGATTTTGTAATGTGTTTTTTTAATGTCCTGATAATAGAGATAATACAAATTTATGAAAGGAAAAAAAGATAAAGCCCTCTTTGAGATTTCTTTTATTTTTATTTTTATTTTGTTTTGTTTATATTTTGATTTTAATGCTTTTTGCTGATTACATCCTTCTCGTGGATAGAACAAGAGAGAACGCCCAGGAAAAACTTGAATTATGGAGGTCTACATTGGAGTCTAAAGGCCTTCATTTAAGTAGAATTAAAACTGAATACATGGAATGTAATTTTAGTAGTAATAGCTCTAGTGACAGAAGTGTGACTTTGGGTGATCAAATTATTAAAAGGTGTGAACGATTTAGATATCTTGGGTCCGTTGTCCAAAGCGGTGATATAGATTAGAATTCAAGTTGGTTGGTTGAAGTGGAGGAATGCTTCGGGCCTTTTGTGTGATAGAAAAGTACCGCTTAGACTGAAAGGAAAATTTTATAAGATGGTGGTGAGACCTGCAATGCTCTATGGCGTCGAATGTTGGCCTTTAAAAGAGAAGCATAATAATAAGTTAAGTGTTGCCGAGATGAGAATGATTAGGTGGATGAGTGGCTTTACACTTAGAAACAAAATGCAAAATGAACATATTCGTGATAGGGTTGGTGTAGCCCCTGTGAGAGACAAAATTAGAGAAAATCGTCTTAGATGGTTTGGTCACATTAAACGTCGACCATCTTATGATCCGATTAGGAGAGTAGATATTTTAGATTCAACTTGTGTTAAGAAAGGCAGAGGTAGACCTAGAAAGACTTGGGCTTATTGTATTAAAAATGATCTTAATTTACTAGAACTAAATGAAAGTATGACACTAAATAGGACTCAATGGAGAAAAAGGATTCATGTAGCCGACCCCACGTAGTGGGATTAAGGCTTTGTTGTTGTTGTTGTTGTTGTTTATATTTTGATTTGAATTAAAATATGTTTGATTGTGATAGTTGTTTTTAAAAATACTCAAAAGCATTTTTAGGTGTTTCGAGTGTCTTAAAAAACAAGGAGATTTGTTTTTAAAAAATAAAAAATAATAACATATGAAAATTATACTAATCGAACATGTTTTCGAGAGCAAAAGTAAAAACAAAAATATAAAATAAAATTGATGCCAATCAGGCTCTAAATGATTAGATGTTAATTTGAGAGCTTTGGAGCTTGTTTAGTTGAATATGGCATCAAGAATGTTGGTGTTGATTTTTACTCTGATCGGGGTCCTCATAAATTAAGCTTTAGAGGGCATAAAAGCTTCTGAGCAAAGAGGAATGTGTTGGATAGGCATTGAAGTGGATGGAGAAAAGGAGTGGTCTCATATAATTTTGACATTAGTGGAAATGTATACGCATTGGCAAGGGATCATATCATATTTATCATCTTTGAGTGTGCGAATGAATGAAAAATATACATCAAATGGATTGAAGAGAAAGTTCTTCGTGCGAGTGTAAGGCATGAATAAAAGTGAACGTAATCAAACATCCTCGTTGTAAAGACAATATGAAGTCTAGTTAGCTGAAAGTTTATTAAAGAGAGCAGAGTGGAAATGATTGATGATACAACAAGTCATCAAGATATTTCATTCCCCCAAAATCTATGAGGGACATCCATATGAAACATTAATATCTTAAAATATTAGATATGATGATTTTTGCATTTAACCACACCTTTCTATCGAGATGTCTAGGGACAAATTTGATAAATAATACCCTTTTCAAAGCGAATATTGTGAAATTCAGGCAACATAAATTCATGAGATCTAACAGTGTGTAATGTTTTGATTAAAGTGAAAAAGTTTGAACTTTTACTTCTTGATAAATAATACTTAGAAATGGTATTACACGCCTTTATCACAGCCATCATCAGCGTAGGTTTTATGATTATGATGATGATTGTAGAAAAATCAGATATGACTTTCTCGTTTAATTATTTTAATGATGCAAATGCATATTCGTGGTTGACAATGAAGAAAAGTATGATTTAGGAGATAATAATTTTTCTGACAATGGAAATGAGACATTTTTGTTTTATGATGATGATGATGATGATGATGATTTTTTAAATGATCAATTTAATTTCTTATACAAATTTTAAAATGAGTTTAAAAAAGAAGAAGAAGATATTTTGAATCTTAAGTGCTTGATGTAAACATCAGTTTTGTCATTTGTATTATCATGATACTTTATCTTTATTGTTAATAGTTTTTATATGTTCTATAGCCCCATATAGAGTTATAGACTTTTGTGCCATGGAACGCTATAGGTCGCTAGTCATCATTAATAAGTAGATTATACCTAAGCAAATATACATTTCCATGCACAAGTGAGCCGGTATATATGTAAAAATTGAAATTTTAGGCATTCGATACATAATTACATAGATATTCATTGGTATGCATTTACTTATCTAACACCTAAACTTTAATTATTGCATTTACATCACCCAAATCTCTCACATCACGTAAAAAAAATACCACCATTTTAACATTTAGAAAGTGAAATACACCATTTTCATACATGGGGAAGGTGGCATATGTAAAAATTGAAAAATGTATCTTAGATATGTAAATACAAAAAAATTGAGTGACATGCATGTAAATCTTCCACAAAAAAAAAAAAAAAATTTGTTTCCCAACTTTGGAACAGTGTCACATTGTTTGACATCCCCTTTCTCTCCCAGGTTTTGTATCACAATAATAGAGGAAGAACTCGCCAGAAGTGGCGTCTGACTCATCCTCTGTCCAGAAAAGCTCAGCAAGATAAGTAATATGTCTCTGTTTCTCCGCACAACTGTTGCCCCCGAAAAAAGGTCTAAATTTGTAAAGCTGTAAATTTTGCTTTTGCCTGCGCAAATAACTAAGTTATATAATCAATGAGAAGGTTCATTTACTTGTTACATTCTTCCTCTCAATTTTACATAGGCTTATTTCTTTGGACAGATTTTGATTTAGGAAATTCTTATTGGGGCATTTATACGCGACTAATTTTTGTGTATTTACATATCTAACCATAAACTTTCATATTTACATCCATAGCACAAAATGTTTAATCTCATCTTTATAGGTAATTATGTGGCATTATTGTGTGTATAATTTGTAGGAAAATTTACATACATATCACATAATTTTTATGTATTTACATATCTAACTCTTGAAGTTTTATATTTATTTGACTTTTAAAATTGTTAGTAATAGTAATATTTTATTGAAAATTTACATACATACCACTTAATTCTTACGTATTTACATATCGAACACAGTTCAATTTATTGTTAATTTATGATGCTTGGATTTTAGAGACTTTTTAAACGTGGAGGTGGATGATGTAAAACAATGTTGCTAAAAAATTTGTATGATTCGGTCAGTAAAGGAAAGGGAATTTAAATTTATAATTTTTTTTTTGTGTTAATGAAATTATATAAATTGCTTTGTTTTATTTTATTTAGGACATATCTATCAATACGAGGTTGTGTGAGAATAGTTTTTTAATTTTTAATTTTTTTTTTAAGTTTTTGAAGAAAAAAAATTCTATTGATTCATGTTTATAAGTGTGAGATAAATTATAACAAATTTTAATAATATTTTAATAATATTTTAATACTAATGTCAAATATTGATATGCCCTTTACATGCATTCCATAATTCTTATGTATTTAATATCATACACCTGAACTCTCATATTTATAATCAGAAAAGTTGAATCTTTAGTATTACATCAAACATCACATTATCATTAATTTTTTTAGAAACCTAATGCATCTTTTATATATAGGTCATGATACCCGAGGCGCGCTAGAAGATTTGTGATGATAGAGTGATTTATTAAAGTTTTAGCAATGCATGAAAAATCAATACACACTCAAATAATTAAAGAGAAGTAAGCAGGAGGAGACATCTAAACTGTTTACATGAAAATCCCTTAAAAGGAGAAAATACCACGGGGCATAGCCCAGTTGAAATAATGTACTATGAATGGTGAGTACATAGAATCACTCTTCTCCTAAATTACGGAAAATGAGTCTATAATGTTTTATATCCATAATTTGGTTGTAGTTATTGGCGACTATAGGCTGTAAGAGTCATAGTTGATTGTCACGGTGATAGTAATTCATTGTGGGTGTTGTAGGCGGTGGTTGTAGCACCAGTTTGTCGTACAAATCGTAATTGATAACTGTGACATTACTTGGCCAGGTGGGCTATAGATAGTTGCTTTAGGAGCGTCGATTGACCATGAGGCCATTGTAGGGAGTTGCGGGAGCTGTGGATCACATTGGTCGTGCAAGTCATAGTGGTGAGCCACGATGATATTCGTGGGCTGCAAGGATAGGAGTCAAGAGCTGCAAGATTTGTGAATCACTTGTTGTGAGAGAGGGGTATACTTTAATACATGCAAATAAATAATAGTAGATTATTTTATTTGCCCTAGATCCCGTGATCTTTTTCAAATCTCTAGTTTTTTTTATTTCACATAAAAAGATATTTTCTTCTTCTGCTACTTTTAATTTATGTGTGTGATTGATATTTGTGCGACATTCAAATATTAAATTATTATTCTACAGCTATAAATTTTTTGATGCACAACAATATATATAATACAAATGCATAATTAAATTATGCCAGCACAATATGGTGTCACATTTCCTTACTAAACAATAAATAATAACAAATACAATGCTAAGCTCTGACAAAAATATCAACAGCTAAATTACACGATAATATAACCCCAAAAAAAAAAAAAAAATCTTTTACGCTGCAGCAAAATACAGAAAATAATATTATTGCATTATTAAACAATTTAAACAAGCATGAAAAATAAATCATAAAAAAAAGAAACAATTAAATTAGAAAAAAGAATAATATTTTAAAATTGCTGATTTATTATTATTAGAATGAAAAATTACTTGTATTTTAGTAGTCCCAGCAACAGCGAAATTTACAACTGGAGAAACATGGAAACCACCTGCTCTGAACGGGAGCTCGGGCTTGACTATGGGCTCCGTGATGAGAGCGCATCCTAGCCGTTGGTACCTTATCTGACAACATTTTGGACGGCCTGATTTGTGGATTCGTTTGATGATCTTTATGATGATCAAAATTAACTTTGATTGATCCAATTCTCCCATCGCCTGTCAATCTGATCGAGCAATTATTCAGTTTAAAATATGAATTTAAATTTAGATTTATTTTTCGTATTGAACCAAAAATGATTCATAGAGAAGAAATTTTGAGTAGAAAATTTACATGCATACCACATAATTCTTATGTATTTATATATCAAATAAATATTTAATTAAAAATTTGTGATCTATAAGAGAGAGAGAGAGAGAGCGTACATTGGGAAAGCGAAGCTGGTGGTGCTCCCATCCGAATGTCTGGAAAGGCTTCGTCCCAACATCACCTTCTTCTCACTCTCCTTACCCTCCGCCGCCGCCCTCATCACCTCCTTCATCGCCTCCGCATTCGCGCTCGCCGCCGCTGCCTCATCTATTTCCACTACCAAATCCCCCGTCTCTCTTCTTCCCACCCCTCCCGCCCTCAAATCAGGCGGAATCCACGCCGACGGATACTCATTCATCCCACCCGCAAATCCCCTCAACTCTCCCGATCTATCATTCAAAAACATTTGATCCCTCGAGAAACTTGTGTTCCCCATGTGGATGCTGAACAGCGACTCATTCGATGCTACGCTCCATTCCATCGGAGTCATCGGCCCCCGCGCGAATATAGATGAAGGGATTCGGTTCGGATCTCTTGCCATTGTTTGAATCACCGGAGATCGCCTCTCGATTCCTGATGCGGGAGATTTCTCTCTGTTAGGGTTAGGGATTTTTTCGATGTTGTTTGTGTTTTGATTGACTGGTGTAGTGGATGATGGCGGTGGGTAGGTGAGCTCGGGTGGATTGATCTGGAAGAAATCGGAATCGGAACCGGAATCGGAGCTCGAGTAGGATGGGGAGCATGAGGACGATTCGTCGTCCTTTGCATTTTCGCTTTCTTGATATGAAGTTGGATTGTTCGTTGAGTAAACATGGCGGTCTTCTCCATTCGCTGTGGTTGGTTTGAGCTCCGGAGATGGCGGCGGCGGCGGCGGCGGTGGTTCGTTGAATTCATGATCGGAGGCACGCATCTCCGGCGTGGTGTTCATTTTGCTGGTAGGTTTCTCGAAATCTTTATCCTTCTTATTAGCACCGCTCTCTGTTTCTGAATTTAGATTGATCGTTGGGTGAAAATGGTAATCGTTGACAGTTGGTTTTAGCTCCGATAATGGCGGCGGCTGTAGCGGTGTATTGGGTTTATGAAGGGTGGCGCAGATCTCCGGCGTGGTGCTCATTTCACAGGTAAGTCCCTCAGAATTCTAGTAATTTGATTTCTTGTTGTTCTGTGGGGTCCTGCTATGATCAGATTGAGAAATTCACACGGTTTTTATATTATAATAAATCTGATTGAGAATATGAGCATATCTGATCTAAATTTAACAATGAGCTCCAATATTTTAAAAATTATTTGAAGATCAATATAATATCAAAATTAATTTAACTTATTCAACTCTAATTCAATTAAAAAAGGTTTTCAAGTTTATCGTGACTGAGAACATTGTCCAATTTTTCTCTAAATCAAATTTGATGAAGGTGAATTTTAAGTAATTAGATCTGAATCAAGATAAACATTCGTCTTAATATTAATCTAAACAACTAAAATTCATACCTATTGAATTTGAATCAAAATACTTTAACCCTAAGTTTTTGTCAATAATAAATAGAAAATGAAAGATTTGTTATTAAACTTTTTTATGCTGTGAATTAAGCCATCAGTCTATTTGTTTTAAACACAAAATTTCCATTAAAAAAATAAAATTAGCAAATCTTTAAGCAGGTGAGAAATCAATCAATAAATCGAGATAAATTTCTTAAAGCTTGCAATAATCATCAGATATCTCCAAACCTCAATTGCTATTGATTATCAAACTGAGCATCTCTCCAACTTCAATTCAACCTGGAACAAAATTTGAATTTAATAAGAGCACAAATAAATATTTTTTTTAATTCTTAAAAAGATAAATTAAAAAAAGATCAAATCGATGAAATATTACCGCCGCTAGAGGATCAGATGAAGAAAAAATAATTTGAAAACATCATCTCACGAAACCTGCTTAGTTAAATAAAAAGGAAAAAAAATAATCCCTTTTGTTTATTTTTGGCTCTGAAGAGAGAGGGAGAAATATGGGAGGGTAGACGAATGGAATCAGAGGGGAAAGGGAGAAAGAAGCGCCCCGCGGGATAATTCGGATGATTGCCACCTGGCAAAATGGACGGTTGGATTTGAACAATGTTCATGGCGCGGGGTTGGATTGGGACGGCGGAAAATCCGCGAATCCACCGATAAGCAGTAAAAGACGGGAAGATCGCCCGCGATTGCAAATGAGCGGTGAGGATCAAGTTTTGCTTATCGCTCTTAAAACATCATTAAATCAAGTAATATTTAATTATTGGTTTTTATTTTTAGGAAATGGTAATATAGGATTTATATTTATTGATATATAATCGATTATTAATTTAATATTTTTTTCATATAAAGTTACTAAATTTGTTTCTTTTGAATAATTGAATAAATTTGAATAAAAATCTTAGAAGATGATATCAAAATGAGTGCGTGATTCGGCGTTTTTTGTTATCCCTTTCAATCATATTCAAATCATATAATTTTTTCTGGGCATTTACATAAATGCCACACAATTCTTATATATTAACATATCTAACAACTGAATTTTCATATTTACATACATAAACACTTAAATCTTGAATAATACATAAGAAAATATTAATGCTCTGTAACTAACTTCTTAAAAGTGAAACAGATTCTTTCAGGCATAAATTTTTAATGCTAAGATGGCATAAATTTAAATATCAAACTTTAGATATCATTTATGTAAATGCGTAAGAATTTTGTGGTATGTTTGTAAATTTCCCTTTTCTATATATATAAAATAACTCGAATATTTAAGCTAAATAAACAGAATTTTATACAGTTTTTTAATCTCAAAATATTTTCAAGTATTTAGATAAAAAATTTCGTTTAATAAATATATAAATTTAATAGTCTGATACATTGAGATACGTTAAATGTACCAATAATATATGAAAGTCACTTCAAATAGCCTTAAGCCAACAATCTAATTATATATTTGGAAATTTTGTGAAAATCAGGCCATACATCAACTAGAGCAATGAGATATTAATATTATGTTTATCAATTCAATAGACAATTCTTTTGAATTTTTTTAAAAATTATTCTAAATCAAAATTTTGAAATATGATATTTTCTCTATCATTATTTTAACTTTTTAAGAGAAAAAAAAATTATGCATGGGAGGGATAAATGTAAAAAATTGAAGTTTTGATGTTAAATATGTAAATATATAAGAATTGAGTGAAATGTATGTAAATCATAAAAAAAAGTCAATAAATTTTTTAGAATAATTGAAAGATCAAATGGATTCCAAAGGTGATTATAATTTCACTTGACGGTTGACATTTATAGCAACTCAGATGTGATGCTTGCCAAGAGTATGAGCAAGTGCTACAGAAATTTAATTAGTTTCCTAATTAAGAATCTCACCTACCGTTCACCTACCACATTCTACCTATCGCTCTCATGGTTTCTATAAGTAGACTCTTTTGATTTAAAGGAGAAGGCTAAGCCAAGTCTTCTTGAGAGCTAAGAGAAAGAGAGGAAGAGAGAGAGAGAGGAAGGGAAAAGAAAATAGAGATATTCTTGTAAAAAGAATTCTTTCTTGTAAGTCGACGTGGTCGACGGTGTAATTCCTCGAAAAAATAAAATCCTCCGCAGCTCCGTGGATGTAGGCAATTTGCCGAACCATGTAAATTTGTCTGTCGCTCTGATGTTTTTCTATGTTAAATTTTTCTGATTCCATTTTTCACTTTATTGTCATCGTTTTTCACAACAATTAGTATCAAAATTTTTGTTCGGATCTAAGGAAGAACGATGGACAGAGACGAAGTGATGACATTGGAGATCGAGAAGTTCAATGCCACAGATTTTGCTTACTGGAGGATGCAGATAGAGGACTACCTCTACGGGAAGAAACTTTATCTTCCGTTATTGGGAAAGCGACCAGAAGAGATGGACGAGGCAGAATGGAATATGTTGGATCAACGTGTCATATGATTAACTCTATCGAGATCAGTTGCCCACAACGTCATCAATGAGATGACTACTGTAGATCTCATGGCGGCTTTATCAGGTATGTATGAAAAGTCATCGACGAATAACATGGTACATCTGATGAAAAAGTTATTCAACTTAAAGATAACAGAATGTGTGTTTGTTGCTTAACATCTAAATGATTTCAACACTATCACAAGTCAGTTGTCGTTTGTTGAAATTGATTTTGATGATGAGATACGTGCGCTGATATTGTTGGTTTCATTGCCAAATAGCTGAGAATATATGATGATGGCAGTCAACAGTTCTGCAGGTAAATCTAAGCTGAAATATGATGATTTTCGTAATTTGATTTTGTCGTGATTTGATTTTGACTGAAGAGGTGCACAGGAAAGATTCTGGCGAGACATCGGGTTCGAGTTTGACACTGATTGTTGCTTCGAGAGGGTGATGACAAGATAAGAACTCAAATAGAGGAAGATCAAAGTCAAGGTCTAGTCAGCAGACAACCTGCTGGAATTGTGGCAAAGCTGGTCACATAAAAATGAACTGCAGGAATCCTAAGAAGAAGGAGAATGATGACGTTAATGTTATAACTGAAGAAATACATGATGCACTATTTCTAGCAGTTCACAGTTCTGTTGATAACTAGATACTGGATTCAGGGGTTTCTTTTCATACATCTTCCCGTCGACACCGGGAGTTGATGTGAAACTATGTTGCAGGTAACTTTGGGAAAGTATATCTGGCTAATGGAAAAGCTTTGGACGTGGTGGGGATGGATGACGTTGAAATTGCACTCCCTAACAAGACCATATGGACTTTGCAAATGGTCAAACACGTTCCTGAGTTGAAGAAAAACCTCATCTCTATTGGGCAGCTCAATAATGGTGGTCATTCGGTAGTGTTCTTAGATAGCACCTGGAAGGTTACTAAAGGTGCATTAGTACTGGCTCGGGGTAAGAAAACTAACACACTATATATGACTACAGGTTTACTCAGGCGATAACACATGAGTCAGAGATGCATTATGGGGAAGTAGAAGAATGTCAGTTTCTTGAAAAGTGGCAGAGCGCTAAAGGCAAAAAAATCGGACATTGTACCGACAAATGGTGGAGAACCACAAAACTATGAAGAAATATTGTAAGATGAGAATTCAAGCAAGTGAGAGCTGACCAAGAAAGATGAAACGAATTCCTTACCAGGGAATCAAACTTTGGAGTTGACAAAACTTCTACCAAGGAAAAAGACATTGCACAATAAGTGGGTGTACCGGGTGAAGACTGCGCTTGGTAGCAGTAAGAGGTACAAGGCTGGACTTGTTGAAAAGGGTTTCAGCGGGGGCAGGATATTACTAATACAATGAAAGTTGTAAGCAGATACAAGAGTAACTCAGGAAAGTGCTTGGTGATACAAGACTACGTTGACAGTAATATGTCAATTGAGTGTGTTACGCGTAAGAAGCTGAAGTTGTGTTCAACTTCAACTGGTCTTCTGACATGAAAACATAGGTTTTGAATTGCAGAGGTGGAGGATATCATATTTGAGGAAAGAGGAAAATGTTGGTACAACTAATAGATGATGCAGTCAGTAGGTGATGCAGTCAGTGTCACAGTCTCCAAGTGGGAGAATTGTTGGGTAATGTGGAGACCGGGTCCACCGAAATTTAATTAGTTTCTTAATTAAGAATCTCACCTACCGCTCACATACTTTTCCACATATTGCTCACCTATCACATCTCATCTATCGCTCACCTACCTCTCACTTACCGCTCTTATGGTTTCTATAAATAATCTCTTTTGGCTTAAAGGAGAAGGCCAAACAAAGTCCTCTTGAGAGCTAAGAGAAAGAGAGGAAGAGAGAGAGAGGAATGGAGAGAAGAAAATATAGATTTTCTTGCAAACGTCGAGCATCTCGACAGTGTAATTCCTCAAAAAAATAAAATTCTCTGCAGCTCCGTGGATGCAGACAAATTTGTCGAATCACGTAAATCTGTGTCGCTCTGATGTTTTTCTGCGTGCAATTTTTCTCATTACATTTTTCACTTTATTGTCGTTATTTTTGATAACACAAATTATATATAGCAACTCGTGGTTTCTTACGCTTTAATACTAAAAAATGTTACAAAATATGAGAGGGATAGTGAATCCCCAACTAAAAATAAAAAATACATTATAAACCTAGGGGTTCCAAAATCCACAGTACAACGCCACGCAAAAAAGTAAGCAGTCAAAACGGTACATCAAACCCAAAATATAAATGACCCAACAAAAAGATAAGTTTCGAGCAGCTCCAACCAATTCTTCCTAAAATGATAAAAAATTAAGAGCGAGGTACGACAAGGAAACCTTCAAAACCGTTAAAGAAAATAGTGCCCTGCAGAAAAGTTAGTCCAAAGAGGCAAACAAGTAAAATAGGAGTCATCCTCGCGAGAAACGATCCAAAATGTCCCAAAGCTAGCAGCAAAAACATAGTTAAGAGCTGATCCAATAAAGTCCTCCTCTAATGCGTTAGAAAGGATAGTGCAATTAATAAATGTCCAAAAAATTCCACTGCAGTTATAGAAGATCAAACAAAACCAAAAGGATATAGAGAGGGATAAAGTGACCCTTATGCATTGAAAACATATCATAATCTCTACACCAGAAGGAAAGAAAGATTAGCAAAATGTGTAAGTGGTAGCAGCTTAAGGTTGAAGAATAATAGCAATAAACCAAACAGTAGATTCCGAAATCTCCAAAAACACCCTTGCATTTCAGCATAACCAAAATTATGCATCCAGCTAGTACCGAAATACATGTGCTTAAGAAACCCCAACAGCAACCAACACCGTAAAAGGGGTCTCGCAAAGCATAAGAGAAATTAAAATCTAATGTAAGGCGAAACAAGAGAGTAGCTCAATAAAAGGCACTTTAAATGAGGCATAGGTGTAACACCCACCAAAGGATTAGCATTACCCTTAGCAATCTTTGCGAGCCAATCCGCTGGAGAATTCCCTTCGCCAAAATAAGACGTGTGAAAATTAAAATTAAATTTTTCTATAACCTCCTTAATTTTGTTCCAAGTGTAAAGTACATTCCATTTGGGTAAAGAAAGGGCACCAAAATTCTTGAGCAGCGATAAAGAGTCAGTCTCAAGAATGTTATTGAAGAAATTGCATGAGATAGCAACCAGAAGAGAAAGCAGAAAAGCCCAACTTTCATCTTCTAAAGCAGATGAAGCATTAATAGGAGAAG
This sequence comes from Phalaenopsis equestris, assembly GCF_001263595.1. Taxonomy (NCBI): domain Eukaryota; kingdom Viridiplantae; phylum Streptophyta; class Magnoliopsida; order Asparagales; family Orchidaceae; genus Phalaenopsis; species Phalaenopsis equestris. The sequence goes on along the minus strand of NW_018164992.1, from coordinate 2,463,578 downwards.
CAAAAAAGCAAAGGCATTGACCCAAGTGATTTCTGAAAACCCCACCCGCAACCGTGGAAGTCTAGGTTCCGTCGATATTAATCTTGATCCAACCCGGAGGGGTGGTTGCCACTTAATCAAAGTGGTCATTCTACTCACCCGAGATTGAGAGCAAGAAATATCCAAACCAAAGATTCGATTTAGGCGATAGTAATAAGCTAGAATGTAAGAAACAGTATTAGGAGTCAAAACCGAATGCTGATGTTTAAAGCTATTTCTAGCCATCCAAATAAACCAAACGACCACCAAAGGAAAGCAAAATAATTTTTTGTCAACCAAGGCCCCAACTTTCTAGGAATGTAAGTAATTAATCATGTAAGAGCTATGCGACCAATTTAACTGAAAATGCATTCCTTATAACGACCAAACCTCTCTAGAATAAGCACATTGAAAGAAAAGGTGCATCTCGGATTCTTCTTCTTTCATACATATATAACATTGAGAAGCAATCTTAAGCCCTTTAAGCTTAAGACTATCATCAAGAGGGAGCATTTTAAGTAAAAATTTCCAAAGAAAAAAAGATATAGAAGGTGTGAAAATAACATTCCATATAAGCTTTCCAAACGCCAATTACTAAAATTATAGATGCTAGAGTATAAAAATTTTGTAGGAGAAATAGCAGTAGAAATTTTCCAAATGGGTGTGTCTTTCAAACTCCTAGCAACTTTAATGTAGTTATCCCCGATAATGTCCTTTAATTTATTAACATCCCAATGACCATCCGTCCAACAATCAGAGAGAATCAAGTTATTATTTAAACTTTGAGAAAGAAATATTACCATCACCAATAATCCAAAAATATAAACTTATTAGCAACCGAGCGAGCAGTAATGATGGCTTTCCAAATTTTAGAATCTCCCACTTTCCAATTAACAAAAGTCGGATTTATGCTACCACAATATTTATGATGCATGAAACGAGCCTATAAGGAGTTATTGGCACTGAATTTGAACCAAAGCTTGCACATATTAATCTCAGAGATTTGCCCGCAGTATAAGGTTTAGAAATTTTATCAGAAGTGGCCCAATGCTTTCTAGTATTAGTGCCAAACCATATAAAGCGGTTAAATAACTTCTCTAAAGTGTTTTGGGTACTCTTCTTAAGGTTCACAACTTGTAAAGCATAACATACTCATCAAGATACTTTATATATATATACTCAGAGTTTAAACACAATGAAAATAACTCATTTTATTTCAAAAAGAAACAAAATTAGTTTATTTTCATTGTATTTAAAGTCTGAGATTACCTTTTGAGTCATGATCTTCTTTCTGGCAACGCTTAAATAGTTCAACATAAACGACCAAAATAAAATTTTAAAACCCATTAAGTGATAAAGAAGCTTAATTTTAACTATTAGGAAAATTATCTACACTGTACAAAGTTTAATTTTATTCATATCAGTAAATCATAACGGTGACCCACTTATATTAACTTCAAATAGAAATTGGGAAATTTACATTCAAATTACATAATTTCTTTGTATTTATATATCGGGTACTTAAAGTTTAATATTTACATTTATAAGGCTTTGGTGTTATAAATCTATCCATGAAATGGTTTATTTCATTTTTAAAGCTTAAATAATGAGGGGTATATCTGATGTGGCATTAAGGATTTGAATGTTATGTATGTCAAGTATTGGGGTTAAATATCTAAATATATAAAATTTGAAAGTTATTGCGTGTGGATAGTTGATGCAAATTTGCGTCAGGTGTCCGATCTAGATCGTCAAAAAAATTTGAGGTACCACTTTAATAACAAAAAAAAACAAAACGGTATATTTCAGACCCAAATTGGACACCTGATGTAAATTTGAGTCAGGTGTCCGCACGCAATAATCACTCTTAAAAATGACTTTTTGGAGTTATATAGAGAAGTATTGCTTGAAATCTATTTCTGACAATTGTCAAAATAAAATCTATTCTTTCCCCCTTTTTAATTTAAACTTTTTTTTATTATTAAATAATGTGCAATGTGAAGCATCGGCGCATTCCTTCCAAAATGAAATTTCCTCCTTTATGATTGAAAAATGAAAGAAAATAATTTTTTGTTTTGAGAGAGAGAGAGAGAGAGAGAACAAAGTAAAATATTTAACAAGCACAGAATAAAAAATAAAAAATAAAAGTATGAAAATAAAAAAGAAACGGCTCTCATCCATCCCCAAATTCCCTTCCAGGACTAAAAGCTTTTCTCTGATATTGTCGTATGTCATTCTTGTCTCTCAGGTTCTCATATATATTCATATATTATATTGTCGCCAATTTGTTTTTTTATTTAATTATTTATTCTATTCTGTTTTATTCCTCATTTATGCATGTGAAATACCAATTTTTAATATTCTTTCTATTTTAATAATAAAACAAACCAATATTTTGGTGGTTCAAATTTTAAATTAATTATTTTTTATTTTTAACATAAGTTCATTTAAATTTGTTCATTATATTATTTATTATAAGAATATTATTTCAATACAATATATTTTATGTATGAAACTAAGGATTGTGTAATTGAGCTTAAATTATAATCTATGTGAAAATGGGATTTATCAGCAAAATTATAATATAACTTCTACGAATGGTAGAGGGTTTTTGTAAGTTTGTTCAAGATCTTAAATTATATTTTAATTCTTTTAACATGCTATGAAAATTTTTTTGTTAATCTTATTATTTACTAGTCATTTTTTATAGTAAAAGTAACTCACATTCATATATATTATGTTTATTTATAATCTAAAAACTTTTTAAAAAATAACTATTAATATATTCTATGTATGTGTGTGTGGTACCATCAAGTTTGATTAAAGATAAACAAATAAGAGTTTAAATTTATTTTGAATTTTATTAGTTAATTAATTAAAAATTTGATGAAAGAAAATAAGATGATTCTTGATACGCCACCAAATTCTTTTTATCATTTGGTTGGATCTTGAGGAGTGACTTAAATCTCGAGATAATTTTTTTATTAAGGAAAATATTCAAACTCACATTAAAGATCATCTAGAATTCTGATTTCAACAAACTTACAGTCAAACTACCAACTCAATAAGATGGAGTCAATGCCACCAGACTTGATCCAATCCAAGTCAGATCAAGCTTAGATGAATCCGTTAAACCACTTTTGAGAATTTTTAGTGGTTAATTGAATGGTAAAACATATTCTAAATCTAATAAGGTTATAACCAACTCGAGATGTCTCCACAAGAAAAATCTAGTGAGCCCAATATCACTTAGTTTTGACAGCGTAAAGACACGTAAATATTCACAAAATATTGTTTGATCGAGGGAATCTCTCAGAATCATCGAATGAAGTGGCCTTGATTTCTTCTCTTATCTTCAGGAAAGCATCTACTAGACTATATAAGTAGTCACCCCCTTCCAATCGTCTCCTCTCTCATGAAAAGAGAGCTAACACTCAAACCGAATGAATCCCATGCCTTGGAGGAGAAGGAACTGAGGTCTAGTGTTCCACAACAAAGGTCCAATGTATGCCACCCGCTCCTGCAACTATTGGTCGTCGTCAACAACTATTGATTTCTCTTGCTCATTACAAAGAAGCCCCTTGCGGAACAACAACATGCACTGCAGAATCTCGACTTACTTTGTCGAATAACAACCATCCTTGCAGAGTAGTGAGGTATCTTATGGAACAGCACACACCGAGGATGGTGTAATAACGCATCACAAAGACAGTGTAACATCGCTCCGAAGATGGTGCAATGCATACCATGCATACAGTGCAACAATGCACCTTGATGACGATGTAACGACACACCATGAAGACGACATAGCGACATACCTTGAAAATATTGTAACGATGCATCTTAAAGACGGTGCAGCGACGTGCCCCGAAGACGGTGCAGCGACACACCCCGAAGATGGTGCAGCAACACGTCATGATTACAATACAACGACACACATCGCATACGGTGCAATGATGCATCCCAATGACATTGTAACAACACAACCCACAATAATTGCTTACAATTGTCGCACTCAGAATACAATAACTTTCTCTCATGAAGCTCTCTCTCTCTTTGTGCAACCCACCAATACGGCCTACGTGACCAACTACAACCTACATGGTCCATAGCTTATGTAGCTCCCAATTCCGATCTTTGTGGCCTATGAATGTTATCGTAGCTCATACAACCTCCAACTTCGCCCTCTATGGCCTACATTTGTTATAGAATTCACGCATCTCCCAATTTTGGCCTCTGCAACTTAAAAATATTTTCACAACTTGACTCCCAAATCCTGACCACCGCGGCCTACGAACATTATCATAGCTCAAGCAACTCCTCTCTCTGGCCTTTGGGCCACCTTTGCAATCTTTTTTCGCTTTTGATGATTTTTCACATAAAGACTGCTTGTGAATTTTCAAGTAGCGCTAAGGCGTGTCGTCGTGAATCTTACGACCCATATCAATTATATGAAAAGGCAAAATTTGAACAGTGACATGCACAAATGCACCAAAATAAATGGAAATTTACATACATATACAACCCAATGTTTATGTATTTTCATTTCTAGTACCTAAAGTTTTATAAGAAGTTAGATTTGATTAGTGTGCATGTAAATATGAATCTTTGCGTATTAGATATGTAAATACATAAGAATTGTGTGGTATGTTTACTACTTATTTCATATAAAGGTGGATACTCAATCGAAATAATAATAATAAAAGCTCTAATTAATTACAATCACACATTTTTATTTAAATTTTGGTAAAGCTAAATTTTATTATCATTAGATTATTCAAAATAGTATAAAAGTATATCCTGTCTTGACCATTTGTTTCGTTTTCCAAGGGTATCTGCAATTTATATATTTACAACTGTAACACCTAAATTTTGCTTTTTATATTTATAATATTCAAATTTTTTATGTCGCATAGAAATATAACTATTATTAAATTATAAAAAATAAAACCTATTTTTTAGGATAGATGTAGAAAATAAAATTCTAAGTATTAGACATAAATAAGAAAATGTGTGGTATATATACAAATTTTTCATAAATAAAGTAATAAATAAGTAGTAGATAGATTTAAATAAAAACAATAACTTAAACCAAAGAATCAATCCATTTAAAAGTCATTTTTTTTGTTTATCCACTAGGGCTGTAAACGAGCCGAGCTCGAGCGAGCTCAGGCTAGGCTCATGTTCGGCTCGTTCGAAATAGCTCGTGTTCGAAATCAACTCGTGTTCGAAATTGGCTCGTGAACAGTGTGTTCGTGTTCGGCTCGATTTAAATATTCGTGTTCGGCTCGTGTTCGGCTCGAAATTGGCTTGTTAAACTAAATTGAGAAAAATAGATGTAAAGTGTGGGATTTGAACCTGAATCAAATATATACAAAAAAAACACTAATCACATTGCCACATGAGGTGTTATGATTTAAACTTAGACATAAATATATATATAATATTATTATATAAATAATATCTATAATATATTGTTATATAAAAAGTTATATAATTTTTTTTTCGAGACATTTCGAGCTAAAAAAATTGTTCGCGTTCGGCTCGTTAGGCTTAACGAACGAGCCAAACACGAACTGTTTAACGAAACACGAACTGTTCACGAACAACGACGAGCCAAATTGACAGCCCTATTCTCCACAGGCTAGCGGACTTAAACTAATTAAATAAAAATTATAATACTTCCTCCTTTCTGAATTACTATAAATAAATTGCCTCCGTAGATTTCGTAAGAAGTGAGAAAGTACTGAAGATGAAGGACCCGGCAGGGCAGCTCCTCGTACGCCTCGCGCTGGTGGTGACGGCGGTGGAAGCCTTTGCCGGAGCTGCCACCGCTGTTGGAGTTGGGGCAAAGTTCGCCGGAATTCAGCCTCTATCGAAGATTGCAATTCACGCGGCGTCGCTGGAGCTTGACAGTTCAGCCATCATCAAAGCTTCGCCCAGTGTGCTTGGCCTCCAGGTATGAGATCCATCATCCATCTATCTCTTGATGTTTTCAGATTCATGCATTTTTTGTGATATTTGTTTTGATTAACATATAAATACAAAAATTTATGCATCATGCATGTAAGTTTCTCTTTTGTCTTTGATGATTTAGTGTTAAGAGTCAGCGTATAAATAATAATATTTTTGTAAGGAGAAACGGTTGATCGTTTATTTTGTGTATGGCAGTGTAAAATTGATTATTTTATTTATAGATGAATCAGAAATTTCAATTTAAATTTAAGATAACTTAATGTTTATTCATCTAATTTAAAGCTAATTTTAGGATGTTAAAATTTCTTCAACTTATAGTTTGTTTGTGTAATCCTATAATCCCTTTTACTCGATGTATTCAACGTACTCTCCACAACTTGTTGCTTGTATACCACAATAATTAGGGATCTTCGGTGATATAGTAATTGGAAATTTTTTTGAATAGTTATCAATTACTATTTCAGACACTAGTCCATTATTTTATAAAACACTTATTGTTTCACATAATAATAAATTTAAAATCATTCCATATAAAAAATTATTTAAACAAAGAAAGACAGACGGCAAAAAAATTTGTCAAAGAATTGTCACAGTGGAAGATCTAAGCTTTTGATTTTGAGGGACAGAATGGAATAAGAATATATTTTTAAAATATTGATGAGCAGAAATTTATATAAATTTAATATTTAAAAACTTTGATTTCAGAATAAAGATACTGAATGGATAAATATAGAGCTTCAGAGTCCAAACCCCGCCTCTGATGATTGGGTTGGAGTGTTCTCGCCAGCTAAGTTCAAGTAATTCATCCTACTTAACAATTTCTCAATTTACTCCAAAATTATTTTTTCTTAAATTCCAATAAAAAAAACTTTATAGTTTATGTATTATTATATTTTGCAAGCGGAAATTCTATAATTATCATTGTTTTTTTCCTTTTATTTTATTATTATTACAGTGCATCTACTTGTCCAATTGAAGTCGGCAATAGTAGAGAAGAAGCTCCATTGATTTGTTCATCGCCAATCAAGGTTCAATAGTTTCATATCTTATCTGCAATTTTTAAATAATTATTATGTTAAGAATAGTGTTGAATTTAGCAATTTTTAAAATTTGCAGTACCAATTTGCAAATTATTCAAATTCTGAGTCTAAGTACACAAAGAATGGGAAGACAACTCTGAGATTCCTACTGATCAATCAGCGTTCTGATTTTTCATTTGCATTGTTCAGTGGTGGCCTTGCAAATGTTAGTATGTCATACATTCTTTATTTTATTTAATCGAGTCTCACCAAGAAGTAGTATATCTATTCTTTGGGATAGATGCATCGCTTTGGGTGTTGTGCTCGATCATTTAAACTATTGCAGATATGAGATCTGTTCAGTCTCGTAATTTCAAAATTAAAATACTACTTTTCTAAACTATATATATATATATATATTAAATATTTTGAATATCAAAGTGCATGTTTTAGTTGACTAAAGCATATGGGTGTAAACGAACCGAACACGAGCAAGCTTGGGCTCAACTCGTGTTTGGCTCGTTTATATTTCGAACAAAAAAAATTTGTTCGTGTTCAACTCATTTACTTAGCGAGCTGAACACGAGTTGTTCAAGAAGAAAGAACCGTTTTGACAACTCTAGTCACGTATGCAGCCGTTAGAGGTGTAAACGAGTCGAGCTTGAGCAAGCCCAGACCCGACTTGTTAAAAAATATCATTGTTCGTGTTTGACTCATTTATATAGAACTCAAAAAATTTATTCATGTTTGGCTTGTTTGTAGCTTATCAAGCTGAACACGAACTGTTTACGAACAATGAGTTATTTTGACAACCCTAGTCACACAGTTGTAGAATGTTTAGGGTAGGCAAGATTTAAATAGAATTTAATAAAGTTTTAATTTTATTTTTAATTAATAATTTTAATTGATTATAAATTTTTGTTGCCTTGTAGTCAATTAAATTATTTAAAAATAATACTCAGTAATTATATATATATATATATATATATATATATAATTTAATTATTTTGAGTCAAAACTAGCCAAACATGAACGAACAAAACTTTGTTCGTGTTTGGCTCGTTTATATATCGAGCACAAAAAAAATTGTTCGTGCTCGGCTAGTTTGCTTACCGAACGTATCAAACACGAGCTGTTTACAAACAACGAGCCGTTTTGACGGCCCTACTAAAACATATATATCATAAGAAATATTACGTATCTGAAATAATTTTTGATATTTTACATCAACTATTAAGGATAAAAACTATTGTCAACCAGTTAAAAATTTAAAAATTAGATGCAAGAGATGTTTTATGGGTGCCTTCATGGGCTCAAATAGAAAATATTCTGTCTAAAGAAATACCGAAATGTCAATCAAATCTTCATTTTTTTTCTTTTTTTATTTACTCTTCTCATTTACAAGATATAATTAATTATTCCTTTCAAGGAGTAATGCTTTGCTTTGTATTTTTCTGAATTGCAGCCAAAACTCATTGCAGTTTCAAATACTGTTTCATTTGCAAATCCAAAGGCACCACTCTATCCAAGGCTGGCACATGGAAAATTTTGGAATGAAGTATGATTGTTGATATCTAACAACTAAAATTCACTTTTTGACATTTATACCACCTAATTCTATGTATTTACATATCTATACCCTTAATTTTACTTTTAGATATATGCCACTCAAGTTTCATATCACAAAATATGCATCTGTTTAACTTTTAAAAAGTGAAATACACCTTTCCACGAGCAGGTAAGGCGATACATAGGTAAAAATTGAAGTGTAGTTGTTAGATCTTGTACAAGTAAATACTTAAGAATTAAGTTGTATATATGTAAATCTTCCATTTTACTTTCTACTTTCTATTTTTGCAACTTTTTTGTTAAGATTTATATTCATCTTCATATTGTCCTCATCTTCTTCTTTCATGTATCAGTACATTGGGTTCAACCATTGAGATCTAATATTCTACTCTCCTAACAACTATCAAATTTGATGATTCTATTGAGATTGTTTCTTTTGTTTTTGAGATTATTTCTTAGTCGAGCAAAATTTAAGATTGGTTTACTTTTCACAAAGGCTCCAAATGATTGTTTATGCTTTAATGATGATATTCTATTATTTCTTTTTCCTTTTATTTGAAAGATTAGTAATGATTGATATAAACGATTTTCACGTGATGAGAAGATTGCTAAGTCGCATATGAGAATGAAATAGTCTTATATCGAAATTAAAATAAAAGTTTTGCTTCTACTGTTGTAGCAGTGGCTCTTTAATTGTAGCATAGTTTTCTGATTACTTAGCGTTCATCCAAAGTTAAGCAAATAATGAAAACGGGTCTTAAGACTGCTTTAAGTGTGTAAATTTTAGTTCCAAACCATTCTAGTGTTCTATTGAATCCTGAAATTTATCAAATTCTACTTTGATCCGCCCCACATCTAACTTATCTTGAATCAACAAAAAATTATCTCGGTCGTTCTTAGCATATGCTAATTTTGACTTTTTATGCTGAGGAATTAAGGCTAAATAGCCTCCCAAACCACATCTACACAAGCATAGATACCATTAATACTCTCAACATTTGCTTCCCGCTACTCGCTTCCATCTATTGCACACTTGTTAGATTTCAAAATGACTAAAAAAATTTGGAAGATTTACATAAATACCACTCTATTCCGATGTTTTTGCATGTCTAATGCCTAAACTTCAATAATTACAAACATGCTACCTAACCTATGCATGAAAAGATGTTTCTCACATTTTAAAAGTTAAAATGGCACTATTTTTGAAGTGATATGAAAGATTTTGGTGTTGTAAAATGTAAAATATTTTAGCTGTTAAATATGTAAATACATAGGAATTGGCTGGTATTTATGTAAATGCCCCAACAACTTTTCTAGTTTGAAAAGTTGAGCACTAAACTAGACTAGAAAATAAGTCTAAAGTTAGAATAGATACATCTCAATAGTCTACGAAAATTGTAAGTGCATAAATCATTAAATTAAAAATAACAATACAATCTCACACTCAACCTCTCCTTTGGTTTTCTAGATGAGTATAACATGGACTAGTGGGTATAATATAGATGATGCCGTGCCCTTCGTTCAATGGGGTCCAAAGGGTGGCCTTCAGACAAGATCCCCAGCTGGAACATTAACATTCAGTCGCAACGACATGTGTGGTATGGTGTAATTATTTTTTCTCACTCCCTTTGATTTATGTAACAGAAAAAACACAAATATATACAATCTGTTTGGCTATATATGCAGGTTCTCCAGCAAGATCATTTGGATGGAGAAATCCTGGTTACATCCACACTAGTTTTCTGAAAGAATTATGGCCAAACACAATGTATAAATGATTGATTCTTTAAACTAAATGGATAATTATATATATATCTCATATTTTTAATAAATGTTAATTAGGATGCCTTTGATGTTTCAGGTATAGTTACAAGCTTGGCCATCAACTATTCAACGGAAGTTATGTATGGAGCAAGGTTTATTCATTCCAAGCGTCGCCTTATCCTGGGCAGGATTCTTTGCAACGTGTCATCATTTTCGGCGATATGGGAAAGGTTTGATTTAATTGTAGAGATTAAGGGTGTAAATAAGCTGAGTTAGAGAGAGCCTAACCATTGTTTTCAGCTCTATTTGTTGAGTAAATGGATCAAAATTTTATGTTTCTGCTTGGTTTATTTACTTATCAAATCATGAACCACTCTCGAATATAAATTCTATTTGAAAGCCATAATTATCGAATAAGTCTGTTGCTATGTATATTTTTATTTATACTTATAAATACATGTGTATGAACATAGGCACTCAGTTTATTTATCTAAACACATACAAGAATAATAATCTGATGCTTCAACCAAACACAATTCGGCAAGGCCATTTTCATAGTCAAGTGGTTGTAATTAACTCTAGAAGCTTGCCCCTTCAGAAAACACGGAATACTATAAACACTGCCGTACCCAATAGGGCAGAGAAAACACTTCTGGCAACATAGAGCCAATGACTTGATACCATCATTTTGTGATTAGATCTGTCATTGGGTAGTGTGTTTATCTTTTGAGGTGAAATATTATTTTGATGTCAAATCTGTCACAAAATGAATAACTTCCAAACGCCTGCATGGTCTACGTATTCCATCTCCAATAGAATGTAATCCATCTTTAGGAACGGACACTTTTTTAGAAAATGAACTTGTAAAAATAAACTGAAGTTTAGCTATATTTTCAGCTAAATATGACCGGATACGAACAATGAGTTTTTTTAACATTTTTCGCCGATCTTTTGCAGGCAGAGCGAGATGGTTCTAATGAGTTTAACAATTACCAGCCAGGCTCATTGAACACCACCGACCAACTAATCAATGATTTGAATAATATTGATATTGTCTTCCACATTGGAGATATAACATACGCAAATGGATATTTATCTCAGTGGGATCAGTTTACTTCACAAATAGAGCCCATAGCATCTACAGTTCCTTATATGATTGCAAGGTTTGTTTATAATTTTATGGTTTTTGTTTCATGACCTCAGAAATTACAAAATTTCATTAATGTTGATTTTATTGTGTTTTATTGCAGTGGTAATCATGAACGTGATTGGCCAAATACAGGTTCATTTTATAATAGCATGGATTCTGGAGGAGAGTGTGGTGTTTTGGCTGAAACCATGTTCTATGTTCCATCTGATAATAGAGCCAAGTTCTGGTATGTAAAATTGTTGAGATTTATATCATATTTTGAGGGTCTAATTATAAATAGAAAATATAGAAGAAGTCTAGGGGTTATTTGTAAAAAAATTATAAGACTCCATAGAAGCCCAACTCATGAATGATAGAAATATACTTTTTACCAAAGTAATCATTTCTTCATAGTATCAACGCCCTAGCATTGTCGTTGCGGTTCGATCGGAACTGAATGAGTCGGGATTGGCAATCTGGAGACTTGAGCGGCGTATGCAGGCTGGATCTCAGTTGCCTTGTCATGTTGACCGCATGCTAGTTGAGAAGGCAAGGACAAGATTGCGGCATGTGTTTTCGTTTATTTTTTCTCTTTTTTTATTTTAGAAGGGAGTCGCCAGCTTGTCGATCGTCGTATAATTCCCCCATTCGAATAAATCTCCCTCCCGAATCATATAAATGATTTGAGGAGGAGAGGAACCGAATAAGAAGGGACATACGACAAAGTCACAAACAAGAGAAAAAGTAAAACGTGGAGAGTCTACGTGCGATAAACCTCGCAAGGATATGTTAAGAATGTTTGCCCAAACAAGATCGGGCGGAGGCACCTTAAACCAATATCCGCGAAAGAAGTATCTACATAGACTACCCATAACCAGAGAGTCAGGTGTATGTACCTGTTCTGGGGTCAAGAGCACTCCCAGAGGAACGTGTTCCTACTGGTTAATTACATCTTGGGTGATACCCAAGAATACTCTCGATAAAAGGAATTTCGCTTCATATTATCATAGACCTGGGGAATAGGCAACCAAAGGAAGGTTATTCCGTGTGGGAACAGTCCCAATGCTTTAAAGCTCACGCTAAGTAATCGAGCAGAGAGTGAGTCTCTCACATCCCGAAATGGGTAGCGGCTCATCGGCACATGGGGCCCACG
>NW_018164992.1:2448043-2448352 GCF_001263595.1 Phalaenopsis equestris | reverse complement strand
CTCTCCACGGCATTGCGAAATGTGCTAGCTACAAAGCTTTTCCCATTTCGCGAACTCCTCCAGACTTTGCAAAACGAGAAAGCTACAAAGCTTATCTCGCTTTACCAAGTCCGACCTCCCAACTTCTCCAAGTAAAGCTGGGGAACCCAAAGCAAGGGGAGTGAGGGACTCCGACCCATTAGGACTTGTGCTAAGGCTCACAACAAATGAGAGACACTCGACTCTACGGGGGGTGTTTAGTTACGTAGAGGAAGTCCTAGCCTAAAGGCTAGCTCTAGGAAATCGACGATCCATCACCCAGGCACGTTG
>NW_018164992.1:2380458-2446903 GCF_001263595.1 Phalaenopsis equestris | reverse complement strand
TAATAATAATAATATTATTATTATTATTACTATCTCTCCGCATCTTTTTTGACGAACACTTCATCGTAGCGAAATGAAATTCTCCCCTAGGTAAATTCGACGTTCCGGACGCGACCGCACTGTCCGTTTCATCGTTCGGGATCGTTCAGACCACCTTTTTAGTTATTTGGGTCAAAACGATAATTTGCGCATTTTTAGCCCGCACACGAAGAGTTAACGACATGGACGTCTTCCTTAGGTAATATAGACGTCTCGGACACACATAACATCAAAAATTGATGCCAACAGCATGAAAGACTAGCAATGGGATCACGAGTTACAGAGATCGTAACTCGCATTTTGCGAGGTACAGAGACTCAAAAATCGCATTTTCCTCTTTCTTCTACTGCACTTAGATCTAATGGGGAAGGCAACGGCGGAATTGTGGCGGGACCCTTGCAATACAGTTGTTGCGTGACCTTTGTGATAGCAGGGTTTTACTTCCAGACTCACCGAATAACCTCTCCTCTGGAAGTCTTCGATCCCAACCGCCGCACTTCGTTTCTCAGCGATGTTTGGCAAAGAGGGGGCATATATCTTTGTTGGAGGTTTGTCACGAGAGCTCAATGTTGCGTTTAGCCGATTCAATAAGGTTCTGGACTCGCAGATTATAGTTGAAAGAGATACAGGGAGGCTTTATGGATTTGGATTGAGACTTTTGCTGACGGATGTACAATGGAGGATGTTATCAAAGAGATGCACGATAAAGAGTTGAACGGTCGACAAATATCGGTCAACAAGACCACAAGCCAAAGGTGGGTTCGGATGATTCAGGCAGTTATTGTGGCGGTGGTCACTCATCTAGTGGAGTTGGTGGAGGAAAATTATCTTCTTGTTCGACAACTGGCGGAGGCAAAAAGGAGGCTACCAGACAAATCTGATGGTAACAAAGAACGAGAGAGACTTTGGTTGTCTTTATCGATGAGGATCACGAGTTACTAAAGAAGTTTAGAGGAAGCAGAGAGCGGTAGGTAATGTGTCTGAGGATGCATTCACCTTATTGTCATCCAATGGGAACACTGCTAATTATGTTCACTCAGCCAAAGTTACTTGTAATACACATGCTCTTACCTCTATATCTGTCATGAGTTTAACGTAATGGATTTGAGATTCTAATGCATCTCAACATGTGAAGTGCGTACACTTCCGATACTCGCCTAGCAGTTCCAAAGTGCATTCAGACTGCTGATGATACAACACAACCTGTGGTTGGTAAGAGTACAGTGAGGTGTATTAATTTTATGACTTTGTCTAATGTTTTGCATACCCATTTCTTTCAAGTGAACATTTTATTCATTAGCATCGTTATACTTCAATTAAAATGTGTTGTTTCATATGATATTCCAAATGTGATCTTCCAAGAGAAGAGCACTGGCCAGAAACTGGGGCTTAGCATGTGGCATAATGGACTCTGATACTTGGATAAAGTGGGGATGGACTCAGCCTTGGCATCCATTGTTGAGAATGCTTGAGCATGAGGATCTGACAGGAGTGTGGAGGATATTTTGCTACTACATCACAGGCGCATGGGATACTCTTCGTTTATTATACTGAGTCGTTTGTATCCATCCTTGTATTAAAAGACATAAACAAAAACTTGTGTGTAATTCTTGTGTTTGGTAAGCATACCAGGAGCTCTTATGTTAGTTCTGGTAAAATGAGTACTTATGTTTTTGGCTTGGTGAACTCAGATATATAAGAACCTTGCTCTACAACTTCTATGGATGATTACAGATATTTTGTATCCTTCATCGATTGTTTTTTCTCGTGTTACTTGATTATATTTGATGAGAAACAAATGTGATGTGCTTGTCTGCTTTAAAGACTTTTACGAGGGGATTCAAACTCAATATAGTGCAGTAGTGAATGTATTGAGGTCTGATAATGGAACAAAGTATACTAACAAGACGTTTGGGAAATACTTATCAGCCCAAGGGATACAACATCAAACCATATGTTCATACACACCGTCACAAAACAAAGTAGTTAAGAGGAAGAATAGACACCTTGTAGAGGTAGCTCAAAGCATGATGATCATGATGATTCTCCTAAAGCATTTGTGGGGGAAAGCAGTTTTGACAACGGTTCAATTGATTAACATAATGCCACACCCTAGAGAGCGTTGGATTGGAAGTCTTGTTAAATGTTGAAAGAAGATAATAATGAAATCCTCCTATTGAATGTTTTTGGCTGTGTATGTTTTGTGAAGGACATCATGCAATCAGTAGGGAAACTGGATCCTAAAGCTGTGAAGTTTGTTTTCGCGGGTTATTCTGCAATACTAAAAAGGGGTATATTTGTTGGAGTCTGATAAAGAAGAGACTGTTTGTGAGCATATGTATGTCTTTTAGAGATTTTGAATCATATTACACTTTGGAGGTGATCTCGCCCTTTGGTGACTCAGCAGATACTGGAGGAATGAGGCGCGAGGGGAAGAGTAGTGATGGTCAGTGATTGGTGCATGTGGGAACAATGCCTTGTTCCATTTTGTGGGAAGGATTAACTGAGGAAGAGCTGAAAAAGAAGAAAAAATGAGACTGAATGTGGAGGGATTCAAGCTCAAAGAGACCTGAGGTTGTATACAAGGAGGAAAAGGCAAATGTGAGAACAGTGTCCACTCTTTCCATCAAGTTTGGGTACAATGTCTGTCGTGCCACTCGTGTCATCAAGTCTCTTGTCTTGGTCTACCCCATCTCCTGAGACACATACACCTTTCACTTCAAAATCTGATTACTCGGGTGATATAATTCCTCTCATTTCTCCTCCTACTCCCATGGCTTTAAGGAGGACCTCTTGCAGCAAGACGAGTCATTTTCCTGATTGTTATTCTCCTGATTATTTTGGTTTCTCACATAATATTGCTCAGTTTGTCTCATATTCTAACATATCATTTGTACACTGTTGCATCTTTAGACACTGCCTTTGTACCCTAGTGTTGGCAGGTAGTTAAGGAGGATCTAAAGTGGAAGGCTGCTATGTTGGAGAAACTTGGTGCTCTCGATAAAAACAAGACATGGGAGATAGTACCATTATCAGCGGGGAATAGAGCAGTTTGATGCAAATGGATCTTCACAGTAAAATAAAATCCATAAGGGAAAGTGGAGAGTTGCAAGACACGATTGGTGGCGAAAGAATGCAGTCAGACATATGACATTGACTATGACGAGACTTTTGCACCGACAGCGAAGATGAACACAGTGAGGTACTAGTTGTTGTTGCTGTGAATGATGGGTGGAGGTTACACCAATACGATTTGAAGAATGTTTTTCTTCATGTTGAATTAATGTATATGGACATACCACCAGGATTCGATACAGGTCATATAGTGGGCAAGATGTGCAAACTCAGGAAGTCGTTTTATGGCTTAAAGCAATCTCCTCAAGTCTGTTTTGACAAGTTTAGAAAAGTTATGGCGCGCATGAGATATCAGCAGATAAGTGCTGACCATTTGGTGCTCTTTCGTCAAAATGATGATCACATTACTATGCTTGTTGCATATGTTGATGACATGATTATCACAAGTGATGATGAGGTAGAGATTGCTCAACTAAAAGTTAGATTGGGCAAAGATTTTGAAGTGAAGGACCTTTGACAGCTCATCTACTTCCTTAGGATTTAGGTGGCTCGTGGGCCAGAGAGGATGGTCTTATCTCAGAGGAAATTCATATTAGATCTGCAAGCCTGCAGTCTCTCTAATTGATCAGAAGACCAAATTGAGTGCAGAAACAGGAGAGCTAATTGATCGTGAGAGATACTAAAAATTGGTGGGTTGTCTTATCTGAGTCACATGCGCTCTGATATTTCATTAGCAGTGAGCATGGTGAGCCGCTATATGCATGATCCAAAGAAGGGTCATATGGACGCAGTGTATTAGATTCCGAGGTACCTGAAGAGTGCACTAGGGAATAGATTGATCTTTAGGAAGAACGGACACGTAGACATTGACTGGGCGAGTTGTGTAGATGACAGAAGATCCACCTCAGGATACTGCATGTTCATAGGTGGCAACTTGGTCACTTGGAAGAGCAAGAAACAATCTGTAGTAGCAAGGTTAACAACAAAGGCAAAGTACAGGGTCATGGCCTTAAGAGTTGCCAAGATAATGTGGCTGAGAGCCTTATTGGTCGAGCTCAAGGTAGATCAAGAAACTCAAATGAAGTTGTGGTGTGACAAGAAGTCAGCAATTAACATTGCCAACAGTCCGGTTCAACACGATAGAACCAAACATATGGAGATTGTAGATTCTTCATCAATGAAAAGCTGAATAACGGGGTACTTGAGTCAAGTCAGGTAGCCATTGGAGAGCAAGTGGCTGAATGCCTCTCTAAAGAACTTATTTCATTAGATTTGTCTAGATTATATGACAAGATGGGCTTAGTGAATATCTTTTGCTCATCTTGAGGGGGAGTGTTGAGATTTGTATTTTATTTTGAGGGGTTTGATTATAAATAATAAATATAGAAGAAGTCTAGGGGTTCTTTGTACAAGGATTGTGAGGCTCTTTAGAAGCCCAACTCATGAATGAAGGAAATATGCCTCTTACCAAAGTGATCATTCCTTCACAAATAAACTTGCAAGTGAAGAAATTATGTTTACATATGTTTTTAATTTGAGATGACGGAGATAAAAGTAATAGCAGAATTAATATGAAAAAGAATTTTTTTTTTGAAAGTTATTACAAATATTATACAATTTTTTTCTATTTAAAAAGCCGGATGATAGTTTTTGCAGATCTTGATGTAAAATATCTTTGTCATCACAGAAATTTATGAAAAATAACTGAGAAGTTGGGATCAAAAAGAAAAAATTTTCTAAATAAGTTTTTAGGCCTTTCTTAAAGTCGTCGTTAGTCTGGACAGTGAAACTATGAAAAATTAATCCCAGTAGGACCCTTAAGTTGATCTTAAAATTTTTTTTCTTAAGATTTACGTGCATACCACTCAATTCTTATGTATTTACGTATTTAACACCAATACTTCAATTTTTACATTTATCCCACCCATTCATAAAAGCTTGTGTTTCACTTTTTAAAAGTCGAAATGATGATATATTTCAGGTGCTATAAAACTTTTGGGTGGTATAAATGTAAAAAATAATTTTAGTTGTTAGATATATAAATTCATAGGAATTGGGTAGTATGTGTGCTAGTGCCCACCCTTTTTTGTTTCAAATTATCTATATTAGTGCATAGCATGTGACAATCCTTATTCTGAAACAACTATCAGAATAATAAAACCTTATAATTTTCAAAAGCCAAAGCTCTCTTTCAATTGTTCTTTTACAGGTATTCGACCGATTTCGGCACGTTTAGATTCTGCATAGCAGACACGGAGCATGATTGGAGGAGAGGCACTGCGCAATATGAGTTCATAGAACATTGCTTGTCAACTGCAGACCGCCAAAAACAGCCATGGCTGATCTTCGCGGCTCATCGAGTCCTCGGATACTCGTCCGATTTCTGGTACGCAAAGGAAGGCACATTTGCAGAACCAATGGGACGAGAAAGCCTTGAACATCTATGGCAGAAGTATCGAGTCGACATCGCATTCTTCGGCCATGTTCACAATTACGAAAGAACATGCCCAATTTATCAGGTGAGGATCATTCAAATCTTTTCAACCAAATTAAGGCTATGATATCTGTTCGGGGCTTTTACACGCATAGCACACAATTCCAATGTATTTACATATTTTACAACTAAACTTTCATATTTGCACGCATAACACTCAAACCTTTAATTTCACATAAAAAAATAGCACTATTATCACTTTTTAAAAATGAAATGCACTTTTTCACGTATAGCTTTAAAGCACCAAAGTGTTACGTTTGTAAATGTGAAAGTTTAGGTGTGAGATATGTAAATACATAAGAATATTGTGTTAGGTATGTGAATTTTCTTATCCATTATGGGCCATATTAACCCTCTGATCATTTTGATTTGGTCATTTTAGCCTCGGCGTTTATAAAAGTGCAAATTGTTTTTATAAAGGATAAAATAGTCATCATTGGAAACCATATCAACCCTTATTAAAACAGTCTATGACTATATTGATACTTTTATAAATTTCGAGACTTAATGACTCGCTTAAAGTCAGGAGATCATTTTGACATTATTTTTTTTTTTTTGAAAATGCAGAGTCAATGTGTTAATAACGAAAAATCGAATTACATCGGCACAATGAACGGAACAATCCATGTGGTTGTAGGAGGTGGAGGAAGCCATCTCTCAGAATTTAGCAGTGTGGAGACTGCTTGGAGCTTATATAAAGACTATGATTATGGGTTTGTTAAGCTCACTGCTCACAATCATTCCTCTCTTCTATTAGAGTACAAGAAGAGTAGTGATGGAAGGGTATATGATTCCTTCACTATTTCAAGGGATTATAGGGATGTTTTGGCTTGTGTTCATGGTAGTTGCTCACCAACAACATTGGCTTCATAGAAGCAATAAAATAAAATAAATAAATAAATATAAGGTAAATTTGCATATGTAGCATTATCAAAACTTTAACATTACATCAAAATTATCATCAAATTTATCATTTGTAATAGTTATTAATTGATCAATTTATATGTTGAATAGATTCTGATTAGTTTAACATAAACAATCCTTAAATTTATTTTGTATATCTACAAAAAAAAAAAATTTGGGTGTTGAATATATAAATACATAGAAATTGAGTGGTATGTTTGTAAATCTGTCCTTAATTCCGTGCCAGTCCAAAAAAAATTTAGCAATTAAATATTTTATATCCCCTTAATAAGGGAAAGCAATTGCATATGAAAACCCTCATATAACATGAGTATTTTTCTTTTAAAATTGTGTAGATGCATACCAAAAAATTATTATATATTTATATATTTAATATTTAAATTTTAATATTAACTTCGTAGTACATAAAATCTTTAACCCAAAAAAAAAAAAGCCATTAAACAAGTTTTATACAGTGAAATACATATTTTCTTCCATATCATTTGATGCGTAATTATAACATTACAATATTACATCAAAAAATATCCATATTTACATATTAACTATATAAATACATATAAACTGTCGTGTCAATAAATCGCCTATTTTTTAAGACAACTTGACTGCCATACAGCTTCTATTAGTGCCATTCCAACAATTCTCATGCAAAAAGCCTAAGAATGCCTTTTTTACATTAATAAGCTACATCTATCATAAGAAATAGGGATATTTTATCATACTAATGAAATGAGATATTCATTCATATACATGCCACACAGTTATGTATGCATATATTAACACCTAAACTTTCATGTTTATATTTATAAAATCTTAATATCATAAACTTATACATTAAAAAAAATACTTTAATATGACATAAAGCATGAAAATTTTGGTGTTTAGTAAATAAATAAGAATTGTGTTATATATGCATATAAATGCCCATAACAACATTGATTAAAATTACCTAAAAATCCATTAAAAAAACCGTTTTTCTAAAACAAAACTAAAACTGCAACATTTATCCATGCTTTGGTTTCAAAATAATAATAAAAATAATATATAAAAAAAACAGTATCCAGAATTTATGCTTACTAATATTTCGGGCCGCCTAAAATGGAAAAAAAATCAAAGCTACAAAAGTGCTCAAATGGTGGACAAAAGCAAGTATATATTTCCATCTTTATAGCGAAGAAATGTTGATTCTCTGATTAAGATTCATCTCTTAAGCGTGATATAAGTTCATCCTGCAAGAAATATGTACAAACCAACTGTTACCACATTTATCTATAATTAACTTCTTAATTTAACATAATAAAAAAGGAGACAACAGTTTATCTAATACGGAATTCATCATTTAAAGAGTTAATAATACGGCATTCTTCATTCCTACCCAAATGGCAATATATATATACAATTTGAACCCAACATCTCACGTTGGAAAACTACAATCTTAACCATTATGTTACCGATAAGTGTGCATATATATATTTATCATATATATATTTATATTTGTTTGATATTTGTTTGTGTGTGTGTGTGTCGTGAATGAAAAAAGTTATAAGAATAAAATTTTAAATCACAAGAAATTGAAAGGGTTTATCTCAACTTTGTGGGTAAAATTTTTATAGCATACATAATCATAATAAAAATTAACCAAAATTTCAATTGGGATCAATTTTTAATAGTCAGAAAATTGAATTGAAACATTAAAAACTTTTGAAATTAAATTGATCGCATTACAACAGTCAAAGAGATCATATCAGGATTTAATTCCATATTAAATACAGTTACATAGAATTTTATTTTAAATCTAAAGGAGAAAAGCATCAAAATAATCACCTGATTCTTTGCGTGGGGGTTATTTTAGTCCTATAGTCTATAAAAATGTCAATTTAGTCCACAAACTCTTTTAATATGAGAGTGTAAGAACTAATTTGCCATTTTTATGGACTAAGGGACCACAATGACCGTATATGCAGTCTCAAGACTAATTTGACACTTTTCTCAGATCTAGAGAATGTGAGAGCTACCCTTTGTCTCTCTATGATTGCCGGAAAATTTAAGGATAAAATTTTACAATATATAACTACATGGGACTTCTCTTAAATTTAAAAGGATGAGTATCACCCTTAATTCTTCTATAATCCCCCATTAATTAAAATAATAAAAATAAAAAAATAGAGAAATTTACATACGCAGCACACAAGTCTTATGTATCTACATACCACACACCTAAATTTACATATTTACATACACAATACTTTGGTGCTTTAAATCTATGCATGAGAAGGTGTATTTCACTTTTTAATAGTGCAATAGTGCTATTTTTTATGTGATATTAAAGATTTGAGTGTAATGTAAATATGAAAGTTTAGGTGTGAGATATGTAAATAGATAGAAATGTGCTATGCATGCACATGCTCCTCAAAAATAATAATCTTGCCTTCTTTCCTTTAGGTGAGAGTCCTTTATCCTTGAGAAGTGCGCGTAGCCTCTCCACAGTCATTGTATGAAGCATTCTCTCAGAAAACGTAGATCTTGATCCCTCTTACCAAAAAGCAAAATGGATAGAGAAACATTGAAGAAAATATCAGAATATAGTTTAAAATTAAAAAAAAAATTAAAAAAAAAAACAGAATTTTGAGATGTATATGATTAATGTCAAAACATAGCTGATATAACTCAAGCCAATCAGCTCTCGCATTAATCAGTTCTAAATATCCTTTGCAGATATGTTCGTATTGCTAACATTTCTAAAAACTATAGTAATACTATTAAGATTCATTTATGAAATCTGATGATGAGTTCAAGCCAACACTGGCTCCTGCCGGAATGTTAGTGTTCACTGGCATTATTTATAAATAAGAATCTATGGGAGAAAATTGAAAAAAACAAAAATAAAACATCCATTGGTTTTATAACAGAACCTCTCAAAGCAATCAAATTAGGTGGGATTTTTAATATGCGTGTCGAGAGGCCGCTGGTATAATACAAATGTCGTGAGAAGAGTTTGATGTAATTTGCTTCTAAAAAAGACTCAAGATGACATTCTAACGGTCTATGAGCCCAACATAGTTGTCACCTATCTACTGCAAATCAAACAAGAACTTGCCAATTATTTCTATGCTAAAATGACCCATAAAAAATTGTCAATAAGTGGTGAAAGATTTAGCAATTACAAAAATCTTCTCATCTAAAAAGAGGAGCAGGCATGCTTTGAAAAGACGAAGTTTGTTTATGTTGTTTAGTTGTTGAATTCTAATGAAAGAAAACTACAAATTTGTTGAGTGGAGAGCCAAAAATGTTTCCAGCATCAAACCACAAAGGAAAAGGCCCAACCACAAAGAAGAAAAAAAGTTTTGAAAATATTACGGGCCACCAAGAAAGGAGTTGGGGTTAACCAAAGCCTTGAGTAAAGTTATTGCAGAAAGAGGTCGAGGTAAGATTCAAAGAGGCTTTTGATGAAATAAAAAATTCAAAAGATCCTTTAACAATGATCAATGGAAGAGATTGAGAATGACAACAAACATAAGAGGAGCAAAACATCGCCGGCGAGAGAGAAGAATATGAATAGAGCTGCCCTAGGTGTCAAAGGGACTTTTGGGCGAACAAAATACCGACTCCATGTAGTGGTTTTAGAATCAAAGACAGCTCCCAGACCTGGCAACAAAAAGCAAAAAAGCCTTCAATAGTTGAACTAAATAAAACCAATGTACTAGCCACACAGAAGGGATTAACAAAGCTTGTGGAATGATTCACACGTTGGTCTCCACAAATCTTCACCAACATGTGTTAGACATAGCTCCCTGCTTCTTTGCCGCTCAAAAAAAAACACGAGATTGTAGGTGAGTGTAAAACATGACGCATGAAAGTCGTGTGTGAGGGTGTGAGGGCGAACTGCCCATGAGTGCAAGAGAGACGGGCATCTAGGTGGTCCGTTCAACTTGGGATAGCATTAATGTTTCCAAGGTTATTAGGTAACCAACTCTAGTTTTAATATCACTCTCCCAAGAAAATTGGGTATATGTATATGTCAGGGTATTAAAAAGCGCTAGGATAATATGATTTTACGAACTGTTACTATTATTATTTAAAAAAAGGGCAAACTGATAAAATTAAAAGAAATAAAAAAATTAATAAGCGAATTAAGAGAGCCCCAATTAATACTCTAAAATTTCTTCGTACATAATAAAATATGGTTTTTCCACAATATTCATAATTACAGTTTCAGAAAGACTGACCATTCAAACTTTAAAAAATGTAAATGCAGAGACTAATTAGTTACTCATAATTTTAGTCCGTTTTTCCTTTTTTCTTTTCAAGACAGGATGTGAAGCCCATTGGGATTATTCACTTTCTTCCCAATCAATGTGTTGAGGGTTTGAGTATCTAATAAATTTAGTTTCTTGCATAATTATTTTATTGCATTATTTATAGCCTATTTGAAGGTAAATCTATTTATGTTTAAATAAAAATTATTTCAAAAATATCCGATAAAAATTGTTTTGGGATGAACTTTAAAACTACTAGGTTTTTTTTAGGTCAGCGCTGATATAAACTCTTCATAAATAACTACACTTAAAGCAAATCTAATGATTTTCAAGCCCATTATGATACAGATTATATTAGGATATCCTACCAGATCTTTTTTGTTTTATGTTTCTAACAAGCAGCCAACACTAGTAAATTTATCTTGCAACATAAATATAGCTCCTTTAGTACTATGTTCTATCCAAAAACCTCAGAATTTGGGAAGTATGGTCACTACAGCTCCTTTAGCTATTAATTCCCAATACACCATATTTCTATAATGGACGAGCTGCAGTTTTCCCCTCCTTAGTAGCCTAGGATCTAGCCGTAGGACCTTTCTGTCGACTACTCCTAGAAAACTAGTGAAGGAGCCGTCCCCGTTAACAATTCTGAACTTTTCTTCGCTCGACTTGACATTCCATATAGTAGTTTTGACCGCTATTACTTAGCAGGTAAGACTACTCTGAAGGAACTCAAGGAGTATTCGTATAGGACTGTCGCCCTTAGGATTGACTGTACTCGTTGATTTGGCGCCGCCGCGCTCTTCGCCGTCCTATTTAATCAAATTCGAGCCTAGTTTTTGACGTGATTCAGATCGCGACGAGTTTTTGTCCCGATCATCGACGAGATTGTCTAAACGACTCCGGATGACAAAACGGACTGCGCCGACGCGTCCGAAACGTCGATTTTGCCTAAAGGGGACAGTCGTTTCACTGCGACGACACGTCTGGGGGAAAAATATACATTTAAGTGTTAATTATAATAAGAAATCATATTTTATTATTATTATTAGTATTATTATTATTATTATAATTAATACCTTATATTAAAACATAACCTAATTTCATTATCTCCCCCTCCCCTCTGCTGAGTCTCGACCCCGCGGACCTCTGCCCTAGCTTCGGCTCGCTTGGTTCCACATGGCCCGCTCCTTCGTGCCGTTGGAGTCTCGTTCTCGCGACGATCCAACGACCCATCACTTATCGTATCTCATCCTCTGCGAGGATCTCATCGTCTGCTCCTCTCGATCCTTCGATTGGTATGCGATCCCCTAATCATTCCCTCTCATTCTCTCTGGTTTATATGATACTCTGTTTGGTGATTTCCTCGTACGGGTCATTTAATGTTCTTTCCCGAGTTTTCTGGGTGACGTTTCTTTGCTTTCGTTTATATAAAGCATTTCAGTCTTATTCCTCAAGTTTTGTTGCTTGTACCTGTTGCATCAATTACATCTAAGGAACAGCGGATCTCCAAGGTATACAGGTTTGTTTTATGTTTACAGCATATTATTCTTTTATAATCACTTCCCTGCTGTACCTTTTACTTTTCTTTATACCGCATGTTGTACCGTTCTCTCTACTGCTTGTCCTGTACTACATATTCTACTATTATGTTATACACTGTACAACTTCAACATGTTCCCTATAAAATATCTAAAGGACTGCAACCATAGAGCCGCTGGATTTGACATTATAACCTGACACCCTATAAAACTTAAACTCGTCACGACAAGGAGCTTGGAGCTAGCGTTGTGGGCAACACGGTCATCTTCAGCAGCAGAACATGTCTTCCCCAGCTAAACTATTCCTTTCCTAGAAATTAAAACAACAATCCATAGGATTTCGATGTCGTTCGCGTGGAGCGACATAAATCCTCAACTTTTCTTTTATGCATTTGTACAGCTCTACTGTGCAATCTAAGTCCTAACTCGTTTTAGGATTCCGAGGTTGTCGTCCGTCACGTTGTCGTCCGTCGGTTGTCATTTGTTATGACATAAATCCTCCACATCTTCCAGGTTATTTGTGTGATTATTTCATACAAGTGTAAGCCCTAAATAAATAAAATTGACAGGATAAAACACTTGAATAATTTTTCCTCGAAACTGAAGTCAAACCATAGAGTAGACTAGGAAGTCACCGAGGATCTCCTCTGAACCTGTGGCATCCCCTAGTTCCTCTTCCTTTGGATTCTGTAATAAATGTTTTAAATTTGAGTCATTCCACTTTCACACCTCTTTGTCCGATTTCGTTGAAAAGTCTCATCCTTTTGAAGTCCTTGAAGATAATTTTTTCTGATTTTTATCGAAAGTATTCTTAAGTGACTTCGGTCATTGAAAATGTAATTAACTATAAAGGCTTGCCCTTATAGGAAGCTTTTCTGAACTCAGCTTAAAATAAACCCTATTTAATTTTTCATATTAAACAGGGGAATTTGTCGGCAAATAAAACGGTTTCGCAGACCAAACGGACGTCATATATTTCTTAGTCTATTTGATCGAGTCTCATCATCAAGTCTTGTGTTTATCCCTCGGGATAGATACAGGATTTGAGGTTGAGCGCTCTTTCATTTAAATTATGAAAATTATGGAGTCAGTTTGATTTCAATTTTTTCTAAACTTAAATTTATATGTAAATTAAAGCGTCCTTCCGAAGCGGGCGACGGGATTTCGATTCCGGTGACCGACAGTTTTTACGGGCAACTCCCCCAACTTTTTATCTCCGACATGATCGTAAGATGCCATAAAAAAGTTCGGCAAAATATATAATGGGGCAGATGAATGATGATGAGAAGCTTGTTGATTTTCTTAATTGTTGAGACCCTCCAATTTAATGTGGAGTTCATGCTTAAAAAACACAAAAAATCACCAATTTTTCAACTGGGTAGTGAGAACTATGGTCACTATTTTATCATATAAATGAATCCTTCTGCTACTCCAATCATAATCACTTTATGACATCACCGCTACACTCGCTCTCCAATCGCCAAGATTTAGCCATTTGGCACTAGAAATGATCATTTGAATAAGGTGGGCTGGGTCTAATCAATAGGGATACAAGAGCTGGGAAAGACTCAAATATTGGATGAAATTGGGACAGAACAAGCAAAAAAAATAAAGAGGGGGAGAGACTTGTAGAGATAGGAGTTAACTTGAATTTGGTAATATTGATAGTTTGAGGAAGGCAGGTTGGGTCTAAACTCTACAAATCAAAGAGGGGGAAAAGGCTATTGTACTAGATGAATTTGAGAGGGAGAGGGAGAGAGAGGGAGATAATTAAAAACCAAAAACAATTTGAAGAAAGTCAAATGCACCCAAATTACTTCAAAACTATATAAAGCAACAAATTGATAATCAACAATCAATCACACGGAACACCATCTATGATAATATAGATGGATAAAATGCTACAATTTCTGTTAGGCTGATAATTAAACTCCTAGAGTTTTAAGCCGATACTCATTTTTAAATCAACGCTTTCACTCTATAAGTTAAATGCATAAATAAAGTATATTAATGTTCATATTAAATATGTAATTAGTAATATTTCAAGTCCATAAAGACTTACAGAATATGCAAACAAAATAAAAAATTAGAACCCCAAGCTCTATGTTTCACACATAAGGTTACCACCTTGGGCTTGCATTGGATCCATGTGCATCTACAAACACCACAAGAGCCGCTTTAGCATATAACAATTTTTTCCTTTGAAGTTCAAACATGCAAAAACATATTTTCATGGTCCTCTAAAGAATAATTTTGTTTAAATAATAGAAAGAAAAGGCTCAAAAAGTTCATCTCTCTGCTATCACTGCACGTTACTTTTATTCTAACGTTGAATCGGTACCATGATGCTGATGATTCAATGTCTTTTATTTTTCACAATGCTTCTAATCTGAATATTCTTTCCCAAAATTTACTGAAAGTAAGAAATATTACTAGAAACCAAACATGTCAAGTAAAAGGATAAACAAGCATGGCATGGTACAACAATGTTTTGCAAAATTAGAGAAAGGTGGCAGCAGGACTTGAAAATTGTAACCAACGCACAAATTCTTTAATAAAAAGAAAATCAGCTTTTAAAAGAAGATAAAAGATTGCAACATACCCTGCCCGCCATTGCTAGAAGAAGTACCGGTGTTGGCTCTTTTGGTTGAAGGTTTGCCATCCAATGGTCTTGAAGCAGATCTGGAAAGCATAGAAAGGCAGCAAAGTAGAATTTCATTAAAAAAGGAAATTCCACTTTTAATTATTGCCAAACATCGAGAGCGGAAGATGAAGATGATCAATGCAGCTTGAAAGCAATATATCTTAGTGATAAGTAAAGAGATTAAGAAGTACAAATACAATATTCTATCTAAAAATAAGGCGCATTACAGAAAATAACACCATATTACTGTATCAATTCATCGACAGCTCTACTAATATTGTTTTTGAGTCTTGTGCTCAGTTATCTAACAAATCAGTTAAAATGTTTTCCGAACCTCAAGATTTTTCTCAAAGGTTTACAAGTGCCACCAAAAAAATAATGAATTACAGATCTTGCCCTTAAATATAGAGGCGTAAGATTGTTACTAAATATATCACATGATTGCAAAACCTCAGCAAGTGATGTAATTAATAACTCTCAGAAGAATATGTGGTGAACTTCTCATCTGAAACATCAATTACCAAATGGCTTCAGATTTTTTAGCTTGATCCATTGAGATTAGAGTTGACAAAGCTCATGCCATAACAATCATAATGTAAAAATAAAAATAAGCATGTTTTGCCTCAATTTGGGTGTCAATATCACTTATATTGCAAATTATAAGATATTATAAGCCTAAGAATCTCACGCATGCTTTCAAGGCGCCTATCCCGGTAACTAGTCTGATTACTACATATCATGACCATAAAGGTTCTCAAACAAAATAAGCGACCTCCCAATCATACAAAACAAGCACCTCAAGTCCTGTACGTATGTGACGGGTACAGTTATCCCTAGTGATAATCTGAGAGGATCCTGTTAAAAAATTCTCAAATTCAAAGATAAAATATATTTAAGCTTCTCATAGTAAAAAAATTGTAACTAGAGTCAAATGAACACCCTTAAAAAAGCAAGCCCGTCAAAAGTACAAAAGTGTGTGTATAGGCCAAAAGTTCGAGAAATAATTGATCTGTTCAGGCTCATTCATCTGCCCTCCATACTAGTTTGCCAAAAATGTCAAATTCAAATTAGATTACAGCTCATGAAAGAATCAATGTGACACGTGCCCCCTGACCAGTAGATTAGATTGATTGTTGCAGCACCACGATATTGCGGTTATAAACCAAATCTGAAAATTCCCAAATGGCTAAGCCTACGAGTTTTAAGTCATAAAATGCAATTGATAGGGCATAAGAACTTCTATTAGCCAAGGTAGGCTTAAAAGCAGCCCCATTTGGCAAGATTTTCCCCGTTAAGTATGTGAGATCCATTGGGATGATGCAAGTCATTGTTATTAACAATAATACTTTGAATAGGTTAGGTTGATTACCTCAGTTGACTAAGAAAACTAAGGTCCATAATAATTTGAAAAGTAGACTATTGATCGGATATGTCATGATTTTCCCACCATTCAATTGGAGCTAATGGTGTTACATCCATTCCCAAATCCATATTGTTGCTTATGAATCATAGCATCGTAGAACTTATAGACTAACCTTAATCAAAAGTTCTTTTTAATGTTTAAGAAGAAAATTAAACATAATGGCTTATGCCAATGGGAAATTTCAAAATTACTAGCTAAATTGCAAAATCTTTCATTTGTGATTTATCGAAAGACCAATTTAACATTGGAAGATGTGATCGAGACTTACAAGAATATGATTGAAGCAAAAGGAAATTTTCAAGACACATGATTCACGCTGCCATCTATACAACTCCAAACGTTGAAGATATTCTCATCGCATAATTACTTTAAGACGTCTTCCCATTTTACAACTTTGACTAGGACAATCATATGCTTATCTAAACCCTTTTTTTTTATAATTGATCAAAAACATCCAAACTGATTACACCAAAGTACAAGTTTATCCTCAAACATCATTGGCTAGCATATATTATCTTCATATCCACCGAAACTGACAAGCATTGCACATATTTGGATACAATAATCTTAGTCTCTTGTTTTCAAAGTTCATTGTTGGTGACATTCGTTTAGCTTAAATTCAATCTAAGCTGTCAGAACTATGTTATGCTCAAAAAAATACAGACCAAGTTACCTCATTGGAGCATCTGTAGCACGCACATGTGAGCAAAAATAAATAAATAAATTCTACTACTTCACAGATTTATCTGAATCCTAAAATGGCATAGCATAAGAAATTTAATTATGACATTGTTACTATAATATGCTTAAGACATCAGAGCAAACTAACTCTAGTTCATCTTATTAGTAGCGAGAACTATGGAAACAGTAGAATGAAAAAAGCCAAAAACTTTTTGGCAATTAACAAATAAAAATAGAACTTCGAAAAAACCAAAGGCCAGTATAATTTTACCCAGTCTATACCAATCTAATATTGAACATTTAAGAAACAGTTTATAAAAAGAAAGTAGCACAAGTTATGCCCATACTAAATTAGAAATACAAGCTGAATTTTACCACCAAAAGTAGAAACTCAGCACACTAACCAAAATGTACAACATGATATCATTAATGGTGACGTGTTAAGCTCCTTAATCAGCAGTGATACACAAATAACAAAACGCAAGACAGCAGATTCATCAGAGGTCCATTTTTGGGATTATAAATCAGTTACTGCATATCTAAATAATGGCGTGAATTAATCATAAAATTAATACCTTTTGCCTTTAGTGATCTCCACTGAAGCTTTGGCATCCTTGGCATCGGTCCTTAGTTTGTTAATTTGAAGTGATCTAATCAATATGTTTGTGGAATTTGTTTTAATCAGCTGCTCCTCTGCATAAATAAAAGTTATCATGAATTTTAAAATTCCAATAACAAATCAAAAATTCAACAACATTAATCACATCGCAAATATGCATAAATGAAAACATGAAATATCCAATACATATTTTTCGAATAAAATATAAAGATAAAACAAAAATAAGGCATCCATTTGGAAAAGTTAGAATATTCTATTTATCCCAGCATAGCATAATAAAATTCATAAACTCAGATACTAAGGGTGCGTTTGGGGCTGTTGTAACTGTATGAAATCTTAGTACAAAAGTTGTTGTGAAAAATTTGTTGTTTAAAAATTGGTGTTTCAAAATTTGTTGTTCTGTTTGAAAAATTATGTTTTGAAAGTGTTGTTTGTGGATAAATATCTGAAATACTCCTCTATTTATATTATGTAAAATTCTTTATGCACTTGATGTTGTTGGAAAGAGATTTCACTAATTTTTATTTTTTTTATAGCCTTATATAAAATATATATTTCAAATGCAACATGTATGTATGTATATATGTATGTATGTATGTATGTGTGTGCATGTATGTATATATGTATGTATGTATGTATGTGTGTGCATGTATGTGTGTGTATGTGCGTGCGCGCACGTTTATTGGTGCAGCCTCTGGCATAAGTCCCTCGGGTCGGGAGTTCAAATCCCGTGGTGCGGGTTCTTCGAATCAGAAGCAAGCAAACCAGGGTTTTCAACCCTTTAAGGGAATCAATATTTAGTGCCCACTGGTAATATGAAAAAGATACAAAAATGTTGTATGAGATGCCTAAAAGAAAGCCCAACTCATACAATACAAGACACACCAAATCCAGATAAAGCAAAGATACAAACAGGTAAAAAACCAAAAAGCACAAAAGGGCACAAAAGTGCTAGGGACGTCCCACTTTAGTTCTCCTTCCTCTAGTATTTGGAAGTGAGCCGGCTAACAAATTGGTAAGGTGCGTACCATTGCCCGTAGTAAACAAAGTATCAGCCATCAGATTCCTGAGCTCAAGTAGATCTTCATTCTTCTTCTTCCTCTTAGATGTGTAGACTTGTCGACTATGTGTAGACTTGTCATTCCTCATCCGATGATTGACTCATCTAATCAGTAGATTCCAAAGGTGATCGGATAGGTGTAGGTCGTTGCACGTCTTGATCCCCATGAGCCTGAGTAATATTAACATCTTTTTTGGACCTAATGAGGTATATATATATATATATATATATATATATATATATTGATTTATATATACAACAACAATAACAACAAGTCTTTTATCCCACTAAGTGGGGTAGGCTACATGAATCCTTTTTCTCCATTGAGTCTTATTGAGTGTCATATTTTTATTTAATGCTAATAAATTAAGATTATTTTTTTATACAATATGCCCAAGTTCGACCCCACATAGTGGGATTAAGGCTTTGTTGTTGTTGTTGTTGTTGTATGCCCAAGTTTTTCTAGGTCTACCTCTACCTTTCTTAGCATAAGTCAAGACTTTTGATTGTTGTTACTGTGTTTGGTGATTATGGATGGTGAAACCCCCTTGCAGCCCAGACCGCGCCATTTCGCCATTTGCTCACAGGTACTGCTGCTTGACAGCAGAAAGCTGTTATAATACAGTGGAAAACAGCAGATTTCCACTTCCGATTCGCTGTCCCTATGCCATTCACACCATAATTCAACCACCATCATTATTCCTGCTTTCCTTACCCCTCCTACAAACCAACCCCTTTCTTATATTCCCTCACACCATCTAGGAGCCCTAGATCGGTGCCATCGAGGAACTAAGTAAAAGCACAACCCTATTCTAACAAAAAACTAAATGTTCTATGTATACAAAAAATTATAAAAAAAAGATGAAAAAATTACATTCAAATTTAGTTATAACATATGAAGCCAATTTTAGTTTTGCCCCAATGAATTCAGCGTGCTCTCTACATGAACATGGATTCAAATGACAATATTGTTTCTCTTTCAAAAAAGACCACAATTTCCAATAGTAGTTACCCAACAACATTTCTAATCAGGTATAAAAAATAACTTGAATCAGTACTTAATGAAAAATATAAAATCCCAACAGCATTCATTTCTACATAAAGAAAGTATATGCTTAATTTCTCAACCTGAATGAGTGTGCCGCATACTAAATCTAAACAGCATTAGTTTCTACTCACAGATCATATGCTTATATTTCCCATCCTTAGTTGGGTTCATCCATCAAGCAATATCATCTGCATCATTGCTCTATGTTTATCTTAGAAATCTAACAATAGAAATATTCTGAATTGTCACTTGACAAGAAGTTAAACGCAAAGCACAAAATTTAGCAAATTTTGCTCTCAAAAGAGTAAATAAAATATATGAAAAGTCAGATCACTCATAGGGACCCTCATACGAGTTAGTCGCATATTTGGCATGATTCCTAATTGATTTGCATGAAAAGCAAACAATCAATTACTTGAAAAATATAAATACATAAATAAATGAGACAAACAACAATACAAAAAAAAATTCACGTCCATTATTTTTTATTCTAAGTAATTTCTGATCCACCAGAAAGAGGACATTCAGCAAAAATTTTGTAAAACCAAAAATGCTAGGAAATTTTTCTACGAGATAATTATAAAAATTTTCAAGTTCGTTACTTTTTATGACAGAACTTGTGCACTAGATAAAGCTGACTCAGCATAAATAGTGTAAATTTTAGAATGCAAAGAAAAAAAAATTCAAAACAAAAGCAAAAAAATAAGAAGCAATTAACTAACAGAAGGAATAGTCACTCAAGTTGAAGAATAAGGCATTTTCCATTCTTCTTTAGGAAGTGGACAATATGGGAATGGAGTTGGTGAGATTATTTGATTGAACAAGAAGGGGTTTGTAAGATGTTTTAAGAAGTAATTTTAAGATAGATAGTGATTTATAGGATGTTTGAAGAATCAAATCTGAGATTTGGACAGGGATTTCCAGGAGGGAAAATATTAGAGTGGATTGCATGAACATTGGAGAATGATTTGAGAGGGATAGCCTTTGGAAATTCATGATATTATTGCTAGAAAAGAGATGATAAAACATTTGTTAGCATCTTATTGCTGAACTTTGTATCTTTCCCTTGTCGTTTTTGTAGCTTCTCTACTCATGGAGTAGAGAAAAAGGAGCACAAATTAATCAATATTCCCCTTTGCCGTCTTTCAAATCCATGTTATCACTTGTCCCTCTTATTCTATGGCTCTACTCATAAGCAATGTCATAAAATATGATATTTGCCTCTCATTCTTTCTCCATCTTGACCTCTCATCCTTTCTCCATCCAAACCCACTAAACGGAGACCAAAGAAAAACAGTGTAGAATTTAAGCTTCATGTTGGATCTTTTCACAATTATCAAATTTGGGTGAAAACCTATACCCAACCGATTATACCCAGTATCCCACGCATCAGCAAAACACCTTATCTCCTATATCTAAATCACCAATCAAATCTCATCTCATCCTCTTATGTTTTCAACAAGACAAATGAGACGAGTATATTCCATTCGACCCTTGGCGCTCTTTATCTCTTGCTTCTTTCCATTTTCTTTATATTTCACATTCAGTGGCTTAATGATTTAGTCAAATTAAACATCGAACATTATATGATCCGGTTAGGAGAGTAGATGTTTTAGACTTGACTTATGTTAAGAAAGGTAGAGGTAGATCTAGAAAGATTTGGTCATATTGTATAAAAAATTATCTTAATTTACTAGAATTAAATAAAAACATGACACTCAATAGGAAGCAATGGAAAAAAATTATTCATGTAGCCGACCCCACTTAGTGGGATAAAGGCTTCTTGTTGTTGTTGTTGCTTGATGGTAACAACTGCATGCTAAAATTTCTAGTTGCAAAAAAAAAATGTCTTAAATGAACAAAAAATCCCAATACGAATCAATAAAAGTGATAAGAGACAATAAAAATTTTATGTGAAAAACCAAAAGAGACAAATCATATGGTGTAACCTAGTTATAATATTCCAATATATATTAAAGTCATAGAGTTCCATTCTTACTCCTCAATTGGGAAAGATGATAACGCAAAGCTAGAAAAAATTGTTTGTCCCTTTGTTGTTATAATACAAGTTTATTGACAACAAAGTTAACTAAATGAAGATAATTTGGCAACAACAATTTGAAGAAAATAATCTGGCAATGACAACCACACGACAGTAGTTGGGTTATAGCTATCACTAGTGATAGTCGACAATTATTGTTGGTCATTAGCTTCTTGTTCTCTTTATGAATTCAAATTTACCTTTCAACAATATATTTCCCCTTCATATGGAGAATGTGTGCCTATTTATAATTTATGTTGTGGCATCTGCATGCCAATTTTGTAGAACATTCAGTATTTCAATTAATTCTTCAAAGCTTCCAATTATATTTCAAGCATTTCATTTGGGCTCATTTGAACTCAAATCAAATCACTTTTGGTGTCATTCAATTTGTATTGTCAAGACATTTAGTTTAACTATAAATTTTGTTGAAACTGGAGCTAGAATTATCATGAATTTGACACTAAAAGTTGTCTTCTCTAAAATGCAAGATTAATGCCTTATCATGCAAGTTTTTTAGTGGCATATCAATAACAAAAGCCAAAAACTAGCTATACAGCATATTGAGGAAAGAGCTTTCATTCAAAGAATGCACACGTGTATATCTTAAAGTGGCTATATGTTAAGATTTAGAGAAAGAGTGAGCCAAACATTCAATGATCCATTTTATTTGATGCATGACTAAACTATTATCAAGAAATCTACATCACCTTCTTCGTTCTACAAAATATTATTCCACTTCCAGCAACATTGTCCATTGTTATTCATAAATTTGATCCTTTTTTTTTAAGGATGATGTATTGACAGCTTTATATACTCATGCAATTTTCCAACCATCTCTAGCAAACGGTATACCATTATTTGCCATAGATATGGAAAACCGACTTTAGTACTAGTTCAATTTCACAAACCAATGCCTCAGATTAATCCAAACAACAGGGTTTCAATTATCTCCACGGAACTGACGCTTCAGAAGTGCGTGAAGTAAAACCATCGTGATAATTATGATCGGTGAGGCAATCTATGCAGACGGAAAATGCTATTTAGTATCCATCAAATTAGGGCAGAGAAAGCACGTACAATGTAACCTTGCTAAGGAACTTTACTGATACAGGTCGCCCCATCCAATGAATATGAATAAAAAACAAATATAAAATAAAATGAGAGATTGTTTCGGTATAAAGAAGGTTGATCGGGCAAGCGGAGCTTTCTAACCTGGGGGAGAAGTTTCGTGATCACAAACGTACACTCGCAAGCTTCCCTGCAAACGAGTCTAAAAACGTTAGCAGAAAGAAAGAAAGGAAAAACGAAGAGTCTGACTTGGGGTTTTGTCGGAAGATTAGTACCAGATTGGATGATAGGGTGGTAGAGGAGAAGAAGCCACGGGAGGGGAGATCGGTGAGGAACTCGGAAGCACCTCCGGCTGCGTTTTCATGCTTACCTAATGATGCCTGCTCGGGCTCCATCGCTTCGAAGTTCTCTGCTACCATTCTCGCGCGGTGGAGCTATGGCATCATTTCATACCATGAAGAAAAGCATCTTGTGTGGGGATGGTGTGCCTAAAGTAATTTGATAGCGGTGGATAGTTTTTTCGGAATATATTAAAAAGAATGATCTGAGATAAAACCTCCAATCATCCCTAATATGTTTAACAATTCGAGTAAAGCCAATTGTGTCAGAGAGGATTTGAATCTCATCCTGAGATGCCTTATACCATAGATGTCAACCAACAGACCGAGATACATGTGATTATAAAATTTTGATGAGAAAATAATTTTTTACAGATCTATTGCGTGTAATATAAATAAATTTTTGCATGCAAAGATTAGATAATTTTTTATAGTTATAGCACTTTAACATACCTGATTATAAAAATAGTTTTTTATCACAAAAAAATTTAAAGGACAGCAACAAAATAATAATCAAATATAATTTTATTGGTGATATAAAAACAATGCAGTTAGAAAACTGCCCCAAATAGGTATCCTCATTAAATTAAGAAGCTTATTTACAAATTTAAATAAATAAATTATATAAAGTCCAATTTTGCTTGATTATCATTATCAATTTTTTTAAAAATTCTAATTAAGTTGTCCCAAACAAAAAGTCCTCAATTTGATAACTTTAATTATCATGATAGATGAAGAAAATCTATTTATAAATCTGCCTATCTAGAAAATCCAACTACTAAAAAATAGATGTAATTTGTATCAAATATTTAATAAATCAATAAAATATAGGAAAATTTATATGACCACTTAAATTATATATCTGCTGCATAAACTTTAATTTTTATATACAAGCCACATTAGTTATTGATACGCTACCAATAAATTTTTAATCATCTAGAACGAATCTCGAGGCATGACACGGATCTCGAGACAGTTTTTTCAACAAAAATGTTCAAATCATGATAAAAAATCATCTAGTGCTCTGATTTCAACAAACTTATAGTCAAATTAACCGGCTCGATGAGACGGACTTAATAATACAAAAACTAGTCTAATTCGAGTCAAATCAAGCTTAGATCATATCATTAAACAACTCTTGGAAGATTTTCGGACGCATTTGGATGGTCAAACGGATGCCGACTGCTTACACTAGTAAGTTCATAGTTGAATCGAACGTCTGGGCAAGACAAATCCAACGAGCTCAATATCACTCAATTCCGACATCATTAAGGCATCCAAATGTCCATTAAACGCAATCTAATTGAGGGAAACTCTCTAGACCGTTCGATCAAAATGATTCATATTCCTGCATTAATTGCATCTAAAACACTATAAATAGACCCCCTAGCCCTTACATGAGAGAAAGTGAAAGCCTAGAGAGAGAGCCGGAGACCTTTAGAAGGAGCTGCAGCTTAGCATCACCCTCGACCGTCGTCGATCATTGCTGACCATCACCGACCTCCGTCGATCACTGCCTACCGTCGTCAACTACCGCTAACCACCATCGATCACCATCAATCATCGTCAATCACTATCTACCAGACGCTGTCAGTCGACATTGTAATCTGAAAAATATAGTTATATTTTCCTGTCTGTGGGATAAAAGATTTATGTAATCATCAATTAATAGTGAATTTTCGCAACTTGGCCAGACCCCATGGTTTTTCCCTTCACGGGTTTTCCACGTAAAACATCTGGTGTCACTATTACTTATTTCTCTTTCATCTGTGTGTGTTGAATGCTCGTACAATGCTAAGACAATAATCTGTCACTCTACTGTCACGAATTTTCTAGCACGCATCAGTTATGTTTATAAAAAGGCCAGATTCACTTTCTAAAAGTTAAAAGCGTGTGTGTGAGAGAGAGAGAGAGGGAGGACAATTAAGTAGTGATAAATCACAATAAAAAACAAATCAATACGTTTAAAATTTTAGAAATGATATGAGATAAGTAAATTTAAGAAATAATAACAAAAAATAATTAATTAAGAAAAGGAAGATTTACATAAACACTCTCTTGAATTTTGATTTGTTCGTAAATCACACCCCAATAAATATTGCGTAAAAAATAAGAGAGAGAAGTAAGCAGAAATATGTCTTGTTT
Source organism: Phalaenopsis equestris (assembly GCF_001263595.1). Taxonomy (NCBI): domain Eukaryota; kingdom Viridiplantae; phylum Streptophyta; class Magnoliopsida; order Asparagales; family Orchidaceae; genus Phalaenopsis; species Phalaenopsis equestris. The sequence goes on along the minus strand of NW_018164992.1, from coordinate 2,421,507 downwards.
TATTCATAAAATTGTTAGATATGACTCATATACCATAAAAGGACATATGCTAGAGCGGAGCATAGCAGAGCAGAAGATTCTGTCTGAATCAGGGGAGTTTCCTTATATGGGTTGGGGGTGCGGTAAAGGGGGAATTTGATAATTACATGTTGTACACAAGGTTTCTTTTACTGTTTTGTGTAGGATTATAAATAGGTTTGTATGTAACACTAGGTGTTATGCTAATTTTGTATTATGTACTCTTTTTCTGGATCGTTGAGAAAAGCCGTCGCTCTGCTCCCGAGGACATAGACATCTTTGTCCAACCTCGTTAAATCTTGTGTTTTCTTTCTGGATTTGTGTCAATTCCTATTTTTCTTCGCCCTAATTTCTCAACAAGTGGTATCATAGTAAGGTTCTAGGGCAAAAGAGATCGGCGCCGGAAGAAGATTCGGCGGTGGAGGAAGTGCGGGGTGCGGGATTCGCGAATCTCAGCAACTTGCGGCACTATTCGTGGCAACGTGAGGAGTATTTTTAGCGACAGGCTCCGGATCGGGGGCTTCGGATTCGGCGCAGTGCTTCTTCCAGTAAGGTGCGATTTTCGGAACTTCTACCGCGATTGGTTCCACACGTAGTTTCGAATGGTTGGTGTTCGAAGGCGGAGGCACTGAGCGGAAGAGGCTCGGTTTGCAGGAGAAGCTGACGTAATCGGAAGGCTCAGTTCGTGCTTCAGAGGCTACTGGGCGGACAAACCAGGAAATATTGGAAGAATATTCCTTCGGGATATCTCTTGGAGAAGCATTTTTTTTTTCCTTTGCTGAATTTATTTCCTTTGGTGGAGGCTGAGAAGAAATAGAAGGAATCGTATTTCTTTTGCTTAAGGCGGAGAGGAAATAGAAGAAATATTTCAGGCGGAGAAGAGATTATTTGCTTTGCTGGAAGAATTGGAAGGAAGGAATCTAAGAAATATTTCAGGCGGAGGAATATTCTCGCGGAGAAGGAAAATTTCAAATATTCCGATGATAAATTTCAGGATATTTTGGAAATATTCTGAGCAAAGAATTTTTTTAAAATTTAGCAGGGAATTCGAGGTGGTGAAGTTTGATGGAACTGGTAACTTTGAATTGTGGCAAACAAGAGTAAAAGATCCGTTGGCTCAACAGGGAATCTTAAAAGCTCTGCGGGCAACAAAACCAAAGGCCATGGAGGATGAAGATTGGGAAGAATTGCAACAACGAGTAACAACAACTATACTCCTATGTCTGACAGATGAGGTTATGTCTCACTTGATGAATCTGAAATCTCCAGGGGAGGTATGGAAGAAATTGGAAACTAAGTTTATGACTAAATCTCTGATGAATAAATTGTATCTGAAGCAAAAGCTGTATGGGCTGAAGAAGCAAGAAGGTTCTGATCTAGCGCAACATGTTAATGGTTTCAATCAAATAATCACAGATTTATCACGGCTTGATGTGACTCTTGAGGATGAAGGTCGAACAATGATTTTGTTGTGTTCACTGTCTTCTTCCTATGAACATCTGATGACTACTCTTACATATGGAAAATAAACTATCAAAATTGATGAGATTACTGCAGCATTGTTGGCTCATAACCAGCAGAAGCAGAATGCGGAGGAAAGCTCTCATGGCAAAAGTTTATATGTTAAGGGTAAACAGGATCGTGGAAGAAATAAAGAGGAGGGTTATAGAAGACGAAATTTCAGATCCAAGTTCAAATGCAAAAAGACAATTCATTGTTGCAATTGCAAGGAGCCAGGTCATATGAAGAGAGATTATTCAAAACTGAAGAAGTAGACTGGGGAGAAAGGTGATGCATCATCAAAGTCTGTAAATGTGGTGCAAAGTGACAATTCAGATTGCAGTGATGGCGATATGCTTTCAGTTTCATCAACTCAGTTCATAGATGCATAGATTCTTGATTCAGGATGCTCTTATCACATAACACCTAATAGTGAGTGGTTTATTTCATACATGTCAACTAATTCTAGCTCAGTTTATCTAAGTGATAATAGATGTTGCAATATTATTGGTATTGAAGAAGTTAGAATTAAGATGTATGATGATACAATAGAACATTATATGCTCAGACATATTCCAGATATGAAGAATAATTTGAATTCCACAGGCACTTTACATAAAAATGGTTTTATTCCTAAGACAGATGATGATACAAAAACCATCAGAATTGTTAAGGGTGCACTGACTGTGATGAAAGGAAAGTTAAAGAAAGTTAAATGCAGGTAATATCTACAAATTGTTGGGGAGTACAGTTGTAGGTGGAGTTCATTCTATGAAGTCAGATAATTATAGTACAAAGCTATGACATATGCGTCTAGGTCTTCTCAGTGAACATGGGATGACGAAATTGCATAGAAGAAATTTATTGTATGGTGTTAAAAGCTGCAAGCTTGCTGCAAGCTTGCTGCAAGCTTGATCTTTGTAAGTTCTGTGTTCTTGGAAAATAGACTAGAGGCAGTTTTATGACTGAAAAACTCAAAATTGAAGGGATTCTTGATTATGTGCATTCTGATGTATGGGGCCCTACTAGATCATCATAACTGGGAGGATCTCAGTATTTTGTTACCTTTATTGATTATTTCTCCAGGAAAGCTTGAGTATATTTCTTGAAGCAGAAATCTGAAGTGTTCTCTAAATTCAAGCTGTGGAAAGCTGAGGTAGAGAAACAAACTGTCAGAAATATCAAGTATTTGAGGTCCGATAATGACACAAAGTATACATATTCGCAGTTTCAGAAGTTTTGTGAGGAGCATGTGATTCAGAGACATTTTTCAGTACGCAAGACACCATAGAAGAATTGTGTGGCTAAAAGGATGAACGGTCCTTAACTAAAAGGGCAAGATGCTTAAGACTGAATGTAGAGCTTCCTAAGAGTTTCTGGGCAGAGGCTGTGAATATGACATGTTATCTCATCAATAGATCACCTCGGGCATCGTTGGGTGGCAAGGTCGCAGAAGAGGTATGAACAGGTAATCCAGTTAATTTCGATCATTTACGGATTTTTGGTTGTCCTGGTTAGTGCATGTACTTGGAAATGAAAGATCAAAACTTGATCTAAAATCCAAGAAGTACAGCTTTCTGGGCTACAAGAAAGGTGTGAAAGGATACAAGTTTTGGGATCCAATTGCAAAGAAGATGGTGATCAGCAGAGATGTAGTTTTTGATGAACAATCCATGTTACAACAGAATCAAGACAAGATGCAAGGGAGCAGTTCCAGTCAGATGTAGTGCAGATGGATTTAGAACAACATTCAATGACAACTGAGAGGGTTGAAAGTTCAAATCCAACACCTGGTGATTTTACTCAAGATGATCTGCAAAATTATAATCTAGCAAAGACAGACAGAGACACACTTAGAGATGCACCAATATAAGGCCTCCTAGCAGATTGGGTTATGAAGACTTGGTCTCTTGTGCACTTCTCATTAGCAACGATGATCCAGCTACTTTTCAAGGAGCTATCAATAGTCAAAATAAAGAGAAATGAATGGGTGCAATGGTTGAGGAGATGGAGTCTTTGCGAAAAAATCGCACTTGGGAGCTAGTTCAGGTTCCTGAGGGAAAGAAGACTATTGGGTGCAAATGAGTGTACAAAAGGAAACCAACAATATCAAAAAAAAGAAGGGGAAAAGTTCAAGGTTGACTGGTAGCAAATGAATTTTCACAACATAAGGGGATAGATTATGATGAAATATTTTCTTTTATGGTCATACATACTTCAATCAAGACAGTGCTTGCATTGGTAGCCATTTGGGATTTGCATTTGGAGCAGATGGATGTTAAAACTGCTTTCTTGCATGGTGTTTTGGAGGAGCAGATTCACATGGAGCAGCTAGAAAGGTTCACTCAACCTGGATAGGAGCATCTGGTTTGCAGGTAAAAGAAATCATTGTATGGGTTGAAACAGTCTCCAAGACAATGGTACAATCGGTTTGACTCCTACATGATTCAGATTGGCTACAAGGGATGTGAGTATGATTGTTTTGTTTATGTGAAGAGCCTTGATAACCGTTCTATTATTTTTCTGTTATTATATGTTGATGATATACTGATTGCTGCAAAGAATATGAATGATGAAGAATATGAATGATGTTTGTGGTTTGAAAGCTTTATTGAGTCAGGAATTTGACATGAAAGACTTGGGTCCTACGAAGAAGATTCTTGGAATGGAGATTCATCAATACAAAGGCTTAAGATGATTATTTTTATCTCAACGAGGATATGTTGAGAAAGTACCAGATAGGTTTGAGATGAGCAAAGCAAAGCCTGTAAACACTCATTTGGCAAATCATTTTAAGCTTTCTTCAGAATAGTGTCCTAAGACATATACAGAAATTGAAGATATAACAAATGTTCCATATGTCAATGCAGTTGGCTGCTTGATGTATGCAATGGTATGTACTCGTCCTGATTTGGCTCATGATGTTAGTCAAGTCTGCAAATACATGGCTAAACCTGGAAGGCGACATTGGGAAGCAATCAAGTGGATTTTCAGATATCTGAAGAGTACTGTAGGAAATGAAATTATTTTTGACAGTTAGCAGAATGATCATTCATTTATGGGGCACGTTGATTCAGACTATGCAGGTGATTTGGATGATATAAGGTCTACAACTGAGTATGTGTTTACTCTTGGTGGAGGGCCTATATGTTGAAAATCAACAATTCAGTATATTGTGACATTATCTATAATTGAAGCTGAGTACATGACAGTAGCTGAAGCTGCTAAAGAAATCTTATGGCTTACTGGGCTAGTAAAGGAACTGAGCGTTGAGCAAGGTAGATTTCAGTTGCATTGTGACAGTCAGAGTGCTATTTATCTGGCTAAAAACCAGGTGTACCATGTGAGAACCAAGCACATTGATGTCGGGTATCACAAAATTAGAGAATTGATTGCTTCTGGCGAGATACTGTTGCAGAAGATTCATACTGATGAAAATGCAGCTCATATGTTGACTAAGCCAATTACTATCAACAAGTTCTTGTATTGCTTGGACTTGTTGAATGTTTGCAGTTGCTAGAGAAGCATTGTGGCCCAACCCACTTCTGGTATGTAAGAAACTCCATGACGTATTTCTCCTAAGGGGCTGAATATTCACTAAGGTGGAGATTTGTTAGATATGACTCATATACCATAAAGAGACAGATGTTGGAGCGGAGCTGAGCAGAGCTGAAGATTCTGTCCAAATCATGAGAGTTTTTTTATGTGGGTTGGGGGCGCGGTACAAGAGTAATTTGATAATCACATATTGTACTCAATGTTTTTTTTACTGTCCTGTCTAGGGTTATAAATAGTCATGTATGTAACTCTAGGTGTGATGCTAATTCTATATTTTGTACTCTTTTTTTGGATCGTTGAGAAAAGCCGCAGTTCTGCTCCCGATGACGTAAGCATCTTTGTCGAACAACGTTAAATCTTTGTATTCTTCTGGATTTGCGTCGATTCCTGTTTTCTTCGCCATAATTTCTCAATAAAAATGATCTTTATATTTATATGAGAAAAAATACAATATGATGATGTTATATTTTTACTCTTACTTTAACGAGGGTTATATATGATATTCTGTATATTTTATATAAATGATTCCATCGCTCGATTGCTCTCTTGCTTGATTGGCTGGGCTAGTATTGCTTCTACCAGATAAGTCCAATCTGATCGGCTAGACTGAGTTGGCATTGCTCGTCGGCTAAGCTGGATTGGCTCCAGGACTAATTTGGTTGGATAACTTTGCAAACTAAACATTCGCCCGAAGCCGGTCCACGTATACCGCAAAACCCGGAAAAAAGCTCGGGTTCTGCTCCACTTGTCTTCTTCCTCTTCGATCCATCTTCCTTTCGTACAAATCGCGAGCCTTCTTCTTCGGCCATGATAAGAACCAGAATAACTGCAACATTCCTCTCTGATCCATTTATCCAGAGAGCTTCGAAGGCGACAGAACTCTATCTACACGCCGTGTAAGAAGAAGAAGAAATGGAGAGCCCGCCGGGGAGCGCTAGGTCGAGTCCGGAGGCGGAGGTGGGAATGCGAGTGGAGGATCTGTGGGAGATACAGGAGCCGCAACTCAGCCCCTCTGAGAAGCTTAATTCTTGCTTTGAGAGTATTTTTGTGAGCTCTTTCCCACAAGCCCCGTCCTCTCAAGGTAACCTAGGCGAATCGCGATCTCAATTAAGCTTCTGTGTTCTTGAAATCTCTGTTATTCTAGTCCGGAGATCGTTTATCTTTCTTCTTCTTCTTTTTGATCTTCGTATGAAGGAGATGAGTTACAGTCATGAACTTGTGGAGGTTTTTTGATTTGCTGAATATAAATGAAACATTGATGGGCTTTTACATACCAATCATCCAAAACTTTATAAATAATGTTGTGACGTCCAAAAATCACCCAAAATTTTAAGTTAAAAATTTAAGTTTGGATTTAAAATTTTGAATAATTGAGATATGAAACCCCCAACATTATTCTGAATTTGAGAAAGCATGAACTATCAAATGAAGAATTTGCAAAACTGTTTTTCATATGAGTGTTGGGGCATATAGATACATGGCCACTTAATTCCTATGTATTTAAATATCTAACAGCTAAACAATGCTTTTTACATTTATATTATCTAAATCTTTCATATCACATAAAAAATAACACTATTTTAAATTCTAAAAGGCGAAATACATGTTTTCATGCATAGATAAAGTAAAAATTGAAGTTTAGGTGTTAGATATATATATATATATATATATATATATATGTATATGTATTATATATATATATATATATATATAAAGGAATTGTGTGGTATGTATGTAAATCTTTCATGAGTTTTTTATATCAAAACATAACTCAAACCCTTATCGCATCTTTGTAAGTTCATGTTTGGGATAGCTTTTTGATTGTTTTGCTTTTTAAACCGTCATCACAATTTTGTAGGAATTGCTTTCTAAAAGTTTTTATGATGAAAAGCTATTTTTTCCAACTAGATTTACAAAGCGCGTTGACAATAAAAAAGTTGTTATTTGACTCTTTGGAAAAAAATTAAATATTTATAATTCATATCTTACTTTCTAAGAAATTATTTTCCTCCCTTCAATTTTAAAATCACTTTTAAAAAAAAATTACAATTGTCCCAAACGGGCCCAAAATTTTGATTCCATCGTTTTCTTTATGCCCTCTCAATTGATTTTGCTGAAATCTCATTTCCTGAATTGTTGTGTCATATGTCTAAAAAACAGGAACTAGATGAGAAGATAGATAACAACATACAAGTTTAAGGGAAGCATTCGACGATAAGAACATCTATCATATTTCTTTCAGGATATCACAGTTTCAAAAGTGCAAACCATTCATTAACGACATGCTTCTTCTGTATGAGAGTTCTATTGAGTATACCATGGAAGAAAAATAATGTTCTTATGAAGCTATACGATTATCCGTAGAAATGAGGATAAAGTAAATTCTTTTCCTTCAAGAAAACAAACAATACAATTGAGATACATAAAGGATAATCTAACTTACAATAAAATATTATATCAAGACTCCGCACGTAACAATGAAATCACGTCATGTGGCGGTGGCAGGATAAAAAATAAAATGTCTGGTAATACATGGAAATATTCATCTCGTGTTCATCAAGTGTTATTGTGCGTTATTAAGTTGTTATTGTGTGTTATTCAACTGTTATTGATGTGTTATTGTGTTATTATAACACTAAGAATATTTCCAGAACACAATAACATCTGAATAACATATAATAACACATGAATAACACGGGGGGAATATTCTCCTGTGTTACCGGACAGATTTTTTTTTCCATACCTCCACGTGGAGTGATTTCATTGGACTCCGCATGAAACTCTACGTATGGAGTCCTGATGCAATAATTTTTCCTAACTTATAACATTTATTTTTCGAGAGATGCGTGATCTCTCTCAAATCTTACAATTTAAGAGCTAGGAATATTCTCCCAAACCCTAACCCTAAGATACAAAGACAACAATCTCATGCCTAAATAATAATTAATAATTAATAATTAATAATTAATAATTAATAATTTAGGTAGGAATATTCTCCTGAGAAAAAAATTTTATCACGCCAAAAACATAACCACTTAGCTTGTTTTTCTTGGATCTCCATCTCTGTAAGGTGCTTGAGTGTTGCCCCCGATCATGACCCGTTATTCTTATCCTGTGGACCCTCCCTCTAAACTTTCACTGTTTGAGTTTTTGGTATCATCATTGTTGCAGTCGTTTAACACGACACTCCATCTGTGCTGCTCCTATTAACCTGTTCCACTGTGTTTCCATAGTTTCTCCCAAGTCTCACGATCTCAGCGGATGAAGTGTTGTACGCATGTCGAATTTTAATCCCTTCGTGAAATTTTCCTCCAATATTGTTTCAGAAATCCCCCTCAGCCATCTCGACGGTGGCTTTAATTTCTTCCTATACTTCATAACAATATCTTCCTGAGTTAATACAAAGAATTGCTCGTATAGGTCTCCTTCCCGAATGACTCGAAATCGTTCCAACAAGCAATCATTGAACTCCTCCCACGAGCAGATTGGGTATCTAGTCTCCCTCCACTGAAACTATGCTAGAGTTAGGGGTGTCAATTCAGTTAGGTTGGTTTGGATAGGGTACGACTCGAAAATGACTCTAACCCTACTCAAATAATATTAGGGTCAACTCGAACCCGATTTTTTCGAGTCGTGTTGGCGTGTCGAGTCAATTTTTGAAATCTAGGAATGTCAATTTGGGTTGGTGGGTCGAGGTCGGGTTCGACCCAATAATGACATGACCTGAATCAGGTAAATTCGAACTCGATCGAATAATAAATGAATCGAATTCTCAGACCCAAAACCGACTAAAAAAATATTTGGATCAACCCAAACCCGAGTTTCTGGAGTCAAGTTCGAGTTATGTCGGGCTTTCCCCTTCAAACATAACCTTACCGATATGAGTTTCTCCTCCCCATTTAGCTCATCCATCGCAAAATTTTGATTCACCCAGTACACCCACCATATGTGTCTTCTCCTTCGAAAATCGACATTTTCAACTTCCTAACCATAGCATCTCCACTCACCCCCCCCCCCCCCCCCCCCGTGTTTCTTCCTATGTTATGTGTCGAGGGTAAAACTCCATCATTCAATCATAGCCATACCACATCCCCGCTTCTCCAATTTCTGCTTCTTGCTCCTCCATACCCTTTGTATAGCTCTTTCATGTTTTGGCTCAACCGTCTCTATCGGAAATCTCTAATTCACCCCTATAAAAGCCCTGGAAGGGGGTTCATAATGGTGGATACTTTTTTCATCGTGTTCCTCTCGTTCAGTCTCTTTTCCTTTTGATTTGGTCGTGGATTCTTTTGTCGACCCTTGGTTAGGGTTTGTCAATTGACCTCTTGGTGGAGTATTGAATTACGTCTCAATAAGCTTCCTTGTCATCTCCTCTAAGTTCTCAAATCGATTGTCAATGGAGGAAAACACTTACTCTATCCTGGATTTGATTTGGCTCCCACGTTCCTCCAATTTCTTCTCCAAATCATTTATTTTATTGCTCGCCATTACTCCTTATAAAATTTTGAAACTTCTTTAGGCTGTGATCCCATCATTGGCTTCACTAGTAGCCCGGATCACTGTTGTAATGCGAGGTCTTCAGCTGCAATCCCGTCAGATTGCTCGAATATACTAGCTACTTTGGAGGAGATTGTAAGAGATTCTAGTTAGCTAAAGTGGCACCTGTATGTCACCATCTCTTTGGTCTCTCATCAAGTACCCACGACTCTGTCGTTGTTGTCCCAGCTAGGTCGTCGGATCACGACTATATTGCACGGGTATTGTATATTGTGATCCTGTCGGTCTTCTTAGCTAGCTTTATCTTGACTATATTGTCCCGACGCATTCCTATAGTCGCTTCCCTGTTAGTGATGTGATCCCGCCGTCGCTTCCTTGGTAGCCTGATCGCGACTATATTGAAACTTCTGCAGGATCTGATCAATATGTAAGTACGCCATGATCATTTTTCCTCCTGAAAGAGCCACCATCTTCTTCTGGGAGCTGATAGCCTTCTTTTCTTCCCATATTCTTAGATTGATGCTTTGATACGACTTTTATATGATTTTACATACATTTTCACGCAGAAATTAGGGCAAAACAATTTATTTTTGTCAATAACACAAACAATACAATTGAAATACATAAAAGATAAGGACCTATAATTTGAGAGGTAGACTATCTCTCCCAAATCCTACAATTTAAGCGGTAGAAAAACTCTCCCAAACCCTAATCCTAAGACTCAATGACAACAACCTCATGCATAACCCTAACCCTAAACTATTAAGTTTTATTTATACCAAACAATAATCAATATTAAAACACAAAAATTGCCCTTAGGATGACACCCGGGTAGCTGAAGCCTTTGTTGATGTCCATATATTCTACTTAGATATGGCTTAGAATTTTTACCTTACAAAGTTTCTTTCTTTTTCCATTTCAGCAATAAATTTATGCTTTCATGTTCCTATTTGAATTAATTGAAAATGCTAATATTCTTTACCTTGCGAGACTCGGATCCAGTCATCGAGATATCTTCGGATTCCAGCTTGGCTGAAGCCGTTGAAATTCTATCTAACAACAGAATTGTGAGTGCTCCTGTGAGAAATTTAAAAGCTCCTGCGAACGCAACTTGGATTGATAGATACATCGGAATCGTCGAATTTGCGGGGATTACTGTCTGGCTTCTGCATCAGGTTGGCCAGCTCAATTGCATGGTTGTAATTTATATCAATCTTATACCTTGAAAAAGATGCACTTTTCTGCTTTAAACCAGTTTAGAACATACACCTAATTCTTATGTATTTACATAAGCAACACTTAAATTTCATTTTTTTACATTTATAACATCCAAATCTTTCATATCACATAAAAAAATATAGACATTTTCATGAATAGGCAAGGCGGCTTATATGTAAAAATTGAATGCTGTGCGTGAAAACTTCCTAGAACTTTTTTCTTCTTCAAAAAAACTTCCTAGAATTTTTTTCTTCTTCAAAAACAAACAAATCTTAGATGTTCATGTTGTTTTTTCACTGGTAATGTAAAAAAAAATGAAGTCTGCAACAAAATATTTTCTTTTGATGCGATATCATACAACAATTGTAACTGGTCTATTTTGCAATGTACAAATGAAATAAAAATATTTTTATGCTGGAGCACAATAAATGTGAAATGTAATATATACCTTCTGCAGTCAGAAATGGCATCTAGTGAGGGAAGTGTTGGCCCTCTTAAAGAAGGGCCTGCTGCAGATGGAACAAGCACAGCCAAGCTCAACAGTATTGAAGCAGCTGATTCTATGGGCGGAACCTTCTTAGAAACCCTTACAACTTCTGACTTCTATAAAAAGACAAAGGTGCCCTTTATCTTCAGCTTCCACAAAATAGTTCTTCATATGAATCATTTTTCAGTACTAAGGTTTTTTTTTTTGTCAAAATGATTTCTTGACTCTTTGCAAAAAAGTATATAAAATTGTCAATTTAATCCTTCTTTTTTTATGTGAGCTGAAGCAGTTGCATAGTCTTTAGAGGGAGAACTATTTTAGCATCCAAAAAAAGAATGGGGACTAGTTTGACATTTTTATAGACTCTAAATGGTCGCATGAAAATAGTAAGAGGACCATTCACATGGGAAATCTATAGGAGTGTCGATTTAGTTCACATGATTTCTTAATATAGGCTGAAATAGTCCCATACTCTCTAAAGAGAGAACTCCTTCAACCACCCTTAAAAGAATATGAGAACTAATTTAATACTTCTATAGGCTCTAAGACTTAGAAAAGATAACTCTTTATTCGGCTTATATATATATTCATTGTGACTTCTAAACAGGTTGAAGACATCTCAGGGTCATTTCGCTGGGCACCGTTCTTGGCGTTGCAGAAATCCGACTCGTTCCTAACTATGCTCCTTCTGCTCTCGAAATACAGGATGAAGAGCCTTCCTGTCGTCGTCTTGGGCGAAGAGAAGATTGATAATATAATCACCCAATCTGCCGTCGTCCACATGCTCGCGGAATGCGTCGGGCTTCCTTGGTTTGAGAACTGGGGAAGAAAGAAGCTGCATGAAGTTGGCCTGCCTAGTAACAGGAATAAGCTTATCAAGGTGAATCTTTCTGGTCTAAAGGTTCCAAGTAATATCTCAACTTATTTCTTCTATTCATCTATATAAGCCTGACGTCATGGTCAAAAAAGGTAAATTGTGAGGTTTCTATGTTATAAGAAGCAAAATTAATCTCTAGTATTATATAGTTCGAAAATTTATTAGTAAAAATGTAGGAAATTTTGTACACAATGCTTGAGTTACTTATATACCGTGGAATTTCTTTGAAAATAGGACTTGTGACTCAGCTACTATGAACAAAATTTAAGAAAAAATTTACAATAAGATGATAGTGGTGTTTGAAGTCGGTGGCAAGATGGTCACCTTTCAAAATAGCATTAATTGAAAAATATAATAAAAGAGTCACTCAATAATTGAAAAATTGGAATTTAGTGCTATTCATGACTAAATGTTATGTCATGATAGCCACATTTTGAGCTTATAAGTCTAATGAGCAAAGGCTTATAGCCTTTGAAGCTTTAATAAATAGTAAGCTTAGGCAGATTGAGATTGCCCTGAGCAGAGATAGCACAATACTAAGTGTCGTAGAGGCACCAATATGGTTTGTTGAAGATCAAATAATTAGAGAGCACAACATGACCCATTGTTCAGTAGATGTAAATACAACAATAAACACACCTCTTATTGATTTAAATCCAATAAAGGAGGAATTAAACGAAGGAATAAATAGTCTTTAGCTCCCAAGCTAAGGTTGTGGAAGAGAAAAAAACTAAGGAAGCAAAGATACCACCCCAGTTGAGGAGAAAGAGAATAAGGGACCAAAGTGATAGGAGCCACCTCCGGAAATTTTTAGGATCGATTTCTAAAGTCTTTCCTGCTTGGTTTCCTGCTTGGTGAATAATTACTAATGAAGTGTGAGCACACTAATGAGGACTTCACTGTTTGCAAGGCAAGGGACTTACCTCAGAAGTTGCACCACGAGGCTGTCGGCTGAGACCAAGGCAAATAATATCTCGATTATTGAAATCTGTTGCAGATTTTGGTAAGAAGGCATATACCATGTTCGCATAGATGTCAAACTTTTCGCTAAAGCCCGAAACTTGCATACTTGACACCTAAATTTTACTTGAACAAATAATCAATGGATTTCAATTATCCGTCGATGATAATGAAAACTCTTAGCTCTAAAAAACTCTTGCATGGATTAGACTTCTTGAATCTCATATGTTTGGTGATTGATGCCAACAATCAAAGGTTGAGAAAAACAGACCGAACATTTAACTGGAATGAGGAGAGGTTTAGTGGTTCAAGCATGTGTTAAATTAGATACTTAATAAATATTAAAATTATTTTAATATAGTTTAAATAATATAATAAGGACACAATAATATTATTTTTATTGATTAAATAATAATATTTAAATTCAAGACACTTCAGTTTTAAATATTTTGAATAATATTTTAAATTGAAATTTTAAGACATGAGATTTGCTATCTTTGTAATTTAAATATTTAACTTCTAGTAATCTTATAAAAACCAAAAGCCTAAAATTGGACAATAATAGAATCAACTAGATTTTTAAAAACCAAACTGATTCGCCAGTTCAGCCCTAATTTTAACCAATTCAATCCCGATTATGTGTTGAAACAATTCTGAGTTTAGATGGAATTGGTGGAATAATTGTTTCACAGTTGAACCGATCGAATCGGCAAGTCTAGTCGGATTTTTAAAACCATTCAACAATGATAGGGGCACGAATGATGGCTTCAATTCCTTAAAGTTAAGTGACTTACCCATAAAGTTGCACCGCGAGGCTTGTTAGGCAAAAGTGCATAGATATTTACCTGTTTTACATTAGCGATGCCTTTCCAATTTCGATACACTACTCCAACCATCAGTGGATGCTTATATTTGCACAATGTGAAACATATGAAAGAAGAACAAGTTTTTTCTCCTGATAGATGCACAAATACATTAATAAACTGAGATAAGAGATTTTGTTGGGATGAATATATATATATAGATAACTGATTCAAAGTGTTCTGATGCAGGTAAGAGAGGATGAATCCGTTCTAATGGCCTTCCAACTGATGAGGAAAAAAAGAATTGGCGGCGTACCAGTTGTTGATAAAAGCGGGAAGAAGGCGGTTGGCAATATAAGCATCAGAGATGTTCAGTACCTTCTTACAGCTCCAGAAATGTACAAGAGTTACAGGTTTGTAAGTCCAGATTTATTTAATGGGAAATTTACATAAGTAGCACACAATTCTTATGTATTTACATATCTCACACATAAACTTTCATATTTACATACATAACATTTTAGTGTTTTAAATCTATGCATGAAAATGTGTATTTTACCTTTTTTTTTTTTTTTTTTTTTAATGATAATAGTATTATTTTTTTTATGTGATATTAAAGAATTGATAGTTGCGTGTAAATATGAAAGTTTAAGTTTAGGCGCAGGAAATGCAAATACATAAGAATTGTGTGTAAAAGCCTCTTATTTAATTTATTTCATCAATTATTGCATTAATCGTGAGCATCCAGATCAAGTTGAATATGAAATAGTTAAACTCCGCACAAACTCGAAATGATAAATAAATATTTGACTCAAACTCTACACAAATGATTCAATTTTGAGTTAACTCAAAATTGATTATCATTAAATAAATACATAGGTATAAATGCAACATGTTGTATTATAAACCTAACATGTTGTCTTGCATACATTAAATATAAGGGAAATTTACATGCATGCCACAGTTTTATGTATTTACATAACACCTAAACTTTCATATTTACACTTGTAACGCCTTGGTGTCATAAACCTATGCATAAGAACGTGTATTTTACTTTTAAAATGATACAGATGGTGGCATTTTTGAGGTGATGTTAAAGATTTGAGTGTTATGCATGCAAATTTGAGAGTTTAGGTGCTAGAAGAGTAAATACATATGAATTATGTGGCATGCATATAAATTTGATTTGTATTTCCAATTGACTTTAACTATATTAGGAACTTAGAAAACAAATCGCCAATCTCCATGTTGAAATGAAGAAAGAATACAAGTTGAAATTGTCTTCTCTAGGGAGAGAATAAATATGAGTAAAGTGTCAAAATAGTCTCTGACTATTTGTATGTGGTCATTTTCGTCGCAGTGTTCATAAAAGTGCCAAATTTATGCTTAGACAATTTTAAGATGGATTGAAATAATCACCAAAAAGGATTGTTGTAGCCCCTATTAAATAAGACTAAATTGACATTTTTATAGACTTTGTGACTAAAATGAATGCCTACAAAGAGTCGGGAGATCATTATGAAACTTTTCTGAAACAAAAATTGTTCATAAGCAAATCTGAAACTGAAAAATAGCTTTGAAAAAGAAGAATCAAAATTTTATTTCTGAAAAGTAAATATATCATGAAATTTGCAGGTCGATAACAGCCAAAGACTTCGTAAGATCAATTAAGAGCTACTTGAGCACACATATTGATGCTTCACCCAGATTTACTGGAGTTCTAACTTGCAGCAGTGAAAATACAATTAAAGAAATAATTCTGAAGCTGGATGCAAAAAAAGTACAACGGATCTATGTTGTTGATGAGGAGGAAAATTTGGAAGGGGTGATTACGCTAAGAGATATAATATCCAAGCTGGTTCATGAACCTAACGGCTACTTTGGTGATTTCTTTGATGGTGTTGTCCCTTTGCCTCAGAACAGTAGGGTTTAAAATGTAAAGAATCTCATAGTTTTTATTTATTTATTTATTTTAATGTGGTGGTTAACTTTCTACTTCTTTTGGGAAAATATATAGGCACTACTTGAATGTAATTTGATACAATCTTGTGGTTGGATCTGCTTGACCCATGTTAAAGTACTAGTTTTGATGCTAAATGACAGCGTAGAATGTGGTCAGATACTGGAAAGGGTTTAAGAAATTTTAGATAAATTCAATATTTACCAAAAGATCAGAGCCACCTCAGTAATTTCAAAGAAGATGGAAGTGTACCATACAAATCTCTTGTATTTATACATCTAACATTTAAATTTTAATTTTACATATAATCAAAAAAACAGGATAATCTAAATCTTTATTTCACGAAAGCAATATTTCAATAATTTTATGAATTTGCATGAGAAAGTTCAAAATACATCAATATTCCAAATTTCAGCATTGGGTAAATTAAAAAGAAGATGAGGAAAGTATAAATATAAATAAAAGTGAGTATACTAATAATCAATCAGATATGGATGGATGCATTTCTCCTTAAAATTATTTCAAGAAAAAAATATTTTGAAAAAATACTATAAATCAGATAATAATTTTCTTGCAATTATTACACTTCACAATGAAAAAGATTATTTAAAAGAATATCCAATTAGTTCTCAGCATATTGTCTGTAGTAGTTACCAACTAAATGGTCCCCTGTATTGGATGACCCAACCTCAATAGAATGCTCACTTCATTAATATTAGAAGCAGCCTTCAAAATCTCCTTCTCTGCTTCTCTTGCCATGTTGATTGCTTCTCTGCAGCCAAATTGAACAATAGAATTAATAAATATATGTATTTTCATATCTAACATCCAAACTTTACCTTTTTTTTTTTTTACATTTATACCACTCAAACCTTTCATATCACATAAAATATATCACGACTTTTACTTCTAAAAAATAAAATACACATTTTCATTAGGGCTGTCAAACACAGCTCGGTCATGAATAGTTAGTGTTCTACTTGTTAAGTAGCTCGTGTTTGATTCGTTCGCTAAGCAAACGAGTCGAGCACGAACAATTTTTTTGGTGCACAATGTATGAATGAACTGAAAACGAACACAATGATTTGTCCGTTCATGTTCGGCTTATTTTGGTTCAAAATAATTAAATTAACTATAAAACTAAGATTTATAATCAATTAAAATTATTAATTAAAAAATAGAATAAAAATAAAAATATATTAAATTCTATTTAAATGAATATTTTAAAATAAATAATAAGATTTAAATCTAGCCCCTAATCTTAATATTCTACAGTTGTGTGACTCGCAGTCAAAATGGTTCGTTGAAGAACAGCTTGTGTTTGGCTCGCTAAGCAAACGAGTCAAACACGGACAAATTTTTTGCACTCAATATAAAAACTAGCTGAACATAAAATAGTGTTATTTTTTAACAAGCCGAACATGAGTTGAGCCTGGGCTTGCTGAAGCCCAGCTCATTTACACCCTTAGGCAAAGTGGCATATAGGTAAAAATTGAAGTTTAGGTGTTAGATATGTAAATACATAAGAATTGAATGCTATGTATGCAAATCTTCCATACGATAATTAAGAATAAAAAAAAGAAATGAAAGGATAATTACTGGATCAATTTTTCTGGAGGTATAGAGACTTGAACCTGAAGCAGTATATTCTCTCCAAATTTGTGGAGAATGATATGCTCAACAGTCATTTTCTGTAAAATTCATCAAGAAAAGATGTTTTCAAAAGTACCAGAGTATTTATAATTCAATGTTACTAAAATAATTTGCTTGAAAATAAAGGAAAATAATCTGTAAAAATTAAACTCAAGTGATTAGTTTAGAAAAAAGGTGTTGATGGATGGATGCCAATAGAAAAATTAATATTTAGAATGCTTACACCTAAGGATGGGTTTTCTAATATGATTGGTAGCACTTTGGGGGTTTTGTGTGTGTGTGTGTGTGTGTGTGGGGGGGGATAAGCTAAAGTCTGCCTCAGTGAGTACATCAAATTATCCAATCAGAGGCCGAGCCAAAAAAATTTTCTAGCGGGCACAATTTGATATTCCCATCCGTACCCATGTCAGACACGTATTTTTCCTAGCGGGCCCAAATTGACTTTTCTTAGCGAGGTTTAATAACTTTGTTTATGGGGCTTCTCAAAAACCTATTCATTCTTAGGGAAAATTCATATATCTATATGCTAAACACAAAAAAATAAACAATGAATTTGTTAACAGGGTCTCGAGCCCGGAAGAAGAATGTTTAGAGAAATTAAAAAAAAAAAAACTATTTTTCTCCGGGCTTTGAAAAATTTATGGCTTTGCCAATGGCAGCAGCACAAAAACAGTTATTTAAGGGTCCGTTTGGTGCAATTTATTCGTTGCGGGGCATTTTCAAAACGGCGCCAAAGGTGTTTGTTTCCCATGTCTGAGTTTTGCGAGAATCTTTTTCCATTAAACGCTAGCTGGAGGTTCGACCCCGCGGCCCACATTAGAAGAGAAAACTTTACTCCTTTGCCTCTCTCGCGTAAGCATGGAGGAGGCACTCCTTAGAAGAACGACCACCTAGCCCTGTCAAGCATCATTCCACCTCCACTTCCTCCTCCGGGAGAGGTAAAACACCATCCCTCGACGACTCTCTCCTTCTCCATCCTCTTCCTCACATTCTTCTTCCCCAAAAAGAGATTTCCCTAAATTAATTGAGGAAAAGCAGCTGGAGGTTCCCCTGGGCCTATTTTTCCTCGCTCTCTATCATGCGTGGCTTCTCTTCTCCGTCCTCAAGTGACCAAATACCACTGGCATCGGCCTCCATGCCTTTGTTCGCCGGCGATGGGTCCAAGCAATGACGGCTGTCAGAGCCCCTCTTCTTCCCTTCTCTTCTTCCTACCCTTTCTTCCTTCAGCGCCTTTCTTGTTCTGCATCTTGCAAATTTTGATAGCTTTCTTGTTTGATGGCTTTTATTGATTCGTGAGCCGTGAGCCTTTTGATATATATATATATATATATATATATATATTTGGCTATATGGTTTGTTTACAAAATGCTTGGTGTTGACCTTATTTTTAGTGAGGTCTAGTCTTCCTCTTAGGATTTAGGATCTAGCCTTAGGACTCTTCCTTTGACTATCTTAGACCCTTAGAAATGGGACCCGCCTCATTTTAGAAATTCAACCTACTTCTGTACCATTTTGGAGTTTCGCATGTGTGGTATCGACTTCTAGCACTAAGAAAGGTGAAACCAACATGAGAGAACCCAAAAAAAGTCTCGATAGGATCTTTAAGCCTTAGGGTGACCTTTTGCACAATTTGCACTCTCGTGCGCACAAACTTCGCAATTCGGAGAGTCGACATGTCCGATCACTACAATTCGCATCGCTTGTACCGTTATCTGTCGATGACTTGAATAGATTTTGGAGACGATCGATCGCAGGTTGAAATGTTATGAAATTTGAATTTTGACGTGTTTTTGACCTGATTGTCGACGATGTCGTCCGAGCGACCCCGGATGATAAAACGGACTGCACCGGCGCGTCCGGAATGTCGATTTTGCTTAGGGAGGACACCCATTTTGCTAAGGCACTGCGCGCGAGTAAATTTCATGAGATTTAATATATATATGAAGCCTAAATCCCTAAACTCACGCACCCGAGCTCTGCCTCCATTTCTCTCTCCCGTTCACGTGTCCCGCTCTCCCCTTTCTCGATCTCGAGCCCTAGCCGAGCCGACCGAGCCGACCGAGCCGACCGAGCCCTTCTCCACGCGAGAGAAAGTTGACCTCTCATTCGTCCTTGCCCGACACTTTCTGCCCGCGACTCTCCTTCCTGAAGTTGTGTCTGCCTCTACGAGCTGCGATTTTCCTTTCTTGGTAGGTTGACTCTGATGAGTTTGCTCCCTGAAACACTTGAATGGCAACCTTCTTTTCTTCCAGATGCCTCTCTCCCTGCCACTCGGCTCGCCACTTGGTCCTGGGCACTTCGGTTGCCTTGCCTTCTGTAAGCAAAAAAGGCGTACTTCTTCTTCCTTGACCCGATTCGAGTACCGAAGAGGGTGTTGGTTGGCTTCATTCTTTCCCCCTCTTCTCTGCCTATGAATATAGTTTCTTTTGGGTTTTGGTGTTGTTGAGAAGTTTCTTAAGGAGAGAGGAAGTGGCGATCTTTGTTGTTGGAAGATTTTAGCAAGGATTTTAGGAAGAAGATTTCTATGGGAGCATCTCTTTGAAACTATTTTTGAGTACAGCGTTTTAGATGTCATATTAGAGAGGTATTTGCTCTTCCCCTTTTTTCTCCTGTGCCTTAGTTTCCTGCGGTTTTCTCTCTGTAGAACCCCTTATGCTCGGTTCAGTGGATAGTGCAGCATGCTTATGTGATATCACACTTATGTTTTCTTTGAAATACTTGGTACTCAAGCATCTAGAGATAAAAATATGGGCATATTCTAGGAGTTAGACTTGGTTACTTGCTTAAAGTAGTGAAGTTATGACATGTTTATGTTTATTGTAGCATAGTTATGTTGGAAGCAATTAGAAGAGCTTTGGAATAATTTTGTTACTCCTCTTGTAAACATGTTAGGATATGTATTATGAAGCTTTTCATCTATTTTTATTTAGCATGAGATATTAGAGAGATTATTTGGCCTTTCATGCATATTGGGGGTTCGATTTTGGCATCTTATAACTTTCTCTTGCTTAAAATGCATGTTATGAATAAGTTCACTTTGATTTGGAAAAGATGTTATAGTTTGCTTTAATAATTTGATTTGACTCCTCGAAGGGGGGGATCTTTCATGCTTGGATGTTTGAGAGAAATTAATTCATGCTTAGAACGACTATATTGGTGGCCTAAAAAAAATGCTTTTCATGACACTGCTATAGTTTAAAATCTATTTTGGCTCCATATGCTGATGTCTTACAGGCTTGTGAGCTATTCCTTGGCTTTGAATGACTCGGTTTTACCTTGAAATGGCTGGAACTTTAACTTCTGTTAAAGCCTGAATTTATATCGATGCTTGGGTCCTGTTTTAGCCTTGTTGGGCTCGGTTTTGGCTTGGTTTGGAAGTTCGGTTTGCTTGTCTTAGCTCCTACCCGAGAGGTGGCTTGGGAGTTTGATTTGGTTTGTTTTTAGTCCTACCCGTGGGCTTGTTGATAGACCATTTGGTTTGGCTTTGGCCCCTGCTGGGCTCGATTTTGGCATCTTGTGTGTTTTTGGCTTAAATATACATATTGTGTAGGAATTTATTTTGATTTGGAGGAGTTCCATAGCTATTCTTGTTTAAAACATATGGTAGTCCTATATTTTGATGTCTTCAAGGCATAGAGATGTTTTCTACCCTTTTGTTGTAGCCTGACTTTGAACCTCAGTTGTGTCGCGGTTTGGCTCTAGCTAGAAGCTCGGTTTTGCTTTGTCTTGCCCCCACCCGAGAAGTGGCTTGAGTGTGGTTTTGCTGGCTTTAATTCCTACCCGAGAAATTGCTTTGTTTTTTTTTTATTTTTGTTGGCCTCGGCTCCTATTTTTGTTGGCCTCGGCTCCTACCCGAGAGCCTATTTTGGCGTACTGTGTTGTCCTTATTCGAGAATTGTTAGCTGGTTTTGATGGATTGGTTTGGAAGCTTATAAGGCTGCAGTTGCCCTGATTGGTGATGTTTTGTACTCTCTTATGTATATCAAAAGGGAATTGATTTGAGTTGCCCTGAACCGTAAGCCTTAACAGTTCTTTTCCGGGCCCTTTTATTGCCTTAGCCGTGAGCCTCCTCTCCTTCTGTGCCTAGGGTTGCCTTGGCCGTGAGCCTCTTTTAGCCTTGCGTTGCCTTAGCTGCTGCTTCCTCTTCTCTATTGACCTCGACCGTGAGCATTTATTTGGTTCTATGGGAAGGTTTCATGCTTATTTGATGTATGAGGCTATCTATTAATTCGAAAGTTGGTAATTCGAAAGTTGGAGAATTGAATTTTGATTTCAGCATGAGTTTGGAAATATTAGTGGTGGTTTCCCCGAGATCATTTTCTTTTTGAAGTTTGGGAGATTTTAAATCTTATTTTGGAAAAGTATTTGATTGAGACGAATTAATTTCATAAAAGATGTCATTGGGGTTTGGATACTGGCTTAAGAGGTCATTTTGACTAGGGTTGGTCCAATTTAAAAAAAATGGTAAGAAAGTGATATCCATTTCGGATTGATTCAGGGATTTTCGGGTCTTACTTTTCGAATCTTTTTTGTCACGAGCTTTGATGGCTGGTTCATCCTTCGTTCTTTTCGATGTTTTAGGTGAATCAGTCTCTCATCTCTCTCACCCCATTTTTGTTCTTTTTTTTTCTTTTTTCTTGGTTCGGTTTTCGATGTTTATGTCTGATGCATAAGTGTCCAGGTATAGCCTTTTGCTATACGTGAAACCATCAAGCAAGGTCGCAAGTAGTCGTTTTGTGGCGTACGGTGGTGATGATAAAGACATACCGAAGATAGAGCAGAAAGATGTTCTATCCTATAACATCAAGATCCAGGTATTTGATAAACAATAGGATAACGGTATCCTTCACCGACATAAGTCTAGCAGGAGTTGGGCTCGAACCTCCTCAAGTGATTGGCAGTCTCACGCCCGACAACGTAATCGACTTGTGGACAATAAAAATTTGTTAAAATCTGTTTAAAAAAATAAATAAATAAAAATATATTCTTCTCTATAAAATAAAGTTTAATAATTTTTTGAGACCTATGTGCATGTCAAAAACATAAATTTTAAAAATACAATTTTAAAATTGATTGTCCACCTGGCGAATACTTGTTTAGGCTGGGAAATATCCCTCTAAGTGAGGTTCAAGACACAATTCTAGACGAATGGTGGGTTCTATATATTCAGGTGACCAAGTAGCCTTTGCAGACCCTTGAGTATAAATATATATCTGAGCCTAGCCCCATACGAGTGCATGCGGTCCCCCTCACCCAAAGTTTTTTTTGTTTTATCGAAGCTTTGGGACAGGGCACTCGTGTTACTTTTCCTTTCTTTTGGGATTTCTCCAAGATTTTTGAGGATTTCTTTTCTTTTACTTGAGTCTTTTCCCGTTGATTTTCTTGAGTATTCTGTCATGAGTCGTTGTTACACTCTTCTTCGGATTTCCTGGACGACGTTTCTTCCAAACTTCGCTTTTTGCGATGCATTTAGACTTGTTATACTTAAGGAACAGCGGATCTCACGGGCGTACATGTTTGCTTTACATTTTACAGCGCTTCATTTTCCTGTTTCTACATGCTCTACTATACATGCTACTATTCTTTCTGTACAGCATGTTATACTATTCATGTTTCTACCTGCTACTGTACCGTACAACATGTTATATTATTCTTGTTTTTGTTTGCTACTGTTCTTCCTGTATAACATGTTATATTATTCTTGTTTTTACCTGCTATCGTACCGCACAACATATTATACTATTCATGTTTCTACCTGCTACTGTTCTACATGCATCCTACTGTTTGTCCTGTATTGCACATTTTATATTATATTTCTTTAAACATGTCTTCTTTTTATATAGGACGTTTAGAGGACTATTACCATAGGGTCGTTTGATTTGACATCATAACTGGACACCCTAGAAAACGGACACCATCATAACTGGACACCCTAGAAAACTTAAAATCGTCACGTCGAGGAGCTTGGAGCTAGCGCAGTGGGCAGCACGACCATCTTCAACAGCAGAACATATTTTCCCCAGCCAAACCATTCTTTTTCTAGAAATTAAACAATAAGTCATAGGATTTCGAGGTAGTTTGCTTAGCGCGACATAAATCCTCACTTTATTTGTTAGGTTTTTGCACAGCCAGACTGTGCAGTTTAAGCCCTAACTCGTTCTAAGTTCCGAGGTTGTCGTCCGATACGACGTAAACCCTCATATATTCTAGGCGAATTGTGTGACCGTGTCACGCAAATATAAGCCTTAATCAAATAAAATTGGTAGGATGAAACACTTGCACTTGAATAATTTCTTCACTTGAATAATTTCTTCTCAAAACTGAAGTCAAACCATAGAATAGACTAGGAAGTCACCGGGGTTCGCCTCCAGCTCTAAGACCTCCTCTAGTTCTTTCTCATTTGGATTCCTCAACAATATTCCAGATTTGAGCATTTCCCCTTTCACACCTCTTCGTCCGATTTTGTTGAAAAGTCCTATCATTTTGACCTCTTTGAAGATAGTATTCCCTGATTTTTACCGAGAGTTTTCTTAAGTGACTTCGGTCATTTAAGATGTAATTAACTATAGGGGTTTGCCCTTATAGAAAGCTTTTACGAACCCAGCCTAAAATAAACACTATTTAATTCTTTGTATTAAATAGGGGAACTTGTCAGCAAATAAAATGGTTTTCGCAGACCAAACAAATGTCATATATTTCTTAGTTTATTTGATCGAACATCATCCTCAAGTCTTGTGTTTATCCCCCAAGATATATACAAAATTTGAGGTAGAGCGCTCTTTCATTTAAACTGTGAAAAATATGGGGTCAGTTTGATTTCAGATTTTTCTTAAAACTCATATATATATATATATGTAAATTAAACGTCCTTCCAAAGTGGACAACGGAATTTCGATTCCGACGACCGACAGCTTCTTACGGGCAACTCACCCCACTACCTTTCACCCCCCAAACTCTTCAGTGCCGACACTTGGAAACCAGGAAACAAGGTTCATAGATCTTAGCACCTCCGCGTGATTCTGAAATTTTCTCTTGATATATACTCTATTGTGAAGGGAAAGTGAAGGGGCAAAAGGTTTCTTTCTCTTTTGCCATTTACCAATATGTGGCGTTACAGGATTCTGATCCACGGCTAACTATATAGAACTCCATTTAAGAGTTAAGATCTGAACAAAAAATTATTTTTACCTAACTCATACAAAATGTATATCACATTTGTCTTACCTTTATAAATTCATTATTTACCTTGCTCTACCTAACATCTACATTATTGATACCTGCCATCATTTACTGAATAAACTTATGTTTATTACATATCACACCGAGCACTATATAAGATGGCTCCAACTTGTTGGTGCATTTTAATAGCCAAAGCAAATAGTATGTAGAGGTAGAGAACAAAGATCAGCTTAAGGTTTAAGTTATCAAATGAAGAAGCTCTTGTAGTAGATAAAAGAAACGAGGAAGTAACTTTCGAAATCGAGAATGAAAGATGGTAATAGCATTTAGCAACATTTTCTATATTTAACTCTCATTTTGCAGCAGGAGTTTGGATCTATCTCCTTTTTTATATACATAAACTAATATATCTATCTTTATCCTTGCATATATGTTTTTTTATTTATTTATTTTATTATTATTTTTGTGGATATATTTCTCCTTTAGTGCTTAGTGGAATCTTTAGTCTCTATTTGACAATGGACATATGTGAATATAACAGAACCATAGAAATTTGTATTTCTTGTGATTATGACCTTTAATATGTTTACTTTTCATTTTCATTTAATTTTGTGCAATGTTACATCATTATTCTAACACCCTTCGTTCTGTAAATTTATGATTGGGCTACCTTAATTTCCTTTAGAAAATTTTGTAATTACCATTGAAAATGTGAAAAGTTGAATTCCCGGAGTGTAAGCTTTTATACTCGTGAACAAGATAATGATAGCTAGTAAGACTGGAAATCCTTAGAACAAAACATTGGTAAATCCTAATCGTAAAATCTAATCTGAAAATAAATGTACTTTGGTATTGTCATCTTTAAAAATTCCTTAAATTCAATAATTCAGTTGGGAACTCTTTTCTCGTAGAATTTTAACATTCTTCGTGATTGGGTTATGATCCAATAGTATTCAAGATTATTAATGTGCATTTAAGATTTTACATTAAGCATACGTTACTCCAGTCTGTATTTGATTGGACCATTTTGAAAGTATAGCCTATTTACTGTTAGTATAAGATACTGAAATACTATACTCTCGTTTTATGACTTTGTTCTTCCCTGGCATAGGAAAGGTTATCAAACCTAACCTGATAGTGATCGGTATCCTAACTGCTAAAAGAAAAAAAAACGCACTCATACACACAATAAACAAAATGGAGAATCACTATTCACCATTCTATAGGTTTAATGAAAAGTTCATGTCTCTGTTTGTGACATAAAAATTGGAGCTTGGGGTCTTATTTTTCATTATGGGAGACAAATTGGGTTCACAAATTGGGTTCACTGACTTGAGATTGACCTAACCCGAAACTACTTAACCTGAAACCAACCAGAATATTAAACAGGTCAGAAATTTCAAACCAAAACGAAATCCATCTTCAACTCACCGACTAGAACTTAACCAATATAACCCGTTTAATATAGGTCATAACAACTATTTGGGTCAATTTAGGGTCAAATATAAGTCAATTTTGGGTTGTTGGGGGTTGATTTTAATCAATTTAAGGTTAAATATAGGTCAATTTTTTGTAGTGTTATGAAGTGATTTTTTACTTCTAAAGTATCAAATTTATAGTTTGGCAGTTATGTTGTAAATAATATTACTGAACAAGGACATAATAATCATTTATCTAGAAACAATTGTAAATCATCTATTTTTCAACCGCACAAACCAAACAAACAGTCAGTTTATTCTTATCAGCTGCTAATTAGCAGCTAATCTGGATCAGTTGCTTATCAACAAATTATTGATAAGCTGCAGCTGCGCTAAACAGACCCTAAGATGCAAATTATATATTTTAAAGAAATAAAACTAAAAATATATAAATGCTAATGGGGGCATTGTTTGATATGCATACCTTGAGCACAACTCTGCCAAATATTATCTCATTCATATTTCGCACACGCAATTTCGTGTTTCAAATAGCTTGTAAATAGTCAAGTTCGTGTTCTACTCAATTCAAATTCAAATTTGATCGAATTAACAAATGTTCAGGTCGATTTTGAGTTATACTCAAGCCTTTATATTATATTCATTCCAACTCATTTGACTCAAAAATAAAATTTTTACTTAAAAATGTTCGTTTTACCTCCCACTTTATAATAGAGTGCAAATGAAAACAGAATTTTTGTATTCGTTTTCACATTTAAATTGGATTCCTAATGAGAATTATTCCTTTAGGCGATGTGGGGGCAAAAAACTTGGGCGGTAGGACAGACAGGCCACAGAACTCTTAGGACATTTACAAACATACTACCCAATTTTATGTATTTACATATATGAAAGAAAAGACAAGCTGGAAGGCGGCAAGCACATTTTTGGGAAAAAAGGGCATTTACATATATTTCGGCCAACTCTCATGAATTTACATATATAACCATTTTAGGGACATTTACATGCATACCACCCAAATTTTATTTATTTACATATCTAACAGCTAAACTTATATCTTTTTATAATCATAACACCCAAAAAACTTAAAAAAATTTAAATTTAGCATTTTTAATACATATAAAAAATAATATAAAAATCTATATCAATAAAAAATATTATTTAATTATTTCAAGCCAAACATGAACAAATTGTTTATATATCGAGCTCAAAAAAATTACGTATTTGGCTCGCTTGCTTAAAGAATGAATCGAGCATGAGCTATTTAACGAGTAGAAAATGAGCAATTTGCAAAAGAAACGAGCTTTTTTGACAGCCCTGTGTGTTTGATTTAGACAGAATTTAAATACCAGATTATTTACCTCCTGAAACAGTGATGAAATTACATGAGAAACAACAGCTTCTGCTTCTTGCTGTTTGGAGATGTTTGTATCTTGATTTTCTAAATTCTTCGAACTCGGTCTTCGGTCCGACATAGAGTTATGTGAATAGGAAGGATCTAAGATTGATAAATTTAGGGGAAAAAATTAAAAATAGCTACAAACAATCCAAATAGGTCTCAATGAAAATTGTACGGACAAAAAAATAAAAAATGTTTGGAAGAAATCGTAATTGATATTTTTAAGAATTATAATCAACATGAGAATCGTTATTATCATTTTGGATTCCCATTGAAAGAAAAAAAAAATCACCTTAATAAGAAAATTAAGTAAGCTTGCAACAAAATTAAAATTTTCTAAAATTATGTGTAAAAAAACAGTTAAAGTGAAGGGAAATGATTAGGGATACCTATGTGCACAAAAACCTCTGCAACTTGATGGTGAGTTTTCTGTATAATTTGACGCACAGTCTCACCAATATCATGCGCAGCACTGACACTCAAGAAAGGATCAACCTGAAATAGAATTCAAAATTTGAATATTTTTAGATAAACCAAAAAAAAGAAAGATTTGCGTACATATCACTCAATTCCTACGTATTTAGATATTAATACCTAAATTTCTATTTTTCCATACATCTACCTTACTTATATATGAAAAGATATACTTGACTTTTTAAAAGTCAAAATGGCGGTATTTTTTTATGTTATACGAAAGATTTGGACATAAATGTAAAAAGCAAATTTTTTGGGTTAGATATGTAAATACATGAGAATTGGGTGGTATGCAAATGTCAAAAAAAAAAAAAAAAAAAAAAAAAAACTGAAGCTTAAATACCCTGTAAGGAATACAAGATGAATTTCTGGGATAAACAAAAAAAATAAGGTATTGAGCTTTTCGTATTAGATTGAGCCCTATCAGCTATTGACTAATATAGTAAACGGGTATTTTTTTTCTCTCTGATTATTTTGAGCGAGCAGTGCTCATAGTGACTTCTCTAAGGCAATTATACTTGAGATTAGATCATTGGGGTGCAATTACTTTAATTTTATAGGGATTCATTTCAATGATACAAAGGCATACAATAAAACCTAAAAAAAATTTTAGTTAAAACAACGAAAGCATATTTTAGATGATTCATTTTAATATTTATTTTTTTTAAGTATTTCTAATATGACCCTAAAATTATTTAAATGCTTAGAGTACTCAAATATTTTTTTTAAGCAATTTGATAGCGTAACAATCTTTTTGTGCATGAGCTCACAAAAAATGTGAGTCATAACCCTTTGGTAATGGTTCCAACATTTTTTAAGTCAAAAGATATTACGATGTGGTAGCTGATACAAATGAGAGTACAAAAAGATGTTTCTCATTCTCCAACGCCATCTTCATTTCGTTATATCCTAAGAACTATCCATGTACTGGATCATATCATGGGTCAAAATATTGTCGATCATAAGATTTGTTATGGGCAATGAGAAATTATGGCAAGCTTTATTTAGGTCCTGAAAGTTAATAAAATCACGAATCTGGCCATACATTTATTCAAGAGAAAAATCCTTTTTAATAATTGAATTGGCATATTTTTCTTCTAGTTGAAATCATCTATAATGAGTTTTTGGTTTTACTGTTCCACAATCTCAAGTCTCATTTTCCTTGGTGTTTGCTTGACAGGTGGGACCTTTAGATTAATAGAGAATTTATGAATTGCTACAATATTAGAAAAACCTAACAATTATGTATATTCAACAAGATGCGGTACTTTTACAGGAAGAGTAATATTTTTTAGTTCTATTTTTAAATGTGAGAGGAGCATTGATGAAAGAAGGCATGGGTTAATTGTTTTTCTCATCATAGAAACTTCTTGATTTCATGGCTTCGCAATTAGTTTAAAATGTTGAAATCAATAAAACTATGTTTAGAATTACTAATTGTTTTTTTATTTAACAATAAATTGAAACTGAATAGGAAAACTATCGGAACCATTAAAACTATCAAAATCAAAACTTTTGCAATGAGACTGGAACCAATTATAGAAATCGGAACCATAAAAGTTATCAAAATCAAACTTTTTGCAATAAGACCCAAACCAATTATAGAAAACTCTGCACCAAAAAATGCATTTTATTTCCCACTCTTTAGTGAAAATGCAATTCATTTGAACCATACTAAGTCTCCTAGGACCAAATATTTAGGTAAAGGTAGAATAATGTTGCTTAAAAAGATATGAAAATGATAGTTTGAATAAAACAAGAGCACAGGAAAGAAATTCCTTACCTCGATATGCACATCAAGATATAAAAAAGAACCAGCCTTCCTTCCTCTTAGGCGATGGCAACCCTATAAGCGATAATTAAGCATATTTTAACAAGAAGATGACGCACTATAGCAACAAATGGGGCAGCAAAATGAAATGCAAATCCAAAAGAAGCTTGACATTTGACAGGTCTAAAACGTTAATTTAACTTTTAAAATTGAAACTTGAATTGCCAACGAAATAAATAGGAGCATTTACATATATATCATGCAATTCTTATGTAATTACATATCTAACACCTTAACATTCATATTTACAAACATACAACTCAAATCTGTAATATCACATAAAAAATACCACCATCACTACATTTTTAAAAGTGAAATACACATTTTCATGCATAGGTTTATGACATCAAGGTGTTACAAGTGTAAATATCAATATTTGGGTGTTCGATATGTAAATACATAAGAAATATGTGGTATGTATGTAAACACACACACACACACACACACATCTAATAGACAATTAGCAATAAACTCAATCAAGACAGGCTCTCCATGAATCCATGGTATGAGATGGGTCTATCAATCTTGACCAAAATTCCAAACAGTCATCATTGGCCAACCACATGATGGATTTAGGCTCAATTGCTTCCTTACTAACCCAAGAATGACTTAATAAATTGCATAAGCCCAATTAGAGGACCAGAGCTTTGGGCTAACCAAATCAGAGTGTAGCATCATTTGATGGATTTAGTACAACATAATTGAGTGAAATGCAATAAACTCAATAAACTTTAACTTAGGGTCCATTGGATGAGTTCAATTTAATGCCTAAAGTTCTGGGTCCCACCAACCCAATCTAAAATGGCTATATAGGCCAAAATCCCTCTTAGCTTGCTAGGCCAGGTGAAAATTGACTTGGCCATAGGCTAATCGCAAGACACCACTAGCCAAGAATTGTGTTAATCAAACACTACTAGCCAAGAATTGTGTTAACTTAGGCCCAATTCTCCTTCGTATATGGTCAATATGAGCCTCTTTGCTAGTGGAAGAGACCCTCACAAGTCCCATTCATGATCAATAGTCCCTCTTATAGCTTAGAGTTGTTAAAAACATTGATGATCAACTGCAAAATGACCATAGAACATCATCCTAAGCCATCTTGCTCAAAAGCACAACTTTCACTTCTCATAACAATCTCTCTCAAAGCCTTCAAGATCAAGAGGGAAGCTTCAACTTGTAAGATAGCATCCTAAGCTTCTACGCCCAATGAATGATTGTCCCATATGAAGTACTTGCCTTAGGCGATTTCCAATTCATAACATGTTCTGAAGGTGATCCAAAGGTTCTAATATATGTCACTATGCTATCAATATTATTCAACAAATTTCCTAAAAGGGCAATGGGAGCCAAAGTCAATATCGGCGAGTTTTTCATAGCCAATCTAAAATACAAGGTAACGATCTAAATGTTCAATTCTTAGCATTTCACCTAATCGGGTTGACAAGCCTGGTAGACCAACCTAATAGAACTTGAGCTAATTTTATTCTTGAAACTTGCATATTGCATTCTTCATCAAAATATTGAGAGTATAAAAATTATGCAACTATGCATGCACAAAAAGTGATCCATCCGCTGTAAGAAGAGAAAAGAAAACACCTGACTCAATGTAAATGTCCTAACAAAAAAAACTATTATGCAAGCCTAATTGTGCATAAAAAATGAGCGACCCAGGATAGAAATTGGAATATCATTTAACTAAATTCAGTGAAGAAGGCAAATTTTAGGCTTATCCAACGGTACAATCTGCCAAGTCCTGCACCCCATGCTCTGTCTTAGATGGCATTCACGTTATCACCTTCAATAATGATTCTCTTCCCTCCCAACATCAACAACTCCATGATGTTTTTCATGGAAAGAATGGCTTCGAACAATGCTTGAGAGTTGTGCCGGTGAAGAAAATTTTGTCTAGTAGAAATCACTAGCTCCCCCAAATCATCTTTGATGATCACTCCCGTGCTAGCCAAGTGGGAAGGGAGTAGGGCGCAATCAGCAGTGGTTTTAACCCAACCGCAAAGAGAGGAAAGAAGCACAAGAAAGAGGGGTGAGATAGCCAGGAGGGATGGTTGATATCCCAATGCTCCTGTATGAGAAAGGAGCATTATCAATGTAAGAACCTAAAAAATCATGGCTGCCATGGTAATATGAGTCACGACGCCCTTCCAAATTCTTTGACATTAGCTAACTTTATTCAGAGCCAAATAGAAGGTAGTTGTTTACTAAAACGTTGACCAAGCAACAATGGTTAGACAACTGACTAAGTATTAGCCAACTAACCTGAGTATAGGTTGACATGCCTACTGTGAACTATAGATGTAATGATGCTAGCTCACAAGTTAGGGATGAATTAGACTCGAAGCTTCAGTGAACTTTACAATTATCTAAGCAATCAATGTGACTAGTGCAGTTGTGTCCGAGATGGCAAACCAAATAGGGCGATCCAGCCAGAGAATGTCTGGTTGAACTACATAAGCAAGCTAGAAAGATAAAGGACCTTGATGGTGCTGAAGATGGCCAAGCCTTGAAATGTGTCATCCATAAAGAAATATGGATACTGAAGAAAAACATCAATATAAGAAAGTAGGAATATTTACATACATATCACTCAATTCCTATGTATCTACATATCTAGTACCTACATTTTTTACAAACATATCACATTTCCAATGCATGAAAATGTGTATTTCACTTTTTAAAGGTTAAAACAGCAGTATTTTATAAGTGATAATGTGTAAAAGTAAAGTTTGGTGTTAGACATTTAAATACATAGGAATTGGGTGGTATGTATGTAAATGACCCAAGAAAGTAATGAAATGACAACATAGGCATAGTTAACTCCGTCTGCAGGTCCAATCTTAATGAGACAATAGAAAGCTCAAAGATTTATATGATTAATGATGAGGAGCATAGCATAGAGTTATGAAGAGGCAGCTAGCAGTGCAATTTAGCCATGAAAAATACAAATAGGAATTTAGAAATTACCTTCACATCTTCAACTTGATTGATTGTCTGTCTAATTGGTGCTAAAACTGACTGTGGGGCGCCAGCATCAACTAATTCCATGACACTGCAAATAAAAATGTTAAAAAGTTGCATTAGTTAACTAATGTAAATGTTCATACATCAAAGCTTGAAAGATCTTAAATAATTTTTTATAGAAGGAATGATTAAATGGAAAAAATTTAGAGGCGTTCACTTAAACACCACCCAATTACTATGTCTTTATATATCTAGCACCTAAATTTATTTTTTACATTTATACAACCTTCATATCACATAAAAAGTACCGCCATTTTAAGTTTTAAAAAGCTAAATACTCATTTTCATTCATAAATAAGGTTAATTGAAGTTTAGGTGTCACATATGTAAATACAATAGAATTGAGTGGTAAGTATGTAAAGCTTCCAGAAACTTATTCCATGACCCATTTGCTCATTGCCTTCTCTCCATCACCTCTGATAACCAGACTCAATTCCAGCTTTGAAAATCATCCCCGCAACAACAATTCCAGCAAGTGGATCTACAAATGGCACCCCTATCAAAGATCCTCCTGCAATAACATGCCAAAGCAAGCTCACATGTTTGAGTAGAGAGTTCAACATTACAGGGAAATGTGTGGCACACAATTCTTATGTATTTATATATTTACACACATAACACTTTGGTGCTCTAAACTTATGCATGAAAAGGTGTATTTGACTTATAAGAAGTGATAATAGTGCTATTTTTAATGTGATATTAAAGATTTTGATGCTGTGTCTAAATATGAAAATTTAGATGTGACGTATGTAAATACATAATAATTGTGTGTTATGTATGTAAATATCCCAAAGTTTAGAGAGAAAATAGAGCATAACTGGCACTAAATGTGTAGTTATATAAGAAAAAGGCATTTACATACATATCACCAAATTCCTACGTATTTACATATCTAACACCTGTAATTTACTTCTTACATTTATACCACCCAAATCTTTCATATCACATCAAAAATAACACCATTTTAACTTTAAAAAGATCAAATACACCTTTTAAAGCATAGGTAAGATAACATGTTTATAAAAAAATGAAATTTCGGAGTCGGATATGTAATTACATAAGAATTAAGAGGTATGTAAGTAAATATTTCTATAAGAAAAAAAAGAAAAGTCAAAACAGAGCACATATCGTTTAGCATGCTTTCAATAGACTTCAACATGGTTATAAGCTTCTGAACAAAGAGCCAATAAGTAACTCTTTAAACATTCATTTGCCAGCATTAATTATTCAGCTAAGGGGCCAAAAAAACATAACAATATTATGTATTACGATCAAGTAGAGGAGACCATATAACGGACAAATTTCAAAAATGAACTATAAAAAAATATTAGGAGCATTTATCGCTATATAAAAAAACTGTGAGTTATTATTAGTGAGAGATAGTAAAATTAAATTGCTCTAGTAAACCATATGGAAGTGGAGAGGAACACTAATGAGCTCCCACAAACAATCCTAAACTATATAATGTAAAAAGATTTATATACATACCACTAAATTCCTATGTATTTACCTATCTCACACCTAAACTTTAATTTTTACATACTCACCACCATACCTATCCATAAAAAGTGTAATTTGCTTTTAAGTTAAAAATTGTGGTATTTTTTATGTGATATGAAGATTTGGGTAGCATATATGTAATAACAAAAGTTCAGATGTTAGATGTGTAAATACGTGTAAATACATAAGAATTGAGTGGCATGTATGTCAATGCCCCTAAAATATAATGCTCAGAAGTATGAAGCATCTCAAAAATTTTCTTGATTTTATCTGATTTACAACTAACGAAGCTGGAAGCAAGCACTATTTGACAGCATAAAATGCCAGATTGTCAAAGGGTTTGTTTGCAAAGAAACAACTAATGTTATGAGCTACTTACCAACCCCAATTAGTGCAACAACAGATGACACAGCATCAGCCCGATGGTGCCATGCATTTGCCTTCATCAAACCACTTCCTTGCTTTTCCCCAGCCCTCTTGGTTATCCAATAAAGCCTAAATTCCATAAGCAGAAACAATTTTTTTAGTTAAGCCTATTGCTCCATCTCCAAATCATTATAGAAAATATAAGGAGATAAATGGAACCACAAATTTCGATAATGAAGATTGGTTCAAGTTGTAGATATCACAAATGACATGTTTCCACATGGTATACATTGAAAAAATCTTATACAAGTCCTCTTATTATGGTGCAATTACATACATGCATTGCTATTTACAAATTTAGCACCCTCTTTTGTCCATGTTTCACTAAAATATCAAAAATCACATTAAAATCCCAACCCACATTTTTACTTTTTATCAAATTCTCATTGGTTTGACCGTGACATGCATAAATGCATCGGTTCAATAGTTCAAAAAAATCAGATCGGAGCTAGTTTTGTTAATAGCAATATTTTAAGTATTGTGTATGTAATTATCCCATACATGGGGTATTTACATACATACCACCCAATTCTTCTGTATTTACACATCTAACACCTAAATCTTACATGTTACATATATATCAGCCAAATCCTTCATATCACATCAAAAATAACACCATTTTGACTTTTAAAAAGTGAAATACGCCTTTTCATGCATAGGGAAAGTGGTATGTATGTAAAAATTAAAATTTGAGTGTTAGATATATAAATACATAAGAATTGAGTGGTATGTTGTAAATAATCCAACAAAGAGACAACCGACATACCCTTCTTTCACTGAAATTGATAAAAGAGTCATGCTCAAAGCCAGGGTAGGGTGATCCAAATCAAATCCATGATGATGGCCGCCATGACCATGATTATGATTATGATGATCCAAGGTATGACTTATCATATCTGGTGCCGACATCAAAACCCCCTGAAAGTGAACAGGCACAAACCATATGGGCAGACGTGTGGCAAACGTCCTTCAGAATATCAAAGATACACATACAAATTGTCAGGCGTCACCAATATTTTTAAGTAATTATGTTATCAAACGCCACATGCATAATCTATATGATGAAAAAAATCATAAGAATATTAAAAACTAACTAAGAAACTATACCTGCAGAACATCAAAAGCATGCCAGGCAATACCACCAGCAGTTCCCAAAAGCATACAAGAAATTCCAAGAGCTCCTAAAGATTCAAATTTTCCATGCCCTGGAAAAAAAACACAAGGAATGGGTCAACTTCTTACTCTAAATGATATCTGCAGGAGCACATGAAAAACTCAATAAGATTCTATCAGATTCGTATCCCATTTGTATCGCCATACTGAAACCGTACTTCTTAATCGGCAGCTTTACTTTATACACAATGGCTTTTCCCTAATTATAATACCAAAAAGTAACTCAATGATTAACTTTAAGTACCTTATTCGCTAGTAAGTTGCTTGGAATATTATATTATGAGCTGGACAGGAATTTGTTCATGAAATAGTATAGTTATATATAAAACTTCTAAGTTGGGGACTTTAACCAAAAAAATTTAACTTATGACACCATAGTTCTATTAAATGTGGAATGAAAACCAATGCTACCATTTTTCCCTAATGAAATAATGTTTACAACATTGTAAAGCTCAACATGCGTACTTAATATGTGAGAATTATTTTGCGAACCATGTTCATTTATTCTTAGAGAAATTCTATATTCCCAAACAAATCTAAGCAAAAAACTCATCCCATAGGAGTATTTGATTAGGCGAACCAATAAAAAATCTTCCCAAGCAAAAGAGGATGACACACCAAAATTTGTGTGGCTCGCTTGACGGTAGTATTGTCCAAATAGTTTTGATCTGTAGATTTTTTTGGAGAGTACTCTAAACCAGAGAAATCCAATAAGGTTGAATGGTTGATTGAACTTGCACACTTGCTTTGACCCACCATTTATGGAGATTCTTAGTTGAGAATTTGCAAACATCAACACTTAGCAGGCTAAGGTTTAAACTACGATTTGGCATGCTATTTAAGTATAAATAAAATATATGTATTTAAGAAGGTTTTTTCTGTTTAAAGGCGGTTTAGCACATTTGCTTAATCTTTCCATTTACAATCAAGGCCAAAGGGATTAAGCCTATCACCCTCAACTAAATTATGATCTATTCAACAAAGATGAAATGAACCTTTAAGCCATAGTTACATGCGGGAAGACGATCAAAGCAAAGCATTGAAACAACTTCTAAACTAAATAATGAAATCATATCAAACAATTAAAGAGACTAAAACCCTATTCCCTAGGGAATGAATCGAGCTAATCTTCAGATAATTGTTGTCCCCTATTCCACCTACAAAGGGCTTGTATTAGTTATACATTTGGAAGAGAGTATCATCATGTTCTCCTAGGGTAGTTAATTTTAGGGGCATTACATACCACCCAATTCCTATGTATTTACATATCAATGCCTAAGCTTTACTTTTAAAATCATACGGCCCAAAATATCACATCAAAAATACCAATATTTGACTTCTAAATAAATGAAATACACATTTACATGCATAGGTTGGGTGGCATATATGTAAAAATTGAAATTTTGGTGTTCGATATATAAATACATAGAAATTAAGTGATATGTATGTAAAACTTCCATAATTTTATCACCTAAATTCAAATATATCAAATGGTATTCGTTAGTATCAGCGCTGACTATGATATGTATTGGATGAGGACAAGTTCAACACTAGAAAGTATGTGCGCTTCTTAGCTTTCAATATAAAGACCTAATAAGAAATAATCTATGCAATTTGACAAATGCAACATCAAACCATCTAAGGTTGGACTTCTGAATCATTTTTCGCCTTTCATTAGTTGTTGGGCTCTACAATATCAAGAAGGATTTTTGTAGGTTGTTTGGTTCATTACTAATAAAATGTGGTGTAAAATAAATACTTCTAAAATGGAGCAGCATGAAGAAAGGACCAAAAGATAAAACTATCTTCAATATAGCTACCAAACTTTGCACTGAAACACACAGAAATTTGTAATTTAGATGCAAAAAATTGACTTCAGCACAATTTTTTGTCGGACATAATAAATATTATACGAAGAAGGAAAAAGAGTAAGGTTATAGAAGTAAAATTAACCATATGGGTGTTTGTTGTCCTTTGGAGCCTTGGCAGCCCTATAAGACAACAATGCAATGCTGCTGAGAACCTGCAAAATCCTAAGGTTAAAGATGACAAGGAACCAAATTTTCTCTCGCCATTAAAAGAAGATAAAGAAAAACGAACAGTTTTTGTAAATTATCTCAACCAAATAGAATATTATAAAGATGGGACGTTATATACATACACCTAACTATAAACTCCTGAACTTTAAGTTTTATATTTATACCACCAAAATCTTTCATATCAGATGAAAAATACCACCTTTCTGACATCTAAAATAAAAAATACACCTTTTCATGCATAGGTAAGGCGGTATGCATTTAAATATTGAAGTTTAGGTGTTACATATGTAAATAGATAATAATTGAGTGGTACTTATAAAAATCTTCCTTTAAAGATTTCAACACTATCATCTCTAACTCTTCATCCATTCAGTTATCATCCATTCCCATCAAGTAAAAAACAATCTGTGCAGATTTATTTGTTGGATGAACAATGAATTTTTTTTATATAAACATGACAAGATTGATATGGATGTTTATATCAACTTAGTAATATCATGTTTTTGCATGTTAGAGTAGCACTTTTATAGATAGCATTTAATTCTTATTCCAATTGCATAATTCACTGATATTTACATAATAGGCCATCTAACTACTAAAATAAATGATAGTAAAAAGAAGAATCACAATCACAATGGGTCTTTTTAAACTAATTAAATTGTACAGGTAAAATAACACTAAAACAAATGCATCAAGGGAGTATTTGGGAACATAGTAACCATGGATTTAAAGTAAATCCAGCCAAATAAAAAAAAAAAAAACGAAAAATGAAATTACATAGAAAGACGGAGGATTCAATAATATATTCTGCCGTGCTTGGAGGGTCGTCTCCATCGCCATCACAGTCAATATAAATCAAGATTTATGGGATTTACTAAATCCTATTTAACGAAAATATGGGTTGCAGCCAAACACCCCCTATATTTGATGCACATACTAAAACCTAATAGAACCATCTAGACAGCAATGTTATTGGTATCAAATTCACCAAAATTAGTTCTCCATTGCTTTCAGGTCTAAAACCCTAAAGATCCACAATGATCCCAGCTAAAAAAAAGCAACAACAAAGTAAATCTGCCACCCAATTTTCACGCTATACTTACGACATCGGAGGCCGAATGCGCGGCATCCGCGATAATAGCGGTGCTTCCACAGATGTAGCCGGTGAGGGCTTTCCCGACGGAGAGGAAAACATCAGCGGCGAGTCCCAGCCGGAATATTCCCTCCGCCTTCTCCCTATCCATACCAACATGGCTATGATCGCGGCCATCGTCGGAGTGGCCGCCGTGCCACCTCCGGCTTATGAGAGTGTAATACCGGTGTTCCATGAGTGGGATGACGATCGAGAGGCGGTCAGGAGGAAAGAGGAGCCGGTTCTCGCGGAGCGAAGGAGACCAGCCGGTGAAGTAGGCTCGCCGGAGAGCGGCGAGATGGGGCGGCCGGAATCCCATTGGAAGCCGGGGACTCAGTTCCCGCTTGTTGGTAAAAATTTGCTTCCAATATGAGAATTGTTTAGGGGCAACTAGATACATAAACGTTTATATCTTCAATACTCCGCATAAAATCCGAATCTTTTATCTTTATTTAATTTATTAAAGGAATAATTACAAGTGTAGCTAGCTGTCAACTCCCAAGAGTTTATGGGTGGTAGGCAATCATGACTTAAATACTATTTTTCGGCCCTACACCTAATCAATATGGGACTATTTGCTGTGACATAGCGCTCAAAATTTTGTTATTTGGATATATATATATATATATATATATATATTAATTTCAGTATATATATATTATCTATTATATTAAACAACCAATCCAAAATATCATTATTTTTAAAATCATATTATTAGCGCAATTATTTGTGATTAACATAATAATTGAAGGTATAGTTTCTCACAATAAGGTCGTGTGTTTGAATCTCACATATTATCTTTTCCACTCACATTTCTGGGAAAAAAAAAATATTGTTGCATATCTTGCATTGAATGAGTCTTGAAGTGACCACATATCTCGTGGCATCTTTCTCATAATAAAATATTTAAAATTAAATATTCAAAAGAAACGACTTGAATTACTCTATATAATATCTAATGTCATTTTGACACGCATTGATATTTTTGAGAATTATTGGTAGAGAACTAGATAATAAAATGAAACGGAGTTTACATGGATACCTCACAATTCTTATATATTTACTGTCTACACATCTAGCACTTAATAATGCATGTTTATATTTCATGTATTGTATGACATAAATTCTACTTCATAGTTTAAGGTAATGAGATTGTCCTAAGAATTTGCTAAACTAGACTAAGCGTTCATTGGTATCACCTCATTTAGTTGACTGGCTTCAGTTGACCAGCTCAAATTAGGGCTGTGATAAGATTTTGAGCCAAATTCGTCTCTAAACTGAACTATTTTTGAGGTGGCTCGAATGTTATTTTTGGCTCGTGAGTTAGTTCGATCCGGCACAAAGTGTTGCTCAAGTAGGCTCGAAAATAGTTCGGCTTCGAGCCAGATCAGATCGAAACTTGCATGTAAAGATAAAATTTTTACAAGTGCGCCCCAAGTAACACGTTGGTATGTAAGAGCAACTAAAATTCTTACATATTTTTATATATAACATAAAAATTTAATATTTGCGTATACACACTATAGTGTTATTATATCATCAGATTTATATTTGACAATGTGTATTTTAATTGTAAATAAGAATAATGATAAATAAATATGTATTTATGAAGATATTAAAGTTTTGATATTAGCTATACAAATATTTGAAACTTACCATCCAGCCCAAAAGGAACGGCCTAACCCTGTCGGCCCAATCCAATCACACAGGCCGACGCCGTGCTCCGAAGCATCCCTAAGCGGTTATCGAATCAGATTCTGCTCATTTTCATGGCGTCCGACTCGATAGAGCTCACTCCTTTCTGGTTGTAGGTACGAGCAAGCTACTACTCGTGAGGAGGAGAATGGGACAAGCTCTACGGCGAGTAATGGGTCGGGTTCCGTGCTCGGGGCG
>NW_018164992.1:2350565-2380436 GCF_001263595.1 Phalaenopsis equestris | reverse complement strand
CGAGCCAGCTCCGCCGCCGTCGCACGACGGCGGGGTTGCCGTCCGGGATCGCCTCATCGGTTCTACTCCGGGTAAGCAGTTGATCATTTTTTTTCGCCGTATTTTGTAGTGACGACTTTATTGTTCCCGGAATGTCTTATTCGTTATTGTTGTGATGAATTTAAAAACTCTTTGCCTGTTTCTACTTCACGGGGATAATAATGATGGGATTTAGGAAATATGCTGACAAAGATGTGAATGAGATTTATTGGGTCAGCAATGTTCAATTCTCATATTTGTTTTTGCTTCTTCAGAAAGCGGAAGATGATTTGATTTTGGCTGTTTGCAATGTTATGATGTTGCGAATGAACTTGAAGTAGTATTTCGCTTTTCTGTTTATATTTTCTGGTTTGGAATGGAGCGTTTCGTTTGATTTAATTTTCTAGGTTTGTTGGGCTGTTTACCTTTTCATGGAAAGATATTTACCCATTCAAAGTTTCCAGTTGTTTATATCCTGCAAATTGATAGACAGATTGTTGTAATTAATTGAAAATTTGAGTTTGCATGCAATGTTTCTACAAACGTGGCTACAAAACAAGTCAATGTGTGTTTGTTAAAATGTTTCAATCTAGAAACCCTATAGATCTGACTCAATTTCCTTTTGAGTCCAGGATAATTGAGTATTTACAATTATTTGTGCAATATATATGCATAACTTTTATAAAAAAAATTTGCCAGCAATTAACTAATTTTTATGATGATTGTAAGTTTTCTAATGATTTGAACATGAGGGATGTGGGTTATATATTAGATGATAATCGATAATGGTGTGCTTGAATCCGGAAAGATTCTTGCATGACCCTTTAAACAAAGCGGCATTTATAAGCATACTACCCAATTCTTATGTATTTACATATCTAACACTTAAACTCTACTTTTTACATTTATAACTCCCAAATATTTCAGATATCTTAAAAAATATAACCATTTTAATTTTTATAAAGTGAAATACACCTTTTCATGTACAGGTAAAGTGGCATATATGTAGTTGAAGTTTAGGTGCTAGATATATAAATACATAGGAATGAAGTGGTATGAATGTCAATCTTTCAATAATTAAACGCAAGAATGCATGATCATGCAAAATTATACAAAGTATTGGACTAAACTCATAGAAATTATATGGAATTCAAGCACTAGAATAGTTTTCAATGCATTTGATTTAATTCTATTGCACAAAACTCCAACCAATATCTCAAATTCTTCTCAACCACTCTTCTCATAAGCTTGAATTCAATATTATTTTACAATTTTACATTTCCTGTTCCCAAAACTATTTTTGTATTTTAAA
This sequence comes from Phalaenopsis equestris, assembly GCF_001263595.1. NCBI lineage: Eukaryota > Viridiplantae > Streptophyta > Magnoliopsida > Asparagales > Orchidaceae > Phalaenopsis > Phalaenopsis equestris. The sequence continues at coordinate 2,379,106 of NW_018164992.1, read as the reverse complement.
ATTTGAACAGTAAATTTGAACAGTGATAAGGCTTTTTGAAGCTACCAACTTTAGAATTTTAATGGTGCTTATAAATGTTAAATTCAGGCATGAAGATAAACTTTTTTGGCATCATAAAATTTTCAGGTTTAGCTTTATTTTGATTTTATTTGTTTGGTTGGATATGAATTTCTTTGAGTGTAATATCAATCTTAGGGGTATTTTCTTACTTTGTTCCTTTTAATTCATAATTTTTGTTCGTTTATTTATTTATTTATTTATTTTGCGGTGTAAACTTTAATTATCTAGTGTTATTTTTTTGCAATTTTTAATTTTTTGCTGATTTTTTTTGGTTTAATCAATCATTAAATTATTATTTGGTTTAATTTGTCATATTTTTTGTTTTACATCAAAATAAGATGAATTTTTACTTGATGTTTTGTGTGGTTTTATAAATGGTATCATTTAGAAATTAGGAACCCTACACCCTAAAAGCTTATGCATCAATAGCCTTGGGATTGTTTGGTCTTGCAACATTGGAAGGACTTGAAGACTCGTGACTAAATAAATTTGGGAAATTTACATATGTTGCGCACAATTCTTCTGTAATTACATATCTAAATATGAAAGTTTTGGGTTGAGATATGTAAATACATAAGAATTGTCTGATACATATGTAAATTTACCAGTATTTTTAATGCCACAGTTATCCACTTTGTTAATGAAATTCATGGAGGCCTATCTATACTGACATTAATTTGCAAGCAACATTCTATCCCTTGGTCTGCTGATTTGAGCTCTAATTTTTATTGCATCATATTCCTTTCATTTACATTCTATATGTTTAATATTTCAGAGGATATCTTAGAGAAAAAGGTCGAAAGTAATATTCTCGAAGAACGTGATCCAGAATTCGATGCCATGCTTCAAAAGATGGTTGGAACAATCAGATCAAAACCTGGAGGAAAGCTGGAAATGGGTGAGGTGAGGAAATAATTTTTTTTTATTAAGCATGGACACAATAGTTTATGAAATGTGCGAGGGGCATTTACATTCATGTCACCCATTTCCTATGTATTTACATACCAAACCCCTAAACTCCACTTCTATTTGTATGCCACACAAATCTTTCATATCACATAAAAAATACCACTGTTTTAACTTATAAAAAATGAAATACACTTATTTCATGTATGTGGCATTATATATATGTATGTATGTATGTAAAATTGAAGTTTATGTGTTGACATGTAAATGCATAAGAATTGAGTGGTATTTGTGTAAACCTTCCAATACACAAAGGGAGCATTTAGATACACAGCACCCAATTTCTATGGCACCCATTTCCTATATATTTACATATCCAACACCTAAACTTTGCTTTTTATATTTATACCACCAAAATTTTTCATATGACATAAAAGAATGACCATTTTAACTTTTAAAGAGTGAAATATAGCTTCTCATGTAAAGGTAAGGTGATACGCATGTAAGAATTGAAGTTTATGTGTTAGATATGTAAATACATAAGAATTGAGTGGTATTTATGTACATCTTCCAATACACAAGTACTTTTTTAACTCGGTTGTCACTTTCATCATCATATTTTTCTTGTGGACATAAAAAATTGTGAATATCACCACAAAATTATACATAATATACATTTTAGAGAAAAGTGCTTTCGGTGTTCGCAAAAAAGACCCAAAGGAAAGAAATGGTGAAGTTCCTATAAAATAGCCAGCATACAATTGTTACATGCCTGAAACATATCAACCATACATGTTTTTTGTTTTTTTCGTACAAACTAGAGAAAAGGTTTTATTTAATAGCAAGATTTACATGCATACCACTCAATTCTTATTCTTATGTATTTACATGTGTATTTACATGTCTAACATCTAAACTTAAATTTTTACATATATGCCACCTCAATTATGCGTAAAAAGTTGTATTTCGCTTTTTAAAAGTTAAAATAATGTATTTTTGATGTGATATGAAAAATTTACATGTTATGAATGTAAAAACTAAAGTTTAGGTGTTAGATATGTAAATATATAGGAATTAGGCGGTTCTCGTTCAGTTCTAAGCTTTGAGTCCAAGCATGCCACGTCTTAGAACTTATTTGTATTTACCGAATTATAGCTTGTTATGATTGTTGCATTGTAGGATTAGGGAGTCAGCAAATCAAGCTTATGCGACCTTGGCCTATGTTCAAGCTCGGATCATTTGATTTAGCTCTATTCAAGCTTGGCTCATGTTCAATTCTCCTCGGTTCGGTTTAGGATCATTAGGCTTATGTTGGGCTTGAAATATATGATATTGTAACTTTTAAATTTTGGGCATTTACATACATAGCACACAATTCTTATGTATTTACATATCTAACACCGAAACATTCATATTTACGACACACCACTCGAATCTTTGACATCACATAAAAAATACCACCATGACTATCCTTTTTAAAGTGAAATACAACTTTTGATGCATAGGTTTATGAAACCTATGTGTCATGAGTGTAAATATCAAATTTTGGGTGTTAAATATATAAACACAAGAATTGTGTGGTATTTATGTAAGCTCCCCTAATTTTTATCTGTAGTGCTTAAATCTCAGCCATAAGAGTGATGTTACACGCGCCTACACGCAGGATCAAACACATGTCTATTGGTGTTTGGCTTGTTAAGATTATGAGTATAAAACAAATATTTAAGCTCGGCCTGCATTCTTAACAATCGAGTCAATACCGAGCTTCTTCTTGAGCCAAATAGTGCCATTTACGCACGATGATCTTTTTCAAAGTTGAATATAGAATCACGATCTTTTAACTTAGAGTTACCTCATTTCTCAATCCTTCATCACAAACTAACCCTCGTAGTCTACTGCATAACAATTTGTTCTTCTACAACATTCGCATTCTTCATCTATATTTTGGGGCATTTACATACATTCCACCCAATTCGTACTTATTTTCATATCTAACATCTAAACTTTACCTTTTTTTTACATTTATACCTCATAAATCTTTCTTCTCACATAAAAAAATACCACAATTTTAACTTCTAAAAGGTGTAAAGTGTCAAAATAGTCCCTGGACTATCTACATTGGACAATTTTAGCCCAAGTGTCTACAGAAGTTTCAAATTAGTCCGTATCCTCTTATAATATGACCTAAAATATAGTACAAAAAAAAGATTATTTTATCCGCCATTAAAAGAATATAGGAATTGAATTGACCTTTTGTAAACTAGTCAGGGAACCATTTTGACACTTCCTCTTTTAAAAAGTGATGCAGCTTTTTATGCATAGCTAGTATATGTGAAAGTTAAAAGTTTAGGTGTCAGATATGTAAATACATAAGAACTGTTTGGTGTGTATGCAAATCTTACTAATACAAACAAAATCTTTTCTGAATTGCAGGCTTTCATAGTTCAAAAGTACAAAAGACCGTTGCCGAAAGTCCGGAGCTCAGTAGAACAAGTTGGAAGCCATGATCAGAAACCTTTGCTTCCGGGAACCCTAACTGTCGCCCAGTTGCAGGAAATACTGCTTCTGCATCAGGGAAAATCTGGCGAGCAGAAAGGTCCAATAGATTTTCAAGAAATTGCAAAAAAATTTGGAGTTGATTCCGCACAGGTGGAGCAAATATTTCAGTTCATATCTTTGCATCCAGAAAATGAGAAAAATGATTCCAAAAAATCAAACTGATTCTGATGATATAATTTCAATGGTTTCATTTTTGGAGGATTTACATACACACCACTTAATTCCTATGTATTTGCATATCAAACACCTAAGCTTCAATTTTTACATACATACCACCTTACCCATACATGAAAAGATGTATGTCACTTTTGAAAAGTTAAAATGATGGTATTTATTATGTGCTATGCAAGAATGGGTGGCATAAATGTAAAAAAGCAAAACTTAAAAGTTCTAGGTATGCAAATAAATGAAATTAGGCAGCATGTATGCAAATACCACTTCATTTTTTAAGGTTTCAGTGTAGCTATTAGCTCAATATATCCATCAATTATCCTCATATGATGTTTTCTTATTGAGGGCAGAGTAAGGAATAGGTGTCTATTATCAACGGATGTAATAATAAATTTCTTTGATTGAATTTTGGGTGATATAAATTAATATATATATATATATATGAGGTGAGGAACAGTTTGGAAGAAATGTGATCTACTTTGTGCTTCTGGGAAGTGTGAAATTAATTTATTAGTTTTTCGTTTCATTTATTTCTGAGAATGTATGTTGTGGTTTGTTTGTATCTGTTACAATTGTTTGTAAAACTGAAAAAAATATTGCGTCTGTTTCCGGGCGAGAGTTGGTCCGGACAACAAATACGATACATGGAAGAGAAAAAAAAAAGGAAAAAAAAAATAGACTTCGTTGTATCGCAGCCGTGTTGTCCGGACTCGGCTTACATCCGGACAACGGACGTAATATTTTCTCATAAAATTGGTAATGAAAATGTGGTGACATTAATAGCTTTTGAAAGTTATGTGTGTTTTAACGTGATGCATTTGAATTTTATGTTTAATATGATTGTATTCGTTGTATAAATTATTGTATAACATGTACAATTTTGTTATATATGAAGTCTAGATGCATCGGGATAAAGCCCATAATATTTTCTTGCTGATAAGGGTTGCAAATATACGGTCATTTGCATGCATACCACTCAATTTATGCTTTTTTACATGTATATCATCTAGGTCTTTCCTGTCACGTAAAAAAAAATTATATTTTAACTTCTAAAAAGTGATGCACATTTCCATTCGTATATATATAAAAATTGAAGTTTGTGTTTGATGTCTAAATGCATAAGAGATATAGAGAGAGAGAGAGACACACACACACACAAATAATTTAATAAATAGCAACACTTTATTAGGCTAGTCTCAAGTATATAAAAAAATAAGTAATTTAATAAATAGCAACACTTTATTAGGCTAGTCTCAAGTATATAAAAAAATAGGTGGTTCTTGAATTCATCGTTTTCGGCTTGTGAAGTAATTTGTGTTCGAATCATTCGTTAAAATTTTTCTAAATAAAATGCGAAATGGTTTGTGTTCGAATCATTCAGACAAACGGACAGTTTTTTTTTTCTAAATTGAATTTATTTTTGAGAAAAATATAGCACATGACAATGAGTAACTCTTCGCATTTTCTCCAATAAATTTGCAAATATGAACCCAATATAAAAATAAATAAATATAATAAATAGATAAAAAAAGAACCACTCAAATCTTGACCTGAAACAGTGTAAAAAATGCCTAAATTTGAACACAGCATGTGTAAATTACAAACCTACATAGCTTAATATTGACAATAATCTGAACAAATAATTTAAATTCAATGGTTCTATAACACTATAATATACACACTATCTTACATTATATAAGAATATTATAGTGATATGGTTTAAGGACAAGCAATCTGTCTCCTCTTTGAGAGCCTCTCCAAATTTTCAGAAACCATCTCTGTAAGCCTCTTGTCCTCAAATTTAATTTCTGAACTCAGCCTGCAAAACAACGAAACAAATTAAATTTCTTATGTATTTACATATCTAACCCCCACACTTTGCTTCTTGCATTTCTACCATCTACATCTTGAAAAAATATTACATCAGGACTCCAGATGCATTCAAGAGTTTAATGGCGGGACGCCACGTGTCAAGCGGGCCCCACCATTCTTAACATTGGCCAATGCCAGTGTATTGTGGGGAGGCTCGCTTGACATGTGGCGCCCCACTATTGAACTCCTAACGCAAACTACATTAGGAGACTTGATGTAATATTATCTCCTACATTTTTCAGGTAAAAGTAAAGGCATAGGAATTGGGTGGCTGTATGTATGTAAATGCCCCAAAACAATAACAGAAATTGGATAAAAAAGAAGTACTTTGGATCAAGTGCGATCTTATGAATTTCTCTGACGGCAGAACTGGCAGCATATAAAGACATTTTCTCCACCTGCAACAAATGATAAAATGAGTGAAAAGAAAAAGATTTATTGAAATAAAAATGTAAATAAAAAAAGTTCAATGTAATTTACCTCCAGCATTTTAAGCTTGGCTTCATGGTCGGGTGGAAGGCAACGGATCTCTTGAGCCATTCGAACAGACTCACTCAAGCTCTCAGGGGATAAAAAGTCAAAGGCTAACTGCACCGAAGACTGGTAGATTTTATAGAGAAGGATGAGTTTAGTAGAAAGTTAAAATATAGAATATGAACAGACATTTCACTGTAAAAATAGGGAATTTTACATATCTAGCACAAAATTTTATGTATTTGCATATCTCACATCTAAACTTTCATATTTACATACATAACACTTTGATGCTTTAAACATATACATGAAAATGTGTATTTCAATTTAAAAAACATGATAATAGTGCTATTTTTTATTTGATATTAAAGATTTGAGTGATATGTGGGTAAATATGAAAGGTTAGGCGTGATATATGTAAAAATGTTAGAATTGTGTGCTATGTATGTAAATTCCCCTAAAAAATATCACTAAAAATAAATAAGGTTCAAAAAACATGATAAATATTAAAATCACAAGTCTAAAGTGGTTGTTTGGTTAGCTGGAAAAAATATGCAGCAAAAAAGAATAGTGAAATTGAAATACTTTGAAATTGTTTAGTTTCGTGGTAACGACAACAGACTGCAGTTAACAATGTATTTAGAAATCACCTGAAGCTACTGAATTCAGGATATGCCTGTTTTGAACTGCATGGTGAATTACAAAATCATCAAAATTTTACAATGCATTCCATTTTCATCCAACTATATGCCAAAATTTTGAAAACCATTGCATTTGATTTATTTTCCACACAAATGCTTACAGCCTAAAAGACTTGAGAAGTAGTCAGCACTATCAATATAGGCCAAGCGTGGTATGGGGCTAATTCTCATCCGTCGGATTATGTCAATCAGTTTCATTATTGCTTCGCCTACTGATTAAAAAATATTCAAAAATGACTATAGTTTACTTGAAACTTCTCTTCTAATTTGATATTGTTGAATCCTATTAGAATAATGGGTCCCATATACATACAACCAGTTAAAGATCTTATTTTTATAGAGAAAAAATAGAAAAAAGAGATGGGTATAAGATTCAGGAGTAGGGGTGTAAATGAGCCAAAAAGGCTCGAGCTTGGCTCATTAACGAGCTCACGAGCCCGAGCTTATCGAGTAACAAGCTCGAGCTCAAACTTGAGCTCGGCTTGTTGACTCATGAGTGTCGGCACTAAAAAAAAAAAAAATTGTTTGAGGGTCATCCGTAAGAAGTTGTCGGCAGCCAGAATTGAAATCTCATCGTAGAAAGACATTTAATTAACTTATATATATATATATATAGTTTTTAGAAAAATATGAAATCAAACTGACCTCATATTTTTCGCAGTTTAAATGAAAGAACATTCTACCTCAAATCATGTATCTATCCCGAGGGATAAACACAAGACTTGAGGATGAGACTCGATCAAATAAACTAAGAAAACATATGACATCCGTTTGGTCTGCGAAACCGTTTTATTTGCCGACAAGTTCCTTTATTTAATACAAAAAATTAACTATGGTTTATTTTAAGCTGGGTTCGAAAAAACTTCCTATAAGAGCAAGCCCCTATAGTTAGAAGAAATTATTAAAGTGTTTCATCCTGCCAATTTTATTTAATTAGGGCTTATATTTGCGCGACAGGGTCACACAAACCGCCTGGAAAACGAAATCGGACGAGGAGGTGTGAAAGGGGGAATGCTCGAACCTGGAACAATGTTGAGAAATCCAAATAAAGAGAAACTAGGGGAGACCACGGATCCTGAGAAAAACCTCAGTGACTTCCCAGTCTATCCTGGTTGCGCTAGACAAACAACCTCGAAACCCTATGGATCATTGTTTAATTTCTAGGAGAATAGATGGTTTTGCTGGGGAAGACATGTTTTGTTGTCGAAGATGGCCGTGTTGTCCACCGTGCTAGCTCCAAACTCCTTGTCATGACGAGTTTAAGTTTTCTAGGGTGTCCAGTTATAGTGTTAAATCAACGGTCATATGGTTGTAGTCTTACGAATGCCTAAAGAAAAGGTGGAGGACTTATGTTACGCTAGGCAGACAACCTCGTAATCCTATGGATTGTTGTTTAATTTCTAGGAAAAGGGATGGTTTTGCTGGGGAAGACATGTTCTGCTGTCGAAGATGATCGTGTCAGAACAAGTGTAACATGCTTTACAGTACGGTAGCAAGAACAAACCGTGCAATGCAAGAACAAACAGTAGAATGAATGGTTGTAGTCCTCTAAACATCATATGCAAAAAGGAAACATGCTTGAAGTTATATAATGTAAAGTGTGCGATGCATGAACAAACAATAGAATGCACGTAGAACAGTAGTAGGCAAAACAAGAGCAGTATAACATGCTATACGAGAAGAACAGTAGCAAGCAGAAACATGAATAATATAACATGTTGTACGGTACGATAGCAGATAGAAACAGAAATAGTATAACATGTTGTATAAAAAGAGCAATAGCAGGCAGAAACAGGAAAATTAACCGCTGTAAAATGTAAAGCAAATCTGTACGCCCGTGAGATCCGCTGTTCCTTAAGTATAGCAAACCTAAATGCATCTCAAAAAGCATCGCAAAAAGCGAAGTCTGAAAGAAACGTCGTCCAGAAAACCCGAGGAAAAGCGGAAAACTCGAGAAAATCAACGAAAAAGACTCAAATAAAAGAAAATCCTCAAAACTCCTGGGGAAATCCCAAAAGAAAGGAAAAGTAACACGTGTGTCCCGTCCCAAAACTTCGATAAAACAAAAAGAAGATTAAGATGAGGGGGATGAGATGAGGGGGACCTCAAGCACTCGTATGGGACTAGGCTCAGCTGTACATTTATTCTCGAGGGTCCATGAAGGCTACTCGGTCACACGAATGTATAGAACCTGTCACTCGTCTAGAAGGGTGTCTTGAACTTCACTCAGAGGGTTATTTCCCAGTCTAAACAGGTATTCGTCGGGTGAACAACCAGCTTTAAGGTATGTTTTATGTTTTTGACATACACACAAATTTTTAAACATGCAAAGAGGAGTTATCAACTTTTGTTTTGTTTGAAAATGGTTTATCAAAACTTATCTTCTTTTTTCTTTTTTTTTTTAAATTCCTTTGTTGTCCACAAATCGATTACGCTGTCAGGCGTAGGACGGCCAACATCCTGAGGAGGTTCGAGCCGACAACTGCTAGACTTATGTCGGTGAAGGATATCATATCATATTGTTCATCAAATGTCTGGATCTTGATGTTATATGATAGGACATTTTTCTGATCTATCTTCGGTGTGTCTTTATCATCAACACCGTACGCCCCAAAACAACTACTTACGACCTTGCTTGATGGTTTCACTAGCAAAAGGCTATAAGCAAAAGGCTATACGCGGACACTTATGCATCGGGCATAAACATCAAAAACCGAACCAAGAAGCAAGAAAAGAAAATAACAAAAATGGGGTGAGAGAGAAGAGGCATCGATCCATCTAAAACACCGAAAAGGAGATTGGATCAGTTCTCAAAACTCGTATCGAAAAGACCTGGAAAAGTAGGGCCCGATGTCTTTACTAACAATCATAAAATATCTCTTTGCGCTGATTCTCCAAACCCCAAGAACGCTGGATTAATCAAATCAACCAAATACTCTCTCAAATAAAGCTTGCAAATCCTCCCCAGATCCCAAAGTTGATATCAAAATCTTTCCACTGCCGAATTAATCCATAATCTTACATATCAAATAAGCATAGAAATCTTCCCATAAAATCACATAAACACTCACGGCCGGGGTCAGTAGAGAGGAGGAAGCAAGCCACTAAGGCTCTCGGCCAAGACGAGGAACGGGGACAAAAGAGGCCCACGGCTAAAGTAGGGGACAGCTGCCAAGACCCGTAACCAAAGGCAACCCAAGAGACAACAAGAAAGACTTACGGTTAAGGCAACAAAGGGCCAAGAAAAGAGCTGTCAAAGCTCACGGTTTAAGGCAACAAAGAGCAGCTGCAACAACCCACGTCCAAAGGCCATCCAAAGCACAAGGCCCACGGCTACAGTAACCTAGAGCACCAGGAGGCTCACGGCTAAGGCAAACTCGAATCAACTCTCTACGAGTTTTGATATACATAGGAGAGTACAAAACATCGCCAATCTTTCAAAGTAACAAATTTGCTCCATCTACGATCATTCAAATGATTCAAACTCAACAAGAGGGGATAAATTAAACTCAAGAAATTCCAATGGGTCTCACGGGTAAGGGCCAAAAGGGGAGGCTGATTCAACCACATTACAAACCCACGGCTAGGCACCAAGCAAACATCACATTGCGGCCTCATAAGCTACCAAATCAATCCATCAAAACCAAATATCGGCCTTCGAATGGAGCAACACAGCACATCCAAAACAGGTTCTCGGGTAAGAGTTGAGACCAACAAGAATAAAAAAGAACCAAGCCATCTCTCGAGTAGGGATTAAAACCAGCAAAACCATCTCTCGGGTAGGGACCAAAGACAAGCAAAGCAACCCATTAAAACTCTCGAGTAAGGACAAGTTTTAAGGACTTAATCATGGGCTCTAGAGTAGGAGCTAAAACAAGCAAACCAAGCTCCCAAGTCAAGCCAAAACCGAGCCACAGCTAAGGTTCGAATTCGGGTTACAACAAAAGGATCGAAAACATCTCCACACCCCAAGACATCAAAATATAGAACTAACACATGTTTTAAGCAAGAACAACCATGGAATCCTCCCAAATTAACATAAATCCATTCATCACTTGTATATTTAAGCTAAAACATCCGTAGGATGCCAAAAACAGAGCCCAACAAGGGCCAAAACCGAACCCAATGGTATTAAAATTTAGGCCTCCATAAAGGATAGAGCTCTATTCATTTCACTTCCAAAAAAAAAACAAGACTCCAAACCCAGCCAAAACCAAGCCCAACAAGAACCGAAAGCCAAAACCGCAACAAGAACCAAAAGCCAAAGTCAGGCTCAACAAGATTAAAACAAACCCAAGCAATGATATAAATTCATACTTTAATAGAAATTAAAGTTCCAGCCACCTGTTGGTCAAATCGAGCCATCCAAAGCTAAGAAACAATCTGCATGTCTAAATGTCCCAAGCATGAAATTATTCCAACAAATATTTGAACAGGAGAGGAACTTCACGAGGAGCTAAACCAAGCCCTCAAAGCAAGCTACAACACTTTCCACATTAAACAGATTTTTTTCATAGCATACATTTCAAGCCAGGGAAAGCCACAGGAAGCCAAAACCGAGCCCCCAAACATGCATAAAACAGTAAAATGAACTCCCTATCATTCATGAAAGGCCACGTAACCTCTCCAATATTTCATGCTAAATGAAAATAAGTGAAAAACTTCATAACACTCATCCCAACATGCTTGCAAGAGGAACTAAAAATTATTTCAAAGCCACGTTTCAATCCTCATATTCAAAGTAATAGGGATATGCTACGATTTCATCTCAAGCTAACAGGAGAAAATAAGAACACTTATATCATGTTATGCTTGCACCGTCCTAAGTAATTAATCGAATCTCACCCTTGAAACATGCTCACATTTCCTCCTTCACATGCTCTCTAAAGTGAACATCTAAAAATAATATGAAAGTAAAGTGAACCGGCATGCTGTATCATCCCGACCGAACCAAGTTCAAAGGCTCGGCAGAGAGGAAAAACCGAAAGGAAACAGGGCGCCAAAGAAAAAATGGAAGAAGAGGTACCTCTATAATGCCACAATAAAGCACTGCAACACAAGAATTCACCTCAAAAAAATGTTCTCACAGAAATCTCCTCCTGGAATTCTCCCACAGTCAAAAATTTCAATCCTCCTCTCTTGCAAAAATTTTTTTTTTTCAACAACCCCCAAAAAATTCAAAAGAAACTGTGTTTATAGACAGAGAATAGAGGAGAAGAGAAAGAAGACCACCCCCAACAGTCCACGACACTCGAATCGGGCCAAAGAAAAAAAGACGCGTTCCCTGCTCACAGAAGGCGAAGCCACAAAAACATCTTGGACCGAGCGGTCAGCCCAGTAGCAGCGAGGGAAGCATCGGGAAGAAGAGAAGATTTTGTCATTCAAGTGTACCAGGGAACAAGCTTCTCAGAGTCAAACTACCAGGAAAAGGAAAAACCACAGCCTAAGGAGACTGACATGGCTTCGGGAAGGAGGGCGCGGGCAGAAGAATGTCAGGCAAGGACGAACGAGGTCAACTTTCTCTTGCGCGGAGGAGGAAGAGCTCGGTCGGCTCGAGAACGAGAAAGAGAAAGGGTCAGGCGCGCGAACTGGAGAAGGAAGTGAGGCAGAGCTCGGATATATATATACATATATATATATATATATATATATTAAATTATATTTGATTTATTCGCACGCGGCGACGTAACAAAATGAGTGTCCTCCCCAAGCAAAATTGACGCTCCCGACGTGCCGGTGTAGTCCGTTTTGTCATCCGGGGTCGCTCGGACGACGTCGTCGACAATCGGGTCAAAAAAGCGTTAAAATTCAAATTTTACAAAATTTCGACCTGCGGTCGATCGTTTCAAGAAGTTTAACTCGAGCATTGGACATATAACAGTGCAGATGAAGCGAATTGAGGCAATCGGACGCGCCGACTCTCCGAATTGCGAAGTTTTGTGCGCGGGAGTGCGAATTGTGCAAAAGGTCACCCTAAGGCTCAGGAAGGTCCTATAAGGAATCCCTTTTGGGTTTCCTCGTGTTGGTTTCATCATTCTAAGTGCTAGAAGTTGATACCAGACACGCGAAACTCCAGAAGGGGACGGAAGTGGGTTGAATTTCTATAACAAGGCGGGTCCCATTTCTAAGGTTCTAAGGTAGTCGAAGGGAATTCCCTAAGGCTAGATCCTAAATCCTACGAGAAAGACTAGACCTCACTAAAAATGAGGTCAACAATGAGATGACTTGATTAGTCTACTGTTAGTCATTTCGATGCATTTTCCGAGGTGTTGTGGTTGCATCCTCTTAAAACTAACAATACCTTCTCTAGTGAGCTCCCGTAAAAATTGAAGTTTTAGTTTTGACACGAGCCTGCTGAGCTGGATTCGACACATTTACACCCCTACCTGTGAGAGGTCCAGAGATTATCTGTTGAGCTCGAGCCTCCGGTAAGCTGAAATATAGGGCTCGTCGGAGATTTTCCGAACTAAATCTCAAAAAAAAGGGAAACTGTCCATTCTCTCGTAGCTTGACTTTACTTTTATACAAATAAGAAAAATAATAAAAAAAATATTTAGCACTGTAAATATTCTCATTTATGGTGTCTTGGTGAAAAGACAGTAGTTTGGATGTCAAATTATGATTTTAAAGATGGATGAACCTGCGTCTTTGCAGGTAAGGATGACCATCTCTAGTAGTTATATATCTCTAAGTGGACTAGGATACCCCCTGGGTGGACGAGACGATTTCAACCACTTCAGCATCTGAGCTCAATTCAACATCTTCGGAAGGTGGGCTCGGTTCAGCCATTTCAGCAAGTGGGCTCGGTTCAGCCACATAAGCAATTGGGCTCAGTTCAGTCACTTCAATAAGTGGGCTCATGAATATGAGTAAAAAAATTGTATACCTCTGTATTTGTGCATACAAAAATGAATTATCCGTTGTGAGCAAATTTTTTAAACAGGTTGCATAAATGATTTGACCCAAGATGTCTGTGAATACAATCGGATCCAAATAATATATAGATGAGAGAAGGAAACAACTAGAGTAGCAAGTATCTGTATTAAAAAGAAAATAGAATAACAAAAGATAATATATATTTCTAATACAAATAAATAGCATAAGTGATAATATAGATTAGTAACTTGTGAAAATAATTCATTCTTAACTAAGAGTTCCTAGGACAAAGAGATGCAAATAATTTTAAGAAAAAAATGTCATAAAAATATGGGGGGTGCGAGCACAATTTTTTTTTTATAATATATGCACCAAATGTTAAGCAAAAAATAAGTTAACAAAAATGGCAAAAAACAAGTTGAGTTTAAAATCAAGGATGTTAAGATTGATGTGTGATTCTCACTCAAACTAAACTCATCAACGAGCTCACAAGTTAGGCATATTGAGCACGAGCCCGGGCTCTCCAACATAGATATCACTTGTATATCAATCAAGCTCAAGCTTGAGCTTAGCATGGCCCCACATGCTTGTCGAGATACCGTGGTTGTGAAATGTGAAGCTATAAAGAGGATACAGGATGATGAGAATTTCAGAAATAAAAAAATACTCTATGAAGGACAATGGAATACAACAAACAAAACAAAATAAATAATTAAAATATTCATATATTAAAATTGTGGCGCTTCTTCAAACAATACTGGAATTAAAAGAACAATAATTGTGGCTAACCTGAAGATTCCTAACTTGAAAGGGACAGCCTGCGGGTATAAATACAGCCTCCCCAACATACTGTTGGAATGTCCAAGGCTCTATATCTAAAAATTGTCCAAAAAATGGTCAATACTTGATGCAGAGGAACATTTAGAAAAAAGAAAAAAATTAAAAAAGAACGGTAGCATTTTACAAACAAACCACCTAATTCCTATTTATTTACATATCTAACACCTAAACTTTAGGTTTTACATTTCTGCCACGCAAAATGTTCACATCGCATAAAAAAATACTACTATTTTAACCTTTTTTAAGAAAGGCAATAAACCTTTTTATGCATTAGGTAAAGTAGCATGTATGTAAAAATTGAAGTTTTGGTGTCAGAATTGTAAATACATAAGAATTGAGAGGTATGTATGCAAATTTTCCAAAATAAAATTGCATCCATCAGACACTAAATAATAAGTTGCGAATCTGTACATTATGATACAGATTGCCATTTACACTAACGAAGTACATGTAATGGTTGACAGATACTCACTGAATTCATCCTTCAATTTTCTTTTGGCTTCATTGTTTAGGTAGAGAGCTTGTTCATAGACAGGAAGGGAAACCTGGATGAACAATTGTTTTTAGCTCAAAGGTAATGATTAAAACTACAGGCATTTACAGAAATAGCACAAAATTCTTATGTATTAACATATCTAGCAACAAAACTTTCATTTTTACACAAACAGCACTCAAATCTTTACTATCAGATAAAAAATAGTACTATTATCTCTTTACAAAAGTGATATATATTGTCATGCATAAATTTAAAATACCAAAGTGCCACGTATATAAATATCAAGTACAGTTGTGAGATATGGAAATATATAAAAAATGTGTACTACTTGTGTAAAAAACAAAAATTATGTAAATACATAAGAATTTTGCGAATTTAAACGATAAAACTGGCAAACTCACAGAATTTGCGAATTTGTCCGAGTGAAGTTCGAAAAATTCATTCAACTTTGGAACATCTTGCCGACGGAAAATATCCCAAACAGTTCCAGGTTTGTCATAATTTTTTGCAGGATTTCCGGTTAAAAAGACAGATTCAGGTCTTCTCTTTTCCAAGAAAGTTGCTCCAGTATCAGAGTAGGATTGGTGATCTGCCTCTCCTGTAAATTCGTCCAAATCCATGCATCCATCGGAATTCATCGAAGCTTTATCATGCCTCTTACCCATAGGCTTCTGAAAACCTTCAGCATCAGGCTCAGCAGTGTGCATTAAAAGACAAGCCTGGTTCCATTCAGAGGATATTAAAATGGGTTAAGATAACTGTTTCACATAAATCTAAACAAAAATCCAAACCAAATATAAATATACAGAAGAGAAGAAATCATGACGTTGACTAATTTAACAATTCAGAAATCTTTAGCTCATGCAAGTAACATTTCACGTCCTTTTGCTAGAGTTCATGCAGAAGAATAAATGCCGCCGAAGGTGACAATTTTTTAAGATAACATGGAAAAATAGCAGGCATTAGACATGAAAAAGATATAATAGTGCAGGAAAAGGAGACGTTATAAAATATAAATCGCAAACAAGTAAAGTGTTAAAATAGTCCCCTGACTATTGACAATGGGTTATTTTAATCCCCTCGTTCATAAAAAGGTACTAAATTAGTCCCCATACTTTTTTAATGGGGTCTAAAATAGTCCATTGGAGACTTTTACAAACTTTAGGACTAAAATGACCACTCTAAAGAGTCAGGAGACCTTTTTGACCCTTCTCATTTGCCAACTCTACTTCAAGAGAAATTTTATGTGATTAGTGCTTCACACCCCTTTCCCTTCTGAATTTGCAGCACAAAAAGCATGCAATTTCACGCCAAGTGGCAGGGCATCAAGAAATCATGCCACAATAATGCAGCGTGCAGATACACACAAACTTGATGTTTAGGGTGTGCAAAAGAGAGATATTCAGCTTCTGTCCTGAAGCACGCAAGCTTCAAATCACCTTACAACAAAAACAAGTTCCAGCCATTTACCAGATCCGATAATCATAAGGCCACCCAAATGTTTCATATCATAGTAAAAATACCACTGTTTAATTTCTCAAAAGTGGAAAACATATTTTCGTGCAGACGTAACGTTGGCATACGTTTAAAAATTAAATTTTAAGTACTAAATACGTATATACATAATAATTGAGTGGTATATATATAAATCTTCCTAATCATAAAAGGTTCTATGCAGTTTGATACAAGTGAAGGGTAACACAAATGTTGGGCTCCATATGAATCTGATCCAATTAAAAGGCCCTAGAGATAGAGTAACAGCAAAATTTTTGGTAGTCACAGAAGCTTGGTTAACTAGTCATCAAAATTAGGTATATTTCCTGCATTGGCATGAACACAAAAGTTCGTAATCATGACTTAGACTTGAGTGGGTCTGCCCGTTCATCAAAATGTGCATTAATGAAGTCCCAAGAAGAAGGATGCGGCTACGATAAGAATTCCCTTATTTAGTGCAAGAAAGTTTGATATCATTTCATGAGCAAGAGATGCGTTTCTTCTTATTCTACACCAACATTTTCAGTTCCGCTGGTTTCGATTAAAGCTGACCCGAAACTAACTAATATTTCTCCAGTGGTTTCAATTAAAACTGACCAAAATTGACCGAAACTAATTAATATTTCTCCGGTGGTTTCAATCAAAACTGACCTGAAGCTAAAGAATATTTGGGAAATTTACATGCATACCACACAATTCATAAGTATTTGCATATCTAACACCCAAAGCTTGACAGTTGCACTAATAAAACCTTGGTTTCATAAGCATATGCCTGAAAAGGTGTATTTCACTTCTAAGAAGGTAGTGATGGTAAAATTTTTGACGTGAAGTCAAAGATTTGAGCGGTATGCATGTAAATATAAACTTTAAGGTGTTTAGATATGTAAAAACATAAGAATTGTGTGGCATGTATGTATATACCCCTTAATATTATTGATTTAGACCGATATCAGCAGATTTGGTAGAAACTCAATACTTTCGAGTGAAACTCTAAGGTTGTGTGTTTTGAAACTGAGTTTCACTAAAATTATTAAGAAATCTTCAAATTTCTGCTAGAAATCTAATATTAGCTTCCTAAGCGCAAAAATAGTTCCCCTCCCTCCAAAAATATTTGAAATATCAGCAATCTATCTCTGATTCACATGGTTTTTATATGGCCTAATTAAAAAAACAAATAGTGCATTATGATGAAAAGCAAGGTTGCAGAGCAGAGAAGCTAATAACATATTTTGGATCTGCTGACAAACAAAGTTATTTTCCAATAATAATTTCCATTTTACATTCAATAAATCAGTTTACGGTTGACCTTCAAATAAATCCCACTGCTCAATTTGATCAAAGACAAAAAAAAAGACAAGCAACTGACTCATCGTTGTGCATGACCAGATTAAACCACAATGACTAAAATAAACAGCACTCAACCATTGTCTTCGTATCACAGCTATTCTTTCCAACAACCAGTCACCATGAAGAATATATTAAAACAGAACAATCAAGAAAAATGAGAGGGGAACTAGCTCTTAATCCATAGAGAGAATTAACAATGACACTTAGAAGAGCACATTACAGTTAATGCAACACATCATTAATTTCTAGAAGAATAGAAGGATGAAGAAGTAGTGCATATTTAGCTATTGAAGAATCTGTTAATGATATTTCCAAATCTAATTTATTTGCCTTGGCTCATTCAAGCGTATCTGATCAACACAGCTCTCAAGGTTGACAAGTTCCCAACCCTAATTAACGTTATCTACTAGGACAAATTAAACAGAATAAATTAGGAAAAAGACCTTCTGATTAGGAAGGGCACCAAAATCATAAAAAGATACCACATCATGAGTAGACAAGTAGGACGCAACAAGAACATGCACAAACACCTAAAATACAAAATTGTCAATCTTAATGTATCATATATTGAATAAATTGCCTAGCTTGATCACATTAACTTCAAGTATATATCTCTCATAAAAAACAAAAAAAAAAGTGAACAGATTTTTTGAAATATGAGCAAGGTCC
The DNA here is from genome assembly GCF_001263595.1 of Phalaenopsis equestris. Taxonomy (NCBI): domain Eukaryota; kingdom Viridiplantae; phylum Streptophyta; class Magnoliopsida; order Asparagales; family Orchidaceae; genus Phalaenopsis; species Phalaenopsis equestris. Next base: position 2,360,641 of record NW_018164992.1, on the reverse strand, counting down.
TTTGGCAAAATACAAATATCACAATTAGAATATTGTTTGTGATCATTTATACGAAAATCATATACACTTACTAGTAATAAATACAAAGTTAGTCCACATTTAAAACTTACAATTCAATAAATTCAAATCATGATATCTAAAAGGTCAAATACTTCTATATTTTTTTCAGTAAAAATAACTCAGTGACTTACCTCGTCCTATTACAAACTAATAAATACTTTACAGAAAAAAATTATATGATAGTAAAGCGAGAAAGGGAACAAATTCTGTATAGGAAACATACCATGTCGCTCATGTTAATCTGAAGTTTGGTGACAGGATCTCCTCTGCCAAGCTCCTTAGATGTACCATAAGTAATGAGAATTTTGGGCACTGCTTCTGACTGTAGAGTATCATGTGGCAGCTTAGAGACAAGATTAAGAAGACCCCATTTGGAGTGAATAAATTCAACCAATGGAAAATTGCTAAGAAATTCAGGTCTATGGCATAATAAAAACTCTTCCAAGGCACTTGGAGGGGGCCAATCTTTCAGCTTCAACATTTTTGGCCAGCCACTTTCATCTCTCTGTCCTTTCGAGTATCCTTTGATGAACTGAGAAAGTTCAATGTCAACCTGCAAAAAGAAAAAATAAATAAATAATAATAATCCTTAAACTAACAGCCTAAAATCAAGCAATATTGTCATTATGAGCATCATCATCAGCATTATTTCAATAACCTGAGGTTAGTTATATGAACTATTAAGTAAACAAAAGTTTGCGTAAAGGATTCATAAACTGTCTTTCCTCCTACATTTCTAGCAAATAAATTCCTAGAAATGTAGGAGAAAAGACAGTACAAAAATCTCATAAAGACAAAAGGAATGTATTCTTAATGATATGCAAGAAAAAGGTCAAAATAGCCTTTAAGCTATCTATAGGGGATCCTTTTACTCCCAGACTATTTAGTCACTTGACTCCTTCAATTTGATTCAAAATACTATTTTTTTATCATATTTCAGGAGTCAAAGGCCTAAATTGAACAGAATAGATAGTTTGGAACTAAAATGAACCCCGTGAGATTAGTCCATAACCAACCTCATGTGCAGCACATGCTTTTGTTCTGGCTTAAGATCTTACTACAATCAATGTGAAATTTAAGCCTCGAATAAAATAGTCAAATTAATCCCATAAAAAACCGAAACATCAAGAAGTTTATAATGGATAGCATTTTGGGAAAGAAGCAATGTAGACTTTGTAAGTGAACTGAAAATAAGAATGTGATTTCCAAGCCATGTGTGATATAAAAATAAACTAGAAGGCCTGTGGAAAACTGCATATCAGAACAAATCCAAGATGGTTAGGATAAGACATTAAAACTAGAATAACAAAATAAATTTGCAATATCTATAATTAAATGAGCTGAAAAGGACCATTGATATTTAGAAAAGAAAATTCTTCATCAAGAAGTCCAATCTATAAGTCGTTTAAGAATGTATCACATGAGCTCAAAATGTTCGAAAAAATAGACAACAATCTGCATAGAATGTCAATTTAAAGTTGTCAGGTGATCAGTTCTTCTAAGCATGTCTTCAAAGCTATTCACCGAGTTGTTTGCATATTTACATGTAAATCTAAGTAAATTTTTAGATTTACACTCCAAAAAATAATGCTGACATTATCAAAGTCATTTCACAGCTTAGAAGAACCAATAAATCCAGTAAAAATAAATAGACCCATGAAATCAAAATGTCAACATGTTACAATAGTCGAATAAAGTAAAATTCTAACTTATGCTAAGTACCTCTGACTGGCTTAGATAATCAATAGCCTTCACAATGACATCATTTTCATTTCTCTCTTCATCTAAAGTTTCTCGAACTCCCTTCCAGATATCTATAGGCTCCCAACCGGATGCCAATGAACGTTCGAGCACATTTTTTACAATAACCGGTTGACCTTTGACCCAAAACTTATGAAAACGATTGATGCCTTCTAGCTTAATATCCTCTGATGTGGGATAATACAAGTAATTATCACTGTTATCATCTCTGTAAGAACACTTCAAGAGATATGTTTGAATTGATCCCTTCAATCTGGAATAAGTTCCTCTACAGCAAGAAGCACATCTATCAGGGCCATGTAAATCAGATCCTATACACCCATTCACCATTTCCTCCGCATTTTTTAACAGCTTTCCAGTCCAGTTTATTTTGAGAATTCGTCTTAAAATTAGCTTTGTAAATCCACAACCACCAGCATCATCAGGACCACAAGGAATGCTTCCATCATTGTTCACCTTCCACTTGGAAAACAAATTTGTAAAATCTAAAACATCCACATTAGCTGATCGAGGCGTTAATTTTTCGTTACTAGTTCTATCAGAAGTAGGTTCTCCTTCGTCATTAACTGGGGACGAATTTCGAATATCACGGCAGCACGTGAGACAAAGATCATACATACATTGACTACAATGACGATGATAATCAAAAATTGGAACTTTGCAAAGATCACTGCACAAAAATAAATCATTTATAACAAAAGAGATGCCAATTGACAGATTTTTAAAAAAAAAAGGTAGGGCTTTCGAAAACAATACCAACGCATCTGCTCATCTGCATTTATTTTTTCTCTAGGAATATCAGCTTTTATTCCTGAGTTAAAGCTTGAGTCATAAATTTCACCATACAGAAAAAAAAAATAATAATAATAAAATAAAAAGAAGTTACATATATACCACTCAATCCTATGTATTTACTTGTCTAATATGGCATGAAAAGGAGATTTTCACTTTTTAAAATTTAAAATAGTGGTATTTTTATTTGAGTGGTGTAGATGTAAAAAAGAAAAGTTTAGGTGTTGGATATGTAAATACATAGGAATTGGGTGGTATGTATGTATATCCCCGTTCACAACAAAAGAAAGACGAATACCATATAATCTTTTTTCCATTGATATCTCAAAACACTGCTCAGAATATATCTGCTTAAGAACTGGAAGTATGAAAGCCAAAAGGCTGTGGAGATATCTCAACCTATCTATTGCAGCTATGCCTTCAACCTTTGCCTGAAAATCAATTTTTTTTGTTCGTTCTATCAGTTATGAACCAGTCCTACTTCTTCGAGAAGTAAAATACATAGAATTAATTCAATAAGCTGGAGAGAAAAACTGGTCGAATACCTTAATTAGGTTATCTCCACGCAAACAGACCCTGCAATTACAGATACCACGACATGCTGGGCATGCTTTTTGAATATCTTCCATGGGTATCTCAGCATACCTAAATGAAGACCATAAAAAAGTAGAAGCATAGACGAAATCCAAACAAGTTTCATGAAAAAATGGATAGAAAAAATCAGCATGGGCATCAAAGTTAAGCATTACCATTTTAAGATGCAGGCATCACAATATCCTTTCCTATCACAGCTTGTGCACCATACCACGTTCGTCCTGTACTTCCGGTGACAGTGATGACAAGTGATCCCTTCAATATCACCCGAAGAATCAGAACTTTTCCCAGAAAAATCCTGCCAACCAAATGCGAACTTCATCACCATGGGAACTCATTATGCTAATCATGAACTAAAATTCAATAAATTCGGGTAAAAATTCCTCACCCCTACACCATTCCCACTAAAATTCTTCATCTCCTTGCTTGAAGGACGACTGTAGTAAACCCCCTGAACCCTACTACCATCCGCCTGCACTGCATCTTTTTGCAGCAAATCATCACGACTCGGCGAACCTCGTCGAACTCCACGGCTCTTAGCAAGCCTCTCCTTGTGCTTCTTTAAACTAGGCATCGAAACCGACTCTCCAGCAGGGTTCACAGGAGAAACGGACGACCTAGACATCTCCCGTTCCCGGCGCCGGCTTTCCTGATAGATGTCGGAATTGTCCAGAGACTTGCGCTTGGAGGCCTTCCTCATGGTTGCCCTCATGGCAGAGTTCATCGCCCGGCGCTTCGCTTGGATGTAATGCTTCTCACACACGGTCTTGTCAGGCATCGACAGCGCACTGCAGCGCCACTGCTTCCCATCCGACCGCTTGCAACGAAGGTCCTCCGGTATCCCCGCATTGTCTTCCATCAATCCTTCACACAGAAGCCCGCTGCCGTTGGGGAGTCAATAGAATCGCATCAGAAACCCTAGCCAATTGTTTATCCGGCCAATCGGTGAGTCTGCGGAAGGGATCGAAGAACGGCGAAGAGGAAGAGGATGAGGAAGGGAATTTCTAGGTTTTCGGGAAGGTGGAGGCGGGCGATTCTGTCGTGGTAAAGGAGGGAAGGAAGAAGAGAGAGAAGACATGGAAGGTTGGGATAAGAGATAGAGAGAGAGAGAGAGTCAAAATTATAAATAGTAAGTGTCGAAGATTGGAATATTTGCTTCAGACCCAATTGCGGTTAGCTGAGGGACGACAGAAGAAGGAGAAAACGGTTCGATGCAAAATAAAATTACGAATATACCCATATTTTTATATAATTTTTTTATTGAGTTTTTGTTTTTTGAGATATGAAATAATTATTTAACAAAAAAAAAACAAATGAGATTTAAAAATTAGCAAGTGATGTTCTTATAATATTTAGATGATGTTAATGTATCTGATATCAATTTATAAATGCATCTCAAAATAATAAAATATTTATTCATATACTTAAAAAGTGATATGAAATGAAATAATGAAAATTTACACAATGTCTCTCACTTTCGGATTTCTATGTGTTTACATAAAAGGTTCTATGTATTTCATTTTTTTTTAATTAAAATGGTGGAATATTTCAGAATAAATATAAAAATAAATTTACCTTTTAGATGTGTAAATAAAATGTAAATGCCCTAAATTGATGTTATTAAATAATAAATAAATAAATTTGGTAAATTAAGAAATTTAGAGATAAAGTAAATAATATATATATATATATATATATAATTAATAATCTACTTCAAAGAATGAAATGTGTTGGATCAGAGAGTCTTTTGTGAACATGCTTCTAGAGTTAGAGCCGAGTGAATAAGAGAAAAAGAGCAGAGTGAGTCAAGAATTTACTGTTGAGAGACCAGTAGAGAGATCCCCATTATTTGTACATTTATCTCTTATTTATAGAAGCGTATTTTATACAAATATAGGAAGTAATTGTTCATAATATGATTAATGTTCTAATTAATTATATGAACTTTATACCATATCCGTATTAAAATTTGAATTTTATCATAGTAGTAATATGCGAGCTGACCTGTTTTCGTTTTGTTGATTGAGTTGAACGGTCGATTGGTGACTGTGACTTCTGAAGTGCGTGCGATCGAGGCGCTCAGTTGTTTGACGATCTCGCTCTCCCTAGATCGGTCGATCAATTGCAGTCGAGTGAGTTGTGGCTCGTTTGCCGTTAAACTCAAGTTTTACAGAACATGTGTCACGCATGCCTGGTAGGTTCACCCGGATCTCCCTATCTCGCAAGTTCTTGGGTGGATTTTGTCGCTTCCTATGTGAGGTATCTGTGAAGACTCGTTGTTGGGATGATTTACGCCTCACTCTCAGCGAATCTCGCCACTACCAAGGGGGAACCATTTCCAAAGTTTAGATATATCTGGTGTATACGTATTATCTCCCCGAGTTTCTCTGCTCCTTGATAGCGACAACTGCATTAACGACAAATAAATTTGTTAATTAACCGTTAGCGTTAAAATTGTGAATTGATTGACCATTTGACTTCCCCTGGGATTCATTGCGCCATGTGCTCTCTAAATGGACATGAACTGAGTCTTGTATCATTTGTCGTCAGTATCCTTTTTTCATAGTTGAAAAGCGTTATAGTCGACGGTTCGAACCGAAACGTTGTGGATTCTCTGAGGTTGGTGAAGGCGAGGTTTCAGATCGTCTGCTCCATAAAGAGGAAAAAAGTGGTGACGAAGGAAAAACATGAGAGGACCGAGCCAAATTTGGTCGACGTAATCGACTCATCTGATGATGATGATGAAGGTCAGACATTGAGTAGGCTTCACCAAGAGGTTTTGGAGTCAGTTATGAACTTGAACGTTGAGAGTCAGTTGATCTTTCCGACCGAGGCGAGCAAAAAGGTGCTGGAAGGAGCAGTTGTCTCGATCCTTCCTCAATTGTTGCCACAGGAAAGCAGGGGGACCACGACACAAGAAGGAGAGAGGGCCTTTAAGGCTCTCTCTTCTTTAGAAAGATTCATAAACAAACTGGACATGTCGGAGGATCATCAGGATGACGGGACAACGAACGGTGTCCCATAATCCACTCCTGCTATAGTGGTCGGTCCACAAGTCATAGATGTTGGGCTTCTGTAGTTGTCGACCCTAGCAGTTCATCAGCTACATGAACACTTGCTTGTGATAGATCTCCAACTAGCACGACCAGCGGGGGGAGGGACATCCCTTGAATCACGAAGCAGCAGACATGTGAGATCGGACTGTTAGTGACATCGGTCGACTCTACTGAGCGACTTACTGGGGGTTCAACTGCATATCTTGTGCAGGAGTTGTCCACTAGTCTGGATATTGAAGTAGCAGCTCTGCGGACAGAGCTTGCTCTTCAAGGTGGGCTGACCGAGGTGTTGCGCTATCGAAGGTACTACGCGAGTTTTCTGATCTTGTGAGACTGGGAAGCTGATCAGGTGTATCAGATTATGTTAGGTGGAGAGTTGGTTCTCCAGAAGTTGAGGGGGCATGTCCCCTCCAAGGCCTTGGGGGTCCATTTTATAAAACACTTTGTTTTAGGTTTGTAATAATGATATTCACAATAAAATTACATTTTGATAAATTTTGAAAGGGGACACTTCTTTTATCTTTACGCGATTTTAGTCTTCTTTCTTTTCCTTCTCTTTTCTCTTATCCCCTCGTCCCGCGACTGCTTTTATTTTTGGCTTGTGAGATGTCCCCCAAAGACTCCCCTACTATGTTTGGTTCTACAAAGGGCACTGGACCTTCGCTGTTGATGGAGAATGAGGTGAGGGAGCTGTAGGGGAGGAATGTTCTTGATGACAACATTAGTCTTCAGAAGTTTTCCAAGTCAACGTGAGTGACAGATCTTTTAGGTAATGACCTGGTCTTATATCGAGACTAGTTTATCTGTTTACCCCAGTTTTACAAGCTCTATAGTGCCTTCACTACGTACGAGGTTATCCTGGCGCAAGTGATGTCGAACTCCATAACCACAATAATGATTTTCATTCATTTCTATCATCGGGAGAATCTTGAGTGGTCGATCAACCTCTTTAGATAATTTTTTTATCATTTAAGGTTGATAAGGAGGGCTACGCCATGTTTTCAATGGGTAAGGAACTCTACTTGGTGGAAGTGAAGAATAAAATAAAGGACTGGAAGAAGAAGTTCTTGGTTTGTTCCTGTTCTGGTGCCTGAGGAATCCGAGTCGAGCTATCAAGGTGTATGGTGTCCAAATCGAGGTCTCTTCAAGAGAGCATGACAGTTGCCCTGGAGATGTTGACTGGTCGTCACCTCTCAATTCCACGATACACTATCAAGGTGACGAAAATCTGTGTGTTGACCGGTAAAATGATGGGTGAGAAGTGGCATGACTCGGACATTGTAGAGGAGGTCAGGGTGAAAACGGTGAATGAAAAACTGGTTGTCAAGAGTAAGAAGCAGAAACATCTCATGGAATCAGGTAATTTGGCAGGGAATTAGTACATGTCCCCTCCTAGCATGGCCTCGAGATACCTCATTTTGTGTATGTTCATGGTGTTGTTGTTTAATATAGATTGACTGGTAAGGTTGTTGTTATTGCCTGAAAATGTGCTTCTTATTCTGTTGATGTAGGGGAAGGAGATAGGATAGCTTCCATCTTTGAGAGAATTCCAGACGAGATCGCTACCGTCGACCCTTCATCTTCGAGAGAAAGTACACTATTTGGCATGTTGTCGGGTGTCAACATTCCACCAAACTCAAGAGCTAAGGCTCTGTTCTACATCGCTTTGTCTAGGAAAGACAAAGCTAGTCAGACCACTCCCATAGCTTCGTCCAATTCCTCATTGGGAGCATCCACCTCATCTTCCGACAATCAGGCCTCGTCCTCCCCTAAAAGGGCAGTGACACGTCAGCGCGGGAAAGATTCTACGGAGGATAAAGAGTTCCCATGTACTCCTCCCTTGAAGAGGAGCAAGGAGGTTTTCAAGTGGGAGTCAATGAAAAGTTTGACCTGTTAGACCGGTTCTTGAACTGGTTCATGACGATAAAGGAGAGCATGGATCTGCCCTTGGCCTTGTTGGATCTTCTGTGGTCTAGGGAGCTTGACCGTAACTTGGGGAATTTTTGTTGTTTGGACCTTCTCCGGAACACTATTTTGTGGTAGCTAATAGTGGCTCAAAGCTTCCCATTTTTAGGGTTGGTCATGCTTGAGCTGGAAGAATATTTGGATGGAGCTCGAAAGAAAGAGGCCTCACTTCAGGTCGACATAAAGAGGCTCCGAGACGATCAAAACCTCCTACAGGTTAGGTTTGATGAATCCCTAAGCAACATAGTGGCCTTGAAATAGAAGGATGTCGAGCTGGACAAGAAGGTTGCCTCATGGATTGCTAGAGAGAAGTATAAGGATGTTTTGGTGGGCGAGCTTAAGTGCGACGTGAACTTTTCTACCCAACAATACATCCATCAAGGCTTGATTGACCCAGAGTACTCCAACTTGGATGAGTTTTTTAACTTGTCCCCTGGTAAATCGAATGAAGCCTCCGAAGGAGAGGGCAGTTGTGGTGTTGATGAGGGATCGACTACCCATTAAAGACCATGCCAACAAGAGAACAACCTTTTCCTCTTTTTTTTTTTCATTTAGCTTGAATCTTGTTACTGTTGCATGAAAAGACTTGTAATTCTTTCCATATTAATGAAATGAAACATTTTGCCTTTTCGTGATCACTTTTTCCACTCGGGCTTGTTATAATTTTTTTTTGTTTTACCAGAGACATTGCCCTTTGGAGAGAATTGCTCTCGGGCTAGCCGGTGGGTTCAAGAAATCAATTTTATTATAGAGCTTTGGTTGGTTGACTCTTATTTTTTCTGTTTGCTTATGTCGGTCTATTTTTTTAGTAGATACATGTCCCGATTGATTTCTCTTCCTGGCGTGGATCTTGTTGTTACCTAAGAGAGTGAAGACCAAGGTTTTTTGGATGACTTTTGCACCCCTTTTACAGATCTTGTTGCTAGCAAGGAGAGAGTCATCTCTAAATAATCTAGTGTTCAAACTCCCATATGCTCGTGACCGAAAGGTATTGAAGTTTCCCGACTAATTATTGGGCAACCAAACGATTTCCCTAGAATTGTTGGGTTTCTTAGTGATTTTTTTGGATCTCCAGGAACTTACTCCAATTTTGTCCGCTCGTTTGTGTCTTTATCCCTTTGTCGAGTTCCAGGTACATATCTTGTCGTCACTTGGGGGCGTCCGCTTAGGACTTTTGTGGATCCCATTTAATCTTCACGAATCTTGTCATTGGTGAGCGAGGGAAACACTCTGAGTGTCCTAGTCCATAGTTCTTATGAGGGTGCTTTTGCCAAGGGATAGATTTTTTCATTCTTCTTGTGATGCAATCGACCAACCACTTTTGGTTGTTCCGGGTTCCCCGAATATGTGGTGAGGGTTTGAAAACATACCTGGTCGAGCCCTGTTCCTCAAGTCTCTAGACCACTCTGCATTTAATGCCCTTCTTTGGGGACTGGAGGTGCATTAAGGCTTCTTGATGATGATGTTTTGCTTCATTTTTAGGAAATGAGATGATGCGGTGTCCTATTAGTAGGGGTGTAAACATGCCAAACACGAGCGAGGACAAGCTCAGCACGTGTTTGGTTCGTTTATATTTCGAGCTCAAAAGTGTATTCGTGTTCGACTCGTTTGCTGAGCGAGTAGAAAACGAGTCATTCACAAACAAAGAGTCGTTTTGACAACCCTAATCACGTATCCATAAGATGTTAATGATTGGGGTAAGATTTAAAACATCATTTCAATCAAAATTAATAATTTTCATTCTATCTCCTTCATCAATACTTTTAATTGATTATAAATTTTTGTTGTCTTGCAGTCAATTAATTTTTTTTAAAAAATACTACTCATCAAATATATATATATATATAT
>NW_018164992.1:2340489-2346074 GCF_001263595.1 Phalaenopsis equestris | reverse complement strand
TAATTGATTAGTAGTATTTCGAGCCAAAAAGAGCCGAACACGATTGAACAAATATTTGTTCTTGTTCGGTTCGTTAACTTAGCAAACGAGCCAAACAAGAGCTTTTTAATGAGCCGAACATGAGCTGTTCGTGAACAACGAGCTATTTTGACAACTCTACTCATTAGTGCACTGAGTCAGTGACTTTTTGTCAAGTGGTCCACAACGAACAATGGACTTTTTCTTCCCTATATAAAAAGGGGAGAGGTTCAAGGGGTTCTTGTCTTTTCAACATGTTTGTTATACTTGTGATGGTTGAGAGCGGTCATACGACTCCGTACCAACCGGTGGTGAGAAGATTTTCCATAGAAGCAGGTTCTCGTTGTCTTGAGGTCGGACCACCATTTTAACTTTTTTTTCTTTCTGCAAGCCATACATCAAAGGGAAGGGATTTTTTGCGATTTGGGTATCGAAGGTCGCTTGATTCGAGTTAATATCTGAGCATACCCTTCCCGCAAACTATTGCGATGGACTTTTGGAGGGGTGTTAAACTTACTGCCTCAAAAGGAAAATGCATCCATTCTGACATTGTTGTCGGTCGTGTGTGGTTCGTTATGTCTTTCAGCCTTTCCTTACCTAGGTTTTTTAGATAAAAACATGACAATTCCGGTGGCAATGGGTTTTACTGCTGCTCATTCTGGATGTCTATGATCGCTGTGGATAGCTAAAACTCTACGGATGTGCGTGCAAGGATTCCTTTCGCTCACAGTCGCATTTTGATTTATGTGCAGAAGCGTTGGGGCCTGAAGGAATTATTAGGCCCAATCAGAAGGGACCCAAGCTAGATCTCTTTGGAGACAGAAGGCTTCCTGGACATCGTCTCTCATGTCTCTGTTGTTCTCCATTTGGGCTTCTTTTGTGTTTAGAATGTAGAGGCATTCAGCTTCCTTTCATATCTTTCCTATATTTTGACAACATTTTGTACACAGGGGAAGGTTGTGGTGAAGAAAGTGGACCGAGTTGAATTTCTTACAGAGGGTCCGTCGGGTCCAACCCACCTCTTAACCGCGATATCGCTCTAAGTAGAGGGGTGCGCTTGTTTTCCAAATGATAAGGTCTTTTCTCCTCAGTTGTGTCAATTGTTACTCGTACTATGGACTGATCGTCCCTTCTGAGGTTAACTTCAGTCTAAAGAGTTGTAAAATACGTACCTGGTATGTTTGTCAGTCATAGGTGTCTTGTATATTTTATTTGGAATAAAATTACCTTTTTTATCTTGATTTTGTTTTATTTTCCTCTCACTTTCTTATGTGTGGTTCCCTATTTTTGTTGTGTTGAGGTTATCTTTGTGATTAATTGGTTGGTAGTGCTCAACTCAAACCTTCGCTCGGTATGACCTAAAGTTAAATTTCAGTGGTATTGACATCCTAAACTTGAAGAATAGTTTGATCGTATGTTTAGTGGAGTCATTACCACGGGAGATCATGCATGAACCCCTAGTGAGAGAGGGTTTGTTGGCATAGGTGAGCATGTGAATGTTGAGCTAACTTTTGGTTCCAATGAAGCCTCATCCTTAGCCTTAATTAAGTTGAATCTACTAGTCGATTTAAGCAACCTAGGGTTGAGAAAAAAAAAAGAATGTGTTGTTTTTATTAGAAGCCAAATTTCACTGTCGATCGCTTCATGCGCCATTGACTCTGACAATCACAAGCAACTTCCATTCAACAAGTAATGTGAATTGTTGAAGCAACTTAAGAAATTTACGAAGACATGCAGTGTGTTTGGTATTTGATGTATGAGTACTATAACTCATATATTGCTCGCTCTCCTTGTATGACATCTTCATACATTGATGCTAAGTGGGTTGAGGAATTTCTTGTAAGGTATCAAATAATATTTAATAATATGTTTCGTATGACAGCTAATATTCATCGATCTCTTGCAAGAATAACACAAGAATCATGGACTTCACTGCTTCTTCAAAATGACTTCTAGAGAGGTGTTAGCTATAACCCTCCATATTTTATCATAGAATGAATCTATGAGAGGAGACATCGAGCGAGTACAACACTCATCTGAAACAAGCAGTATATATTTTTCAATTAGATTAAATGCTCTAGTCAGTTTCTCCTCATAAATTGTTAAATCTGATGACCTAACACTAGAAAGGACCCAAATAGAGATTTCATAGGACCCACGATATATGTCATATTTTAAGATAAATATGTCAAATGAACACAATAATTTAAATATCATTGTTAAATGCTTTAGAGTTGTATTGGAGTCATCGATGAAACACATGTGGATGCACATATTTCAAATAATAAAAATATCATATTCATCAAGCGATGCAAATCACTAACACAAGATGTTATGGTTATATGTGACTTAACATATGCTTTACTTTTATTACGACTGATTGGGAATGTAGTGCACACAATAATCACATATTCAAATTTGCCACAAAAAACTTGGAAATACAATTTTCCGCAGCACCCTAAGTTTGTTTGAGTTTCAAATGATGAAAAAATATTTTTACTATAATAATAATATTTATTCTATTTATGTCAGATAAATATTATTTTGTCGATGCTGGATATCCCTTATAAAAAGGGTTTCTAAAGTCATTTCTTAATACTAAATATCACATTCTTGATTTTGAAAAAGCTAGTAATGTTGTTTGGGTAGGAAAGAGATGCTTAATAATAGACATTCATCTTTATGCTATGTCATTGAAAATACATTTGAAGTTTGAAAGAAAAAATGAGTCATATTAAGAGAAATGTCGACATGTCTGATTCCTAAGCAAGTGCAGATTGTGGTCGCAATAATGACTCCACACAACTATATTTGGCGGCATAATTCGCGCAACAATATTGGCTTCAATAGGGCTGATGAAGATTATTCACATGTCTCTATTGAAACATATGAATATCGCTTAGGAAAATCTTTATCACCTGATGAAAGTGATTTTCTTGAGACTTGCACCCTAGATGGACAAGCCGGGTAGGAGCGGGGGAGTTGACAGAGTTATAAGAGCAAATTATAAATTACATCGTTAATGATTTAATGAAGTTAGTGTATTTCATATTTGTTGTTATTTTATTTGTAATGTGTTGTGCAAATGTTTATTATTTACTGTATTAATGATTTTTGCAAGGATGAATATCTTTAATCTCAATGTTAATTTTAGTTCTTTTTCATGTTTTTATTCTCACTTAGATGTCCTGCAAGGCAACCATGTGAAATCCCAATGAAATCAACCAAATTCTTCTCTTTTTTTAGTGTTATGGCTTTTGAGGTTCTTCTGGATTGTTTTTTTGATGATATGCATATGTGAAAAATGTGCAAACTGGGTATTACATGGTTTAAAGGCAACCAAGAAATCTTTTTTTTAATAAGATCTACTGTCTTCTTTGTAATGATAGATTCATTGATTTATACACTATTATCTGGGGCATCATAGTTTCATAAAATTTGAATTGATTACTTCTAATATTCTTTATTAATAATGTTGCATCTAAGGGTTTTTGCTTTGTAGTTTTGAACCTTCAGATAAAAAAAGAGTTCAAAGACTTCTAGTACTTTCAGAGTATTGTAACGCTACTGTGGACTACAATGTTCTATGATTACTTCGCGACGTTCGCATAGCTATGAGAAATGATTTTACATGAAACTGTGACTTCTTTAGGGGGGCGGATCAGTTTGAGAATTTCACCGCTGACATTGATTAGACATTGAGAGTTTAATCAAAATAAACACTTAAATATTAATTTTTAAAACACAAAAATTTACATCTTACGCGTATAATATCCTTGTTTCGAAGCCCCTCTTTGGATATCACCGTATATTACTATTGTTTTAAGTCAACAGATACCTATGTATTTACATACTAACACCTAAATCTTATATTTGATATGTGCACTAGAATTCGTGACAATTGAGTGATGATAAATTAATATCTTAGCGTTGCATGAGAACACGACATATACTCAGGCAGTAAAAATGACCAACAAAAACAACAAACATTTTATATGAAAAATCCATAAAAGAAAAAAAAAAACAACGTGGTCTTGTCCAGTTGAAATATTTCACTATGAAATGGTGATTACAAATATAACATATTATTCCCAAGCGGGAAAGTGTTACACAACCTCTTAAGTTATAAAGTAGGTGTGCGGAAGGCCTTGTGGCACTGTAGTAGGGAGCAGTCGCAAGGAGGAGCAAAAATTTAGGGTTTCTAGAGTCGGCACACCGTCTGGAATGATGTGTTGTATCGTAAGTTGTAAAAAACAAAAAATAATAAAAAACTAAAGTACACCATTACCTTCAACCTAATTACTTTCACTTTCAAGATAAAGTGCAAGAGTTTCATGCCTTTGAGCCCAGTTTAAGAGAAGTCACCATAAGTACTTTTTACCTTATGAATTTTCTGAACTCAGTAGCTCTTTCCTAAAATATAACAAAGGAAAAACACTATTATATTTGTTAAATATTTTTGAGTTGCAGAGATTTTTATTATTCGTAAGTGCATATAATTCAGTAAAAATCTTGTATCATAAGAGAAAAAAACAGAGAAAGAAATAGAGAGAGAGAGAGAGAGAGATGGATGAGTCCTAAAAGTGAACCTTATAAAATGTATTTAATTTTTATCTCAGACGAAGCAATAAGATTAGACACCCGAAATTTCCTTGAGTTAACAAGATATCGATAAGGGAGAGAGAGGAATTATCCTTAGCGGAATTATCCTTAGCCAAAAGTTACAGAATTGCTCTGTTGGGCTGTGGAGGCTAAGCACAAGACACGCGACGCATATGCGTCGGGTTGTGGTCGCTTAGCGGCCACTTGGGTGTTGCTCAAATAGAGGAGTTGTCACCTATGGATTGGCTTGATGCCCCCTTTAAAGTGGCCACGACAGAGGAGGGGGTGCTTACGACTCCCCTTTGGATGCTTAGGCACCAATTAAATAGCATGTTTCTTGAGAGTTTGACACATAAGTGCTAAGTCCGGACGTCTATGCCTCAAAAGCGGTTGGTGTCAAGAATTAGTTTTTAATATTGATTTCGAGCGGCGTAAGGATGGACTTGATGTATCTTCCTTTGGTAATCTTTGAAGAGCATCCCGGTGAAGGTGAGGAGTGTCGAAGAGGTGAATTTTAGTGATTCAGCGTGATTTTTGAGTCAAATCGGAGAGGAAAGATTGTGAAGCAAGTCGTGCAAGTTTTTATTGTGTGTAGAGATAATACTTGTGCGAGTTTTTTTTTTTAAATCTTCTGAATTTCATAGCTAAATTTCTTATGATGTGGCTCCGTGTTTTTTTAGTTTTCAGGTTTTTCAAGTAAATTTTTGTGTGTTTTTATGGTTACTTAATTTTGCTTTTGTTTTTACTTTTTGTTTTGGTTGTTTATCGAATTGGCGGGGTAGTGTTATTCCGGGGCGTGGTTTAGTTTTTAATTGATCCTAAACCTCGATAAAGTTGAGAATTATTCATTGAAGATTTCCTATCATTGTCATTTGAATTGTCCTCTTTTTTTTCTTTCTCGTATACACAAGGGAAAAAGACAAAATATAATAATAAACGTGACACATTTCGTACTATATGACGCT
>NW_018164992.1:2337828-2340441 GCF_001263595.1 Phalaenopsis equestris | reverse complement strand
CGCTCTTCCTCAATGTCATGAAAAAGCCGTGAAGTCAGTGTCAGGCAGTGTCAATTCGACACCCATCTATGGTATGAGTGAAAAAATCGAGTCTAACTAATTATGATGATCTTCTCCGATAGATGTCCCACGAACAAGTGAACTAGAGTGTAATTTCGAGAGGAGTGAATACAACCACTTTAACATGTGGGCTCGATTGGATCACTTCTACAAATGAGTGATTCAATAAAATAAGTAGAAAAAATTTCACATTGCTATATTTGTCCATACAAAATTATTTTTCAAATCTTAAAAGATTTATCTTAATTCTTTAGTATTTATATTTCATCTTAAGCATAAAAATATATTTTTTTTTAAATTAAAATAATAATATTTTTCACTAGACATAAAAAAAGACCCCTTCAAAAATATTAAAATTCATCTCAAAATATTCCCATGAAATGTTTTTCCAATAACAAATTTATAAAGAAAATGACACCCGACAAAAAAATATATTTTTCTTTCGCACACCACAAACGTGTCCTCTCTCTCATTATTTTAATTTATTTTGTTTTATCACAAAATCCCACCTTTATCCAATCAGCTCCAGCCCGCTCCAATCAATATTGATTTTGTTCAACTAAAATCACCATAAAACCTTCTGTTTCCTTCACAATCACCATCTCCTCCCTGTTCAAAATCAAATCAAACCCATGGGCAACTGCCACTCCTGCTTCAATCTCCTCTGCACAGAATCAAACCAGTCGCTCCCCATCGACACCCCATTCATCATCTCCTCTTCTCCACCTTCTTCCCTGTCAGGTGATTCAACATCTTAATCACAACCACATTTTGTCTCCCAACCCTCATCTTAAAACTCGCAGCTTTCGATTTACTTGCAGGCGGAGGATTCGGCAAAGGAAGCATAGATCTCGGCGGCCTCGAGGTGCGACAAGTCTCCACCTTTACTAAGCTTTGGTCCGCCGCAGGTAACGGCGGCGCCACCTTCTTCTTCCCTTCTTTCATCCCCTCCGGCTTCTATCCCCTCGGAGCCTACGCACAGCCTAATAAAAATCGCTTCTTTGGCCGCCTGCTCGTCGCCAGAGATAACATAGCCGGAGATGGCGGCGGCACCGTCGCTCTCGCCGCCCCAACGGACTTCACTTTGATATGGTCTAGCAGCGACGGCGGTTACTTCTGGCTCCCCGTCCCCCCTTCCGGCTACCAACCTGTTGGCTACCTCGTCACCACTTCGCCCGAGAAACCCTCCCCGGAATCTCTCCGCTGCGTCAGGGAAGACTTCACCGACCAATGCGAGGAGGGCCGTGTGAAAATCTGGTCATCTGGCTGCAATGGCGGCATCAGTATCCACGAGCTGGTCCCCATTGCCGGCGGGCGGGAGGCACCGGGGCTGCCGCCGGGCACTTTCATCGCCCCCCAGTGGCCGGGGGGGGGGGGCCCCGGGGCCTCCCGCCGGGAACTTTCATCGCCCGCACGGCCGCCGGCGAGAATCCGCACAGTGTTCGCTGCCTGAAAAATAAAAAATTTAGCCTCTCCGCCGCCATGCCGGACCTTTCTCAGATCAATGCCGTTATCAAAGCTTATGCTCCGGTGATCTACTTCCACCCCGACGAAACCTACCTCCCGTCATCGGTGAACTGGTTGTTCGAAAACGGTGCTCTGCTTCACTCCAAATCCGATCCGACCAACCCAGCCCGACTTAAATCCGGCGGCGCGAACCTCCCGCAAGGTGGGACTAACGACGGCGCTTACTGGATCGACCTCCCCGCCGGCGAGGAGAAGGAGAGGGTGAAAAGGGGGGAGCTTTCCACAGCGACGGCTTACGTTCACGTGAAGAAGATGCTCGGCGGCACGGCGACGGACTTCGTGTTCTGGCTCTTTTACCCCTTCAACGGTCCGGCGAGATTAAAGATCGGAGCTTTAACCACGGGACTAGGTAAGATAGGCGAGCATGTCGGCGATTGGGAGCACCTGACGCTGAGGGTGAGCAATTTCGACGGGGAGCTGAGAAAGGTTTACTTCTCTGAGCACAGCAGGGGAGAATGGTTTGACTCGCCGGAGGTGGAGTTCGACGGAGAAGGAAGGAACAAACCGGTGGCTTATGCGTCGTTGAATGGCCACTCTTTTTATGCGAAAGAGGGACTGGTTTTGCAGGGGAGTGAGGAGGTGGGGATAGGGATAAGAAATGATACGAAGAAGGGGAAGAAGATGGATGCGGGGGAGAGGTTTGAGGTAGTGGCGGCGGAGGACTTGCCGGCGGTGGAGGACGTGGTGGTGGGGCCGGGATGGGTGGAGTACATGAGGGAGTGGGGTCCGAAGGTGAGTTATAATGTGGGGGAGGAGGTGGAGAAGCTGGAGGGTTTGCTGCCGGAGAAGTGGAGGAAGGTGGCGAGGAAGGTGGTGGAGGCGTTACCGCCGGAGCTGCTCGGAGAAGAAGGTCCCACTGGACCAAAGGTCAAGGCAAGTTGGTGCCAAAAACGGAGAAAATTGTAACATCATATTTAATATGCACAATGATGCAGTTTAAAAAAATTTCTGCGGTGAAGTATTGTATTTGATTTTAATTATTTTGGGAGTTGATGTCATCTCACACACAATATCGTTTGTACAATA
>NW_018164992.1:2334541-2337765 GCF_001263595.1 Phalaenopsis equestris | reverse complement strand
TATATATATATATATATATATATATATGTATGTATGTATATGTTTGTGTGTGTGTAACCTTTTAGTTTTCTTTTTTTTTAACATTTTAGTTTTTGAAGTTTTTTTAATTTTATTGTTATATTAAAGATTTTGAGTGTTGTACATAAACATAAAAGTTTAGATATGATTTTTGTAAATAAATAAAAATTATGTGTTATTTTGTAAATATCTCATTTAATTGATTTGAAGTAAAATTAAAATTATATAAAATATTATATAGACAATTCATAATGATCGGTGGCAAAGAGTAGAATAATAAGTGGTCGTGACCAATGGGCCACAAATTGTTGCTTATGAAGATGGGCTGGCCATTGATGGCGGCCCATGAGGACAATAACCAACGACTGCAATAATGGGGTGGTGGAGGTGTTGACGGTTAGAGGTGGTAAGGGATTGATTGAATTATGTATTTGGATTCACCTAGTTTATATTTATAATACATTCAAATTGAACTAATAATTAAATTTCAAATGCATTGAAAATTTACTTGGCATTTGGAATTTTTTTGATCAAATGTCTAGACATGCAAAACCCTAACGAAATGAATGTTGTGCATTCTTTTTGTAGCCAAACATAGAACCTTAGAAATTTAGGAAATTATTTTCTGACTTATTTTACATATTTTAATACCACTGATAATATAAGTTAAAAAAAAATATGGATCATAGCACACTTTTCTCATAAGTTAAGATAGCCTTTATAAAGAAGTGTGGCCTTTAAACATTACTTTTAGCATAATAATAGAAGATAAATACAATATAATTAATATATTTGATAGTTTGTGAGGAATAATGAAAGACACATTGAATGTATTAATTTTAATTGTTTGTTTATTTTAATAAGCTCCTAAGCTTAACTATATTCTGAGCCTATTCGATAATACTCTTTATTAAGAGTCTAATGTTTGTGTTCAAATTAGATATGGTTTGTGCAAGTCTAATTAGTTGGAGGTCACTAAGAACCAATGAGAATGGGCTCAAAGACACTAAAATTAATATAAAAAAAATATTTTTATTATACATTTAAATGAAAAATAGAATTGAAATAATAAAGTTTTGAATTATATACAATTTTATTTATAATTTTTTTATTAATTTTTTTATTTATTATTGAACTAAGAGAAAAAAACAAAACTAACATCTAAACATTTATGTTTATGTCCTTAACACTCAATTTTTTTTAATATTACATAAAAAAAACTTACTATTATCACATTCTTATTGCATTTCCTTAAACATAAAATTTACATATTCATATATAGATTTTAACACCAAAGCAACATAAATATAAATATTAAAATTTAATTATTGGACATGTTAATACATAGGAATTATGTGTTATGTATGTACATTTTCCTAAATGCTTTATATTCTAACCAAAATACCTCTAAACTAAATTTATGAGAAAATCATTATTCCAAAAGACCCCTAGAATGTTTAATATTGTAGATACTTATTATGTTGCTATTTTAATATTTGATGATTCTACATATTGAAAGGAAAAAAAAAAGAATTTTTAAGAAAATAATAATTAGGCCCACCTAAAGATCTATATTGCCAAATTGTTTTAACATATAAAAGCTTCTCCCCTAAAAAAACTAACAGAAGGAAGGCCCAAAAATGTTAATGAAGAAAAGCCCAAATATTCAGTCCAAATTAAAATGGAATATGGAGAAGGATAAGATTCCAACTCGAAATTATATATTTTACTAATGCCATTGCTTAAAAAACTTTTGCCTTAGTAAGTGACAACAAATGAAATATATAATTATGGCGAGTAATTTATTTTTGCTTGATAGGCCAGTTGAATATAAAAGGAAAGTGAATCCTTCTAAAAAAATTGAACATACCAAGTCATCTAGTAGAGTAAACTTTTTTTTTAAGGTATGTTGAACGTTGAATGTAGGAATTGGATCACAAATACATCAAAATACCCAACAAGTCAACCAAATGAGTTAAGCCTTTATTTTATGCCAATTAACGCTACATTGTTCGAGTTTGATGATATGATTTTGGGTCTTCGGGTCTCTAATAAACTTGTGATCTTAATTGATTGATCATATGGGTCACAAATCCGTTATGATCAACTGATTTTATATTGATCAAGTTTGATCGGATAAGGAAGGTTAGTCCTATGATCATGCTTGATAGAAAGTAGGCCATAATGACTCAGGGTTTGTCTGAATTGGCACAATTAACTATGAGGGTAACAAAGTAATCTTGCTTTGAAATTTAGACAAGTCAAGAGTGACACTTTCGTTCATCACTTTTCATATTATATTATATATATATATATATATTACATAAAAATCATATATTATTTTGTACTTCTTTCGAAGAAGGTACAGTCCTCTCCCATCATCAAGGATGAGCTTCATTTTTTTTCCTTCAATGTCATAATCCTATTATAATATACATGAAATCAATATGCTAAAGATGGCATCATACATTTAATTGATAGGGAGGGGTGGTTTAAAGCTACAAATGGTAGAATAAAAATATATAAAATAAGTTTTGTCTTGTTCATGCACATTTGACCCATTTGAAGTTAGAATTCATCACTTATTAGTGGCTACATAATTTTTTTTTAGAATTAAAAAAAAATTGCTTTTTGACAAAAAAAAAAAAAATTATTTGTTGCTATTTTACATTTTTTTTAATTAATATCCTTTAAACAAAATAATTATATATAAATAATTATTTTGACTTTTTTAAATAAAATAAATTAAAATTTAATCATGGATTAAATACTAGTAGTGATATAATAAATTAATTTTTTTCTAAAAGACTGGTCCTATGGGTGTGATTAGCACCAAAGTACTAACTTATTAATTGAAAATTTGTGATTGTCTTATTTGAATAAAGTAACTTTCAAAGCATTTTGTCTTCAATAGAACCATTTGATACCTTAGTCCTCATAAGAATCTTTTAATTGCATTGGCGGCTTTTTTTTTTTGTGATTAATATTAATTAAGATAACCATAATTTTATCTAAAACTTAAATACATATGCTATGGTTTTCGACAAAAATTTAATTTATTTTGTATTATTATAATACAAATTTTTTGAGTTTTTCTCTCATATTTTCATTAAATATACATTCAAATAATATTTTCTTAGAAATATAGTAGTAGTAATATAACTATAAGTTTATCCACATCTTTATCCAATTTAATATATATATAT
>NW_018164992.1:2333222-2334443 GCF_001263595.1 Phalaenopsis equestris | reverse complement strand
ATATATATATATATATAAAGATCCAAGTTGCTTCTTTGTATATATAAATTTCATATTAAATTTATTAATAATTGTTGCTAAAAACTAATACAGCACTAAGCTTAAATTTGGAGTTTAAGCTTTTAAAACCTTCATTTTTATGACTTTGTTTGGACTTTATGCGCATTATGTGCACGTTGTCCTGAGCTTTTGGATTTGAATTAGTTGATTATATGTATGTCACCTATCCCAAACATTAGATGGATCAAACCCAACTATCACGCACCTAAAGTCCTAGCTACCCGCAAGCAGATTGTCCTCACTAACCACATCTATCGAAGTTACAACTGTAGGACTTTTATCGGAGAAGGATTTGGCGAGCTTCGCCACCCAGTTCGCTGATATGCATGTGAGTTCTCCACAAAACTCAACGATATTCCTGCGAGTTCTCCTGTCAAGCTCGCCTGCAGAGCTACACCAACAAGTTCGTTAAATAAGTCTTCATGGTTGCTTGCACGACAGGAGTAAACAAACTAATACACATCATTGTTTATGCCCATTTATCAGCCGTCTGACACCTATGGCGATACCTAGCTCATCACCGACGATTCTCAACAGCCTTCGCATAGGTCATAGAATCTATTATTTTTTCTATTCCTTTTTTTTTGTAGCTCTTCATGGAAAAGAATTTTAAGAGTGTTATGAAGAAAAGAGAGGAGAGCATCAAGAAGAGATAACCTAAAATTCTTTACTTCTTTCTACTTTCTTCACTCGCCTTATAAGGTCTTTCTCATATTGTATGAATTTAGGAACTGTACGAGATCCTACATCCTAAAATGATTTTTAACAACACATACTCATGCATATGCTTAGGTCACCAAAGTGTTATAAATTTAAATATAAAGCCTTAGGTGTAGATATATAAATTATTATAAAATAATTGTGTGGCGCGAATGTAATTTTTTAATAAAAAATAATGTTATTATTAATTTATTTATTTTGGTTTGATGGAAGTTTCCAAGTAAGATCAAAACTTTTATTTTATTTATGAAAAGTATTATTTTCCATTTAAATTGAGCAATATTAAAGTGCCATTGGGGGAGTTTTCTCACTTGATGCCTTATCATGGTCAAATGTAGATTAAAACAGCTTCACGTCACTTGAAAGCTCCCCGATTTTTGTACTATATAAGATACTTACAATTATATATATATATATATATATATATATATATAGCAGGGG
>NW_018164992.1:2327664-2333110 GCF_001263595.1 Phalaenopsis equestris | reverse complement strand
ATATTATGCGGGCACTTCTAATTACGGCGCCATACAATGTTGGACATGGTTAGGACTCGTATTTGACACGGCATAGAAGTGTTCGAAGAAAATAATACTAAATGAAATATGGGACACTCGTGTTGGGCATGAGTGTCCTAAAATCAGACGCGCAAATCTTAAATTAATGAATAAAAAAGAAATTAGAAAACACTAATTTAAGATATGATTGTCAGACTTTAGGACACCCATGCCAAGTGTCCCCTATTTTATTTAATATTATTTAATTCAGACACTTCTGTGCCGTATCCGATACGAGTCCCAATCATGTTCGACACTGTATGACGTATATAATTATATATATAATTATTATTATTATTATTTTGTCTTCTAGTATGTGATTGTCTTGTTTCTCTAATTTTAGTTTTGTTGTGATGACGCTTGAGCAAACTGCATAACAAATGGAGTTAAATGAATATTTATCTAATTAAAAATAGAAAGATATATTGTTTTGAGATTTTTTTTAATTGAAATAAAAAATTTAGAGTTAATTGGTGCTATAATATGATAAACTTTGACCGTTGATATTTTATTTTTCTGTATTAATTAGATCCTTTCAATTTACAAGATTTAAAAAAATAGAAAAAAAATGAAGTCATGAAGTCATGAAGTCGATCATAACTTGTAGATACTTATATATATATATATATATTACTTATGGTGTCAGTATGTTTGAACAATCATTGAGATTCTAGCACGCTATTGCGGCTTACGCGAATCTCAAAGCCCGGACATAATATTTTGAAGAAAGGAATTGATGAATAATTCAAGTGATTGTCTTAATCATTTATGTAGAAGTGAAAATTGTATTATTCATTTTTTCTAATGGATAAAATATTATTATATGCTGTCTAATATAGAATAAGATATAAGTGAAAAAAAAGGCAAAATATCTACTTGAAAAACCTAGAAAAGAAAAGAAATTACTGATTTTTGGACCAGTAAATATATTTGAAATTATGAAATTCCACACATATCTTTAAATGGAGAGGATGATGTAATAGAAATATGTGTGCTTATTTTTCATTCTATTGTCACAATAAATGTTGGTGATAATCAGAATGAATCATGTCATTATACATCATAAATGTATTTGCATGAATCTTTAGGAAATCCAAACAGACCAAGAGTTCCATAGGCAGAGGACCAAGAGTTCCAGGTAGAGGATCAAAGAACCCATAGACGGAAGCCCAATATCAGAATACCAATACACTAGCTTGACTAGGTGCAATCCCACATTGAATATGGGTTGGAAGCCGACCTGGTCCAAGCCACGCAAATCAAAGTTAAAAGCTTATTAAATCGAGCATAAGCATCTACCTGTCTCTCACCACAACTCAAAGGAAGAGCATTGTTGTCAGCTATCTCACGGACGCCCTTGAGACTCCTTATTAAGGATCAAGAACTGGTCATCATACTCAACGAAGCATCATGAAGGATCCCCTCATCAAGCCTTTGCCCAATAACATAGCCTTACTATGCTGATAGGAGTTCTCCATTCAAGGATCAAAAGCCGACAACCATGTTATCGTGAAGAACGATAAACGACAGGAGCGGTTTGCGAACAGCAGGGAGGCGGAAGCGGTTTGCGACATTTCGTGATTGGGAGCAGGAGATGTCGAGACGTTTCACGACAGATGATCGGGAGCGGGAAGGCGGGAAGGCGGGATCGGGCGGGCCGAGCTCCATCCAACAAATCTCCCACTTGGAGACTTGCACACATACCACAACGTCTTCTTTCTCAAACTGATATCCTCCACCGGCGATGTCGCCCATTTTCTTTAAACATGAATCATCCACATCTACAACTCAAAGCCCCTGTCTTCACACCAGAAGACCAACTGGAGCTGCACAAAACTCCAGTTTCTCAAGAGTAGCACTCTTAGTCAACACATCAGCAGGGTCCGCATAGCCTTACACCTCCAAGCTATTTCCTGGGTTACTCTTGTATCTGCTTACAACTCCCACTACATGAGCAATATACTGCTTCTGTTGAAAGCCTTTTCCAACAAGTTTAGTCTTTGCCTCTTAGTACCATCATGCTCAGTCTTCACCTGGTACACCCACTTATTGGGTAATGTCTTCTACCCTGGTGGAAGTTTTGTCAGCTCTCACTTACTCGAAATTTCACTTTGCAAGATTTACTCATAGCTCTGTGGTTCTGCACCATCTATCTATGGAACAATAGAAATGAGTGCCCCAAACCCACTCTCCTCTTCACTTCCATCACTGCCCTGCACTGTGGCCTCTGGTAGAACAACAAACCTTACCTTTCTACAGTAACTAGAGCCTCCAAGAGATGTCACTGGAGAAGACCCCCACACATCTATGTGTACAAGATCTAGCTTTCCAGCCCTTGGCGTTCTGTCACCTTTCAAGAAACTGACCTTCTTCTGCTTCCCCACAATGCACTCTAACTCATGCGTCCACGCTTGAGTAAACATGTAGTCATATATAGTGTGTCAGTTTTCTTACCCCGAGCTAGTACTAATGCTCATTTCGTAACCTTCCAGGTGCTATCTGAGAGCACTACTAAATGACCACCCTCATTGAGCTGCCCAACATAAATGAGGTTTTTCTTCAACTCAAGAACATGTCTGACCTTTTGTAAAGTCCACATGTTCTCATTTGGGAGTGCAATATCAATGTCTCCAATTCTTAACGCATTCAACGCTTCTCTATATACCATATATACTTTTCCAAAGTCAGCTGCAACATAATTTCACATTGATTCCCTATAGAAAGTTATATGAAAACAAGCCCCTGAATCTAATATTGAGTTATCAACAGAATTATGAACTGCCAGCAATAGTTCATCTTGTATTTCTTCAGATACCACATATGCGCTATCATTCTCCATCTTCTTGGGATTTCTGTAGTTCCGCTTCATGCGGCCAGCCTTGCTACAATTCTAGCAGGTTGTCTGCTTACCAGAATTTGATTTTGATCTCCCTTTATTTGAGTTGTTGTCATCTGATCTTCCTATGGAATCAACATTCAATGTCAAATTCGAACCTGAGATCTTGCCAGAATCTTTCTTGCTCATCTCCTAAGTCAAAATCAAATCACAAATATCATCATATTTCAGTTTAAATTTATCTGCAAAACTGCAAACTGTCATTCTCATGGCTTCCCAATTATTTGGCAATGATGTCAACAATATCAGCGCACATATCTCATCATCAAAATCAATTTCAACAGACAACAATTGATTTGTGATAATATTAAAATTATTCAAGTATTGAACAACAGAAACATCTTCTGTCATTTTCAAATTGAATAACTTTTTATTCAAATACACATTATTATTCGTTGGTGGCTTTTCATACATACCTGATAAGGCTGCCATGAGATTTGTAGTTTTCATTTCCTTGACAACGTTGTGTGCAACGGACCTCGATAGGGTTAATCGAATAACCCTCAGAACCTGTTGATCTAACAGATTCCATTTCCCAGAACCTATCATCCCAATAACGGAAGATGAAGTTTCTTCCCAAAGAGGTAATCCTCTATTTACATTCTCCAATAACCAAAATCTATGTCATCAAACTTCTCGATCCCTAAAACCTTTACTTCATCTGCAACCATCTTCTTTCCCCATATCCAAAACCACGGGCTCTGATACCAGTTGTTATGGTATATATATATAATAGAAGAATGATCGACGACGAAGCAAAAAATAGAACAAGAAAATTCACACCATAAAATAATAACACACAGATTTACGTGGTTTGGCAAATTGCCTACGTCAACGGAGCTGCATAGGATTTTACTAGTTGAAGAATTTACATCAGCCGATCGTCTTGAATTACAAGAGGGATCTCTCTCTTCTTCTATCTTTACACCGAAATACACCGAAGAAGATAAACTTACAAGAGAAATAAACTCAATTTCTCTTCTGCCATAAGCCACCAAGAAGAAGTCAGAGGAGAACAATCTTCCTCTTATTCTTTCTTCTTCCTTATATCGTAAGAGACTACTTCTTGCACTTGGAACAAGTTTATCCAGCCTTATTCTTTAAGCGAGTTCTTTTGTTCAAACTCGCTCACATTATTCCAGATTTTATTCCAAAGTCACACGAGCTGGTTGGACATTCCCACAAAACTTATGGACAATACTTGACACACCACTGAACTTGACTGACAGTTCTTCGAGGCAGAAGGAAAATAAATCTAATATGTAAGCATACATAGCACTATTTATTAACAACATGATAATTTATACCAGCAGTCTTGTCAATAAAGAGTTTGTTGTTTTATTCTTTAGAACCATTAGTGCTTACATAATCTCCATGACATAAATAAGAAAAAAAATGGATGAGAGATCAGAAATATTTCTAAATTCTCGACCTTAAAAGAACTCTCTAATCATCATCATCATCATTATCTCTCTCTCTCTCTCTCTCTCTCTCTCTCTCACACACACACACACACACACACACACACACACAATCCCTCAACTTCTTCTCACTTCTTCCTTAGAGTCTCTCTTGGATTATATGAATTAACTAATTGTACAAGATCTCACGTCCCAAATGGATTCAACATTTATACTCATATTCATACTTTATGTTCGTATGGATATATGAATGCATACATAATGACATGGATACTATATAATTTATTTATGACAAGAGGATAGAGTTTATGTTTGCTGACAATAATAAAACTCAAAGTAACCAGTTTATATATATATATATATATATATATATATATGTCATCAAGCAATAAATAAATAAATAAATAGCATCTTTTGTCTCCAGCACACAATTGCATTAAAATGAACATCGTAATAAAAAAAAGTACTACTTAAACATTTCTCAGTGTCACTTATCACAGTACTACTCTTACCCAAACATGTTTTATGCATACTTCTAATAAATCCCAAGCGCGCACGCCCAACACAACAAACCATTCCAAACAATACTCAAATTCACCTAAATTCAACTCATTCACACCTTTTGTAATTTAATTCTTAGGAATGGTGTCAATTTATATTGATAGATTCTATTTGAGTCAACTCCTCCAATCCATCCTTCTTTTTGTCCCCCACAAAATCTAAACAAATAAAGACAAAAATAAAATTACAAACTCCACCCTTTATATCCCTCCTCCTCTCCCCCTCCCTTCTCTCCATCCCCATAACTCAAAACTCAATTCTTTTCTCCACCAAAAGCCAGACAATGGAACAACTCCAACTCCAAAAACAACAACCCCTCCTAACTCCCATCCAGTCCACCAAATTCAAACCCAAATCCAAATCCTCCACCACCTCCTCCTCCTCAGGCCACAAGTTCGTCGGAGTCCGCCAACGGCCTTCCGGCCGTTGGGTTTCCGAGATCAAAGACACCACTCAGAAGATCCGCATGTGGCTCCGCACCCTCCAAACCGCCGAAGAAGCCGGCCTC
>NW_018164992.1:2270114-2327654 GCF_001263595.1 Phalaenopsis equestris | reverse complement strand
CCGCCCCCCCTCCTCCTCACCCAATTCCCCCCTCTCCACCCGCATCCGCAATCTACTCCACCACAAAAAACTCTCCGCAGCCGCCACCGCCGCCGCCGCCGCAGCCTTAGCCTTCGCCGCCCCCGCCGGCAGCCAGACCAGCTCCGCCTCGAAACAGGGCTCCCCTGCAACCAGCGAGAACTACTTCGCCGGCGATTTCCACACGGTGGCGGAATCATCTCCTTCTTCATCGTGGGCATTTGAGGCCATGTTCGACGGCTTCGAGATGAGCAAAAGCGGGGATTTTGAGGTGATGAGTGGGGAGGAGGTCGCCGGCGGGATGATAGACGGAGGTCCGGCTGGGGAGGTATCGGAGTTTGAGAGGATGAAGGTGGAGAGACAAATATCTGCTTCGCTATACGCCATGAATGGAGTTCAGGAGTATTTTGAGGCGGTTCAGGACTTGTCTTCTTCTTCTTCCTTAGCGTCGGCTCTGGTGGATCCAGATTGGGATCTTCCACCTCTCTACCATTTCTATTGACAGCTTTTTTGGTTAATAATGGCGGTTTTCAATTTTTTTTTTTTTTTGGGTTTTTGTTACTGTGGAGAGAACAGAGCATGGATTTAATTCAAAATATTTGGGATGTTTAATAATTGAAGAATTAGTGCTGGTTTAATTGTTGTTTTATTTTTTTTAAAGGAATAATTAGGAAGAGACCCCTTGCAAAATTGATATTTATAAATTAATTATTCCGATAATTTTTTTTGAACTACTCAAAAGAAGTATTTATGGGTGTCATGGTCGAATTATTGAGAATTTAATAAAAATTAAAAATATGGGTTGCGTTGTAAATACTGATGAGTTTCAGGTGGTTTATATGGGATTATCATTTTAAAAAAAATTGATTTTTTGTTTGGTTTCATTAATCTATTATTTATTTTATTAAATAAAAAAAAATATCTGTTAATTTATCTGGGACTATATTTAGAATATTTATTTTTAAAATTTTTATGATTTAATGAATGGATTTATTGATAAACATTTGGTGTTTTTACATAAAAAATAGATTATTTCATTTTGAGGGAAACAACTTGTTTATTGTCTTTTCTTTTGGTTTATCTGCTTAAAAAAATACCTAATTTTTATTTTTTTTCCGCAAAAATATTTT
The DNA here is from genome assembly GCF_001263595.1 of Phalaenopsis equestris. Classification (NCBI taxonomy): domain Eukaryota; kingdom Viridiplantae; phylum Streptophyta; class Magnoliopsida; order Asparagales; family Orchidaceae; genus Phalaenopsis; species Phalaenopsis equestris. Next base: position 2,326,506 of record NW_018164992.1, on the reverse strand, counting down.
TTATTTTCTTTATTTTTCACTTTGAAAAGTCACCCTTTTTTCTAATGTTCAGCATAAAAAAGAAAATAAAATAGGCATATTAAAGAAACCAGACGCTCATCAGCTAGAAAAATATTTGCGTACATAAGACGCACGCAGCGCTGCATACGTCCAGGGGTTATTCAGGGGGTACAGAGGGGTTATATCGAGGTTATACCCCTCTGTAACCTACAAATGAGTTCCGCGTTTCTGTAGTTTCATGGGTACAAATAAGTTACACGAATGTTACAAGGGAGTTACACGGATGTTACAGGGGGGTATAACCTGGATATAACCCCCCTGTAACCCCTGACGTACGCACCGCTGCATACGTCTTATGTACTCAAATATTTTCCCATCAGCTAGGGATGACATTTACACATACCACCAAATTCCCCCAATTCTTATATATTTACACATCTAACATCTAAATTATATATTTTTTTTACATTTATACCACCCAAATCTTTCATATCACGACGAAAAAAGGAAAAAAAAAATCATCATTTTAATTTTTATGATGTGAAATACAAATTTTAATCTATAAATAAGATGAAATGCATGCAAAAAGTATAGCTTTTAGTAGCTATTATTGCTGCCACATCCGTCGAGAGTTAAGTCTCGCCATTGGTCTAGCAAGTTGGTCGAGTTTGTAGGAGGAAGCATTTTCAATCACTTTGTGATTACTAAAGCATAGTATTTGATACATCCATTATTAATAAGAATGAGGAACATATGAATATATGTGATTCTAGATAAGAATCAAAACATAGCCCATTGAAATATCTAAATAGATTCCAATTCTTCATAGAAATACACCTGTGAATAAGATAGAGGAGAGTGATTAGAGTTCAACAGACTACTCAAAATCTACTAAAACTTTTGACACACGAAGGAGAAAATATAAATAAATATTTGATTTAAATGAATTAAAAGCACAGTGTAATTGTAACATGTCTTTCAAATATGATGTCGCTTTAAGAATTAGTGTCAACAATAGACATAAGTCGAGCAATAATGTAAAGAGTTGTTTAATATGATATTAGAAACAAAGTAAAATAATATGAAATAAAAAATCATTTTTTTATTTAGAATATTTTACAACCTCTTATATCTTCATTACCACTTATTCATATTCCTCATTTAAATTATATATTTTCACTACTAGCAATTAGTTATTCACATTTGTTTAGACTTATCAAATACACTAATGAATCCAAATCTAGTCACAAGAAATGTGTGATATTTTAAAAGAGATGACCTTATATATGGCCTAACATAAATAGTTTTAAAGCAGGTGGATAACACTTATAATAGCAAAAATATTTATTTTTATATTTTAAAATAACGGACCGCTAATTGTGGATCTGGAGCAATTAAGTGATGTACTTTAGAGTCTATGGATTTTTAGCACAGACATACGATTTGTTTCTTGTAATACAGAAACCCACATTACTCACCTAGATATCCTCGTAGACAATGCTCGTTTGAGTATCACGACCAACAAACGAGCCGCTCTCCTAATATATAGGACAAGCCATGAAAGCGAATAGACAAGCATACAAACATGCAAAAATCTCACATTGTGATTATTCAATCGAAGCACAAAATAATCATGGGCACCAAAAGGTGAAGCACACCATGCAAATGAAAACAATGATGTCTATATTCAACATGACACACACGACCGGGATGTAACTGTAAAACAGACTACCAATGAGTAGAAATTACACTTGTCTGGGGGACTCGTGGAGCCATGCCACAATCAGGCACCGGTTACGAGTGTATTTGCACTTTACACGAGAGGCCCTCACTGAGCACACATGCAGACATGCAAAATATGCAACGAGCGTACGGGAAAAGTCAAGCTTACGACATGCGACTGCCATATAATAGATGTCAAGGATAAAACATGCAAATAACACTCAAATGAAAAAAAAAATACATGAATGCTAAGTGTTAAACAAACTGAATGACAAGAGAATTACACACTTAGGAGAACACATATTGTGTCTTGTACGGTTTCAAGGGCTAGAAAGAATGACTGATATTTAACACAATATGAAATATCTATGACACTCTAGGCAGTGTCGTAGGAAGCGAGGTGTGTGGCTCATATAAGTTACCTCTTATCCCCGTGCATATAGTGATGTGTATGGGGAAAATACTTGCAACCGTGAGTGCTCAACAAGAAATATCAAGTGGAGGCGCTAAAAAAGACACCCCACACATGGATGCTCAAAGAGACATCCAAACATATCAAGCAAGCATACATCGATCGAACTAAGTCAGCCGATCGAACCAAAGTGAAAATTCGTTCAGATCAAGGCGGCCGATTGAACCAAATTTAATTGGCGACCGGGGCGGTTGATTGAACAAAACTGAATGGTTGATTGAGCCGCGATGACTGATTGAACCAAATTGAATTAGCGATTTGATCGGGGCGACCGATCGAACCAAATTGAATTGACGATTCCAGAGTGACTGATCGAACAAAAGTGAATGTTCCATCGGGCCAAGGCAGCTGATCGAACCAAAGTGAATTAGTGATCAGAACGGGGCGGCCACTTGAACCAAATTGAATTGGCAATAGACTGGTGCAGCTGATCAAACCAAAGTGAATGGTCAATTGGGCTCGGACGGCCAATCGAACTAAAGTGAATTGGTGATCAGACTGGGGCGGCCGATCGACAAAGTGAATTGACGATGAGATCGAGGTTACCGATCAAACCAATGTAAATTGTTGATAGGGATGGGATGATCGATCAAGCCAAAGTGAATTTTTGATTAGGCTAGGGGAACCGATTAGACCAATAGTGAATGGTCAATCGAGCCAGGGCAGCTAATCAAACTAAAGTGATCACACTATTGACATGTAATAAGCAAAATGACATGAATGAGCATGCAAGCAATTCAACCAAAAATACTTCAATGTCACATCGAACTCTTCATATTTACCTTGCATAGGTACCTAGAGAATGCATGGATATATGGCGTAGTCGCCTCCGACTATAGCAAGTAGGTGAGGTAAAATTTCCCTCTCGATTGCTCGAAATAAAAATTCTCTACCCCTAAAAAAATGGACTAGCTATAAAGCTTTTCCTATTTTGCAAGTGTGTTGTTATGATCCCTCCACAGAAGATCATATACCACCATAGTCATGGGAAATTGGGATTCAGTCCCGCTCAGGTTGGGGCTAAGGCTTATAAGGAGACATTCTTGGATTTTCTAAGGATTTGACCACAAATGTAAAATCCAAACCTATGGCTTTCTCTAAGATAAAATTGCTCAATTAATAGGTATTTGATCGTGTCGACTAGTGTCAGTAGACCAAATTGCCTAACGTGTGCGACCAAACCCACGGTGACACCAAAACAATGGTCAATCAAAAGGCATATGGTCGGGCCGATCAGTATGTTCGGTCAATCAAACCGTTCAAAAAAGAGTGATCAATTGAACTGAACGATACCAGGTGGCTAGCAAACTCACCTAGTTTGGGTAACCAAACCCACAACACCTAGCAAAATCTAATCCTAGGGTCAGATAAGAAATAAAATGCAGAGGTTGAAGAGTTTATACCATTAGTGGTTGATCGAAGTCCAGTCATTGCCCTATAAATCGTTCTCTTCATCACGAAGAGATTCCGACAACGCTCCAAGTACCAGCCTTCATTCCCCTCGAGTGATGAAGCTCTTCAAGCAATGAGTTTTCCAATGTCGATGAAACTCCATGCTTCTCTCTTTATCTTTGTTCCTCAAAATGAGATGGTGACCAAGAAAGAAAATGCATGAGGAAGAAAAAGGAAAACAGAAAAGAGGAGGAAAAATTAGAAGAATTGAGAAACTAACTCCGTGAAACTCTCCAAGCACTCCTATGATCGCTCCTCAAGTTCTCTGTCTCTCCCCTCAGTTTCTCGAACCAGTACGATGACCAAGAAAGAAAACGCGAGAGGAGTAAGAAGAATGAAACGAAGAACAGGAAGAAGAATAAGGGTGAAGAAGCTCTCCAAAACTCTCCCCCAGCTCTCTATGACAATTTCTAGCTCTCCCTAAGTGAAATGAGCATGATATCTCGTTGGATTTCCCCTACAGGAAGGATATTCAAGTTTGAATGACCACTTAACTCTTTTGCAGACACACAAGTTAGCTTAGAGTCCATTATTGGCTTAAGAACGGTCCAACAACTTATCCCGATTGTAGGAAAACGTCTGAATGGAAAAACAATGACCAAAAAATGAAATGAATCAAAACATGCTGAAGGGTGTGGCCACTCTTGGGTGTGGTCATGTCACCTGGGCATGGTCATGTCTACCTTGTTTAGGGCTACTCCTTGGTTTTGGTTATTTATGCCACGTGACAAGACTTAGAAGGCCAGCTCTAGGCAAAACAACATTTCAAACTCATCTGTGTTGTTTGTTCCATTATCCAGAATCATCTAAATGATAATTCCTCATGAGCAAGCCAATTTAGGGCTTGATTTCTTCACATTTTGTTGAAAAAAATTGTTCAGTCAGGTTCGTCTCACCAGTGTAATGCTGACCGGCCCTCACCTTAGCTAAATCCAAAGCCTAGCAAAACGATCTCAACCATGTGTCAGAGGATTAAAGATGGATGTCTTGAGTCTTAGGGAGTCATATGTGCGTGACATGTGTTGCATCAAAAGATTATGCAAATAAAAGACCTTCAATAAGTGTGTTGCATCAAAAGATTATGCAAATTATGCTAAGGCATAGTGCAGTTGTTGGAAGCATCCCAAAAATCTTTCTTGGTAGCCAAGATGACTTCCAATAAGAAGAAAAAAAGAAAACTCTACTAGTTCATATATACTGGACATGGTATTGTTGAAGGAAGTGGCTAGCCAGTCGAAATTGATTAACCGCAAAGAAGCCCAACCAGTTCAGATTTTTTGGCATGATTGAAGGTGTGCCCAGCAGCCAAAAGTAGCTAACGACAAAGAAACTCAACCAATCTAGATTTTCTAGACGTGGTTGAGGGTGTGGCTAGCAACCAAAAACCAGCTAACCATGAAGAAACTCGATCATACCAGATTTATTATACACATTGTGATAGAGGGGGTGGCTGGCAGGCCGAAACCAACTAACCACAAAGAAACTCAGCTTATCCAGGTTTCCTAGACATGCTGAGGGTGTGGCCAGTAGCCAAAACTAGCTGACCACAAAGAAACTCAACCAGTCCAAATTTTTTGGACAAGGCTAACAAAAGTCTTACATGACCTCAATCGTAACGTCAGATCGATATGTCTGACCTATCCTTCAAAATTATAGAACAAAAATTGGAGTGCGGCTTCTTTCAACCTGATCAAGAACAACCGACACTTAATGGCGTCATTGATATGTATAACTCCGATCGTCGATTCAAAAGAAGCACGGTGGTCGGCCGCGTCCCTCTTCCCTTCATAGGGATCAAAGTGATGAATCTTGAGCTTTGTCGGGGGTATTATTTCTAGGAACTATAGGGAGAAGGCGTTGTCCATTATTGTCTGAGAAAATGTTTCTATTCGTCCACCCAATGTGGGATAGCCAGTGTAGCTGCAGCTTTGTACGCCAGGTGGGAATTCCTGGCCCTTCTGCTGGTCGGTCACCGGGCCAACTGTGGAATGTTGGCAGATTTTCGAGTGGGACCCTCTGGGTGAGGATTCCTCGAGGCTCTCCTTCCATGAGTACTGATTCGGTGTTTGCAGGATTAGAAGCGCCTGAAGAACTTTGAACAGGTCCATTATTTGAGTTCGCAATGCCTGGACCTCTTTCTGTATGTCTCGAAGCATTTTCTCCCTATTGATCTCCATGGGTACTATTTCTCTCCATATGGATTCTCCTTAATAGTTGGCTTCACTTCTCATCTAGGGCATATCCACCCTCACTGTACCATCTTTCAAGTTCTGAATCCTAAATTGTCATTTGTGAAAACACACCGTGAGAGTTAGAGCCCAAATAAAGAGGATGAGAGAGAGGGAGAGTTAAATTAATTGAGAAAGTCCCTGCAGAGAAATCGGGAGAAGTCTTTTAATTCATGCTTTTGTCTCATATTTATATAGGCATATTTGTACAATTAAGGAAATGAAGGAATGGTTATGGAAACAGTCCTTAAATGCAATTTAATCATGATGATTTGTTGCCAAATATATATATTACAATTTGAATTCAAATGTGGTGTTAACCAACTGGTCGACATGCCTGAGATCGTTCGACCCAGACGACCGACTAAGTGGCGATCCTTTCTGTTGAAGTAAAAGTCCAGTCGATTGATGTGTTGCGGTCGAGCACCGTTGTGAAGAGTTTAGGAGGTTTGGGACTATAGGCTTGACTAGCCGATTGAATCTCTCATTATAATATGTCAAATAGGTCCGACTGAGTTGTTGGTCGTTGGATGACCAACTTAGATCATATTCATATAACATGATGCCTTAATTGTCCATCTATTGTCCTGAGTCGCTCGATTGTTTTGAGATCCGAGTCGCGGTTTGGGTGCATACAACATAAGAATTGTCTGCTCCTAATTTTAGTAAATAAATAAATTTGTACATTTTTAAAAACTCAAAAAGTTAAATTAACCAAATTTAAACCAAATCAATTATTTATTTCCATGACCAAACCAATCTCTCTTTCATCACAATGTTCCTGAACATCTTAGTTGAACATAATCTTTTATATGACTGATGAACACTCATAAAAATAATAAATAGAATTTGTCACACTTAGAAAACCTTATTATTATCTAAATTTATAATGCATTAAATTTCTATATAACACCAATATATATATATATATATAACACATATATATATATATATATATATATATATATATATATATATATATATATATAATAAACACAAAGTGGGCCAACAAATAACTAGTAATTTTTGTCTCTGTCGTTTTATCTTGAGCTTATTTCTTCCTTTCAGAATTAAGTAAATGTTTCCCTCTCATTTTTCATCAAATTAAAAAAAGTGACACGTGGCAGCATTGGTGAATATTAACCAAAAATAAAAATATTTTCCATCCTATACTTCCCAAATAATTCTTAGCAAGACAATTGGCAGCTAAGTCCTAGTTAAATTAAACGAAAATCTATCTAATCAGTATATATATATATATATATATATATATATTGCAATTACTATATAAAATTAAATGAATTATATAAATATCTAGACATATATTACAAAATATTCCACAGTTCTTATCTATTTACACATTGACACCTTCACTTTTAACTTTTATGCCACATAAATCTTCTCTACCACATAAAAATTAAATTGCTAGAACCTTTTTAGTCTCAGAGTTTATAAAAACATCAAAATTGTCTGTCTCTTTAAATTGGGGTTGAAATAATCCACATTGAGTATTACTGCAACAAAATTTTAAAAAGATCTGGGACTGTTTTGAAACTTTTATAAACTCATCTAGATAAGCAGGGACTATTTTGACATTTTTAGTTAAATTTTTAAAATTTAAATAAACATTTTTATACCAAGGTGAGGGGTTATCATGTAAAAAATGGTAGTATGTGGGTTTGATGTGTAAATTCAAAGGTATTTAGTGGCATGCATGTAAATCCCCTTCTTCTCTTATTATTATTATTATTATTTTTATTTGTGACATTTTTAATTTTATTGGGTTGATTCGGAAAGGATCAGGTGTAATAATAAAACATGAAAAAGGCCAAATTATATGTTTGCTTAAGAAATATTCAGAGATGAGACAAATGCTTGAAAGGGCGATTCTTAAGCTTATTTAGTTGATTAGGAGCACCCCTCCTCCCACTCAAACAAAGGGGATATATATATATATATATATATATATATATATATATATATATATATATGAGCTCACTGAAATACATAGAGCCAAATGGAATTTTTGGGTTAACTTGAATTGGTCTAGAGAAAAAACTTCAGTGCACATTGGCATTTGTTTTGTTTTCTATTTTAGTTTTTAGTTTTTATTTTGCTTTTGAAAATAAATTTGGTGGGTATATTTTTTCTCGAATAAAGTGCCAAAATAGTCCATGACTAATTAGAAGAATTTGTTTTAATCCTAGGTTTATAGAAGTGTCAATTAGTCCTAAGCTCGTTAAATTGGGGTTGCAACGGGGCTTAGGAAGACTATTAGAGCTCAATTATAAATTAGTTGAGGATTATTTTGATAATTCTATAAACAATGTGAGTAAAACAGCTCCGTGTAAATAGTCACAGGCAAGATATTCAACATATGTGAGTGATAAAGTCTGTAGCACCCATGATATCCCAATTGAAGTGTGAAAATATATCAGAGTTTTGGGGGTTTCTTGGCTTACTAATCTCTTTAATATCATTTTAAAAAATAAAAAAGATACGTGAAGAGTGGAGGAAGAATATTTTGATTCTCATTTTTAAGAATAAAGGGGATGCACAAGAGTGTGCAAATTTTAGAGGAATTAAGTTGATGTGTCATACTTCAAAATTATAGGAGAGGGTAATTGAACATATGTTAAGACATATTACAATGATTTCTCATAATCAATTTGGATTTATTTCGAACGGGTCTAATATGGAAGCTATACATTTATTGAGACGTTTGATGGAGAATTTCAAAGAGAATAAGAAGGATCTTCATCTGATTTTCATTGATTTGTAAAAAGCTTAGGATAAGGTTCTAAGAGATATCCTTTGGAAATTTTTATAGAAGAAAGGTGTTGATGTGACCTATATTCAAGTCATTAAGGATATGTATACTATAGCGGTTACATGTGTTGGAACAGAAAAATGATTGACCAAATATATTCCTATTTCAATTAGATTACATCAAGGATCAACTTTAAACCCATATCTTCTTACTTTAGTTATGGACGCTCTTACTGGAGATTTACAGAAGTATGTATCTTGTTGTGTGCTTTTCATTGATGATATCCTTCTTGTGGTTAGGACTAGAGAAAAACCTTAGTAACAACTTGAATTATGGAGGTTTACATCGGAGACTAAAAGGTTTTCGTTTGAGTAGAACTAAAACTGAATACATAGAATGTAACTTTAGTAGTAGTAGTAGCTCTAGAGACAATGTTGTAACTATGGGTGATCAAGTTATTCAAAGGTGTAAACGCTTTAATGTCTTGGGTCTATTGTTCAAAGTGATAGTGATATAGATGGAGATGTTATTAGTAGAATTCAAGTTGGCTGATTGAAGTGGAGGAATGCTTTAGGCCTATTGTGTGATAGAATGTTATCGCTTAGATGAAAGGAAAATTTTATAGGATGGTGGTGAGACCTGTAATGCTCTATAGCACCAAATGTTGGCCTTTAAAAGAGAAGCATAAAACTAAGTTAAGTGTTACCCAGATGAGAATGCTTAGGTGGTTGAGTGGCTTTACACTTAGAGACAAAATGAGAAATGAATATATCTATGATAAGGTTGGTGTAACTCTGATGACAGACAAAATTAAAGAGAGTCATCTTAGATTGCATGGTCACATTAAACGTCAACCATCTGATGATCCAGTTAGGATAAAGGATGTTTTAAATTCAACTTATGTAAAGAAAGGCAGATGTAGACGTATAAAAACTTGGGCTTATTATATAAAAAATGATCTAAATTTATTAGAATTAAATGAAAGTATGACACTTAATAGTTTGTAATGGAGAAAAATGATTCATGTAGCCAACCCCATTTAGTGGGATAAAAGTTTTGTTGTTGTTGTATTTTGACATTTTACAAAATCTTAATATGTTTTTTGTTCGTAATGATAAAAAAATCAACTTATTTTTTAAAAGCTCAAAATAGCTAAAAGATATTTAAAATATTTTTAAAATTAATTAGTTCAATCAAGTATTTTTTAATTCAAATTAAAAAACAAAATACTAATAAAAAATAAAAGTGAATCAAAATGGCCTCATAACTTATTATTATTTTTATGATCCCTCTGCAAAAATTATTTATTTCTCGTCATTTGGGATTACTTTTGTTTACATTTTATATATTTTTTATTTTTATTTATTTTTTAATTTGTAACAAAATATGTTTGACTATTTGATTAGTATGGTTGCTCTTAAAAAATACCCTTAAAAATATGTTAATTTAATTTTAGAAACAATAAACTAAAAACATGTAAAAAACACCTTACACAAATATATTTTTAAAAACAAAATAACAAGATTGATCCCAAACAAGTCTTAAGTTAAATGTTATAATATTTGTTGAGATTCAAAATTTATTTCTTTTTTGATATATATATATATATCCTCTATGCAAGTGCACAACACTCATTTTTTTTAATATCAAATAATAATATCACTATCATTTACTTTAAAAAAAAATTACCTTTTTATGAATGGGTTTATGAGTTATGACACCAAAGTGTTAAAAATATAAATTATATAAGATGTTACAAAACTAAATACTTAAAAATTGTATGGCAACTCACTCTTAATTTTGCATTAATGTGCCATATGGCTAATATATAACATAGGGATCTTAGTTCAAAATAAATAAATAAATAATAGTTTTTGCTTTCAAAATAACATTCAATAATCACATTTTAATCCCTAAGTCCAATCTTATTCATGATATTTATTTTATGTGTTAAACTAATGCTAACAAGTAGTCTTATTGATGTCAATGTATTATTAAAATCAAATAGAACTACTAATGAAGATAAAGATGATAGGTTTATTAATAATATGTCAACACTAGTGAGGATAAGATGATAATTATATTTAATAATATGAATTTATTTTATTTAATTTGTAGGGTCAATTTGTTAATTTTCCTTTACAATTAGCTGCTCAATGGGAATAAAAAATAAAGAAATTTTTCAATAAGTATTTATCGCTTTAGCAAAAAAAAAAAAGTCTGAATATTCTAATTTAAATTAAATCAGAATACATTTTCTAAAATTAAATTTATTTTAAAATAAATATGTAATTAGAAACATTCAGCATTGCCAAATGGATGGAACAGATGGGCATCATTGACTAATATGAAATAATTGTTGGATAGAGACATTTACATAAATACCACCCAATTCTCATGTTTTTACATATATACCACCTGAGCTTTACTTATCACCCAAACATTTCATATCACATCAAAGAAAACCATTTTTTTTTAATTTTTAAAAAGTGAAATACATCATTTTCATGTAAAGGAAAAAGGAATATACATAAGTTTAGATGTAAAAATGTAAATACATAAGAATTGAATGGCATGGATGTAAATCTTCTTTTTTTTAAAAGGAGATTTAGATGTCTTCCACATAAGAAGTCAGCACAGAAGAATCATTAGTCTTTTGGGAAGTAAACAAATGGCTTTTGGCAGAGAAGTGCGAGAAAATCCAAAAGATAAACCAAATAAATTTATATTCTTTAAAAAAATTAATTAAATAACAACCGCCAATAAATTTATTGAGGAATGATAATATTAAAACTATTTAAAAAAAAGTTTAAATGTGGATCTAACCCTAAGAACATGGATGAAAAGTCATTGTTTTCCAAATGGGAAAAGCATGGAGATTAGCTTCAAGATTGTTAATCGCTTCAGAATTAATTTAAGTGTTGGCTCGGACTTGGATCGAATTGGAATAAGCGAGCAGAGCCATAAGTCGAAAATTTGGATCTTTTTTTTTTTTTCAAGCTAATTATGAGCCATACATGAATGGAGTAGAACTGAATTGAGATCGGCTCGTTGTATTTTTTATTTATAAGAATTATATCTATAATGCTAAGTAAAATTGAATATAAAGAGTCATGAGCCAATTTGAACCTGGAATGTATTCAAATAACTCAATTTGAGCCGGTTAGTTTCAATTTTGAGCAGAATCAAGCTGATTCCAAACTGAAACGGATCCAAACAACTCAATTTGAATCAGCTCATTTTGATTTCACTTAGGATCGACTTGGGGCAACTGTAGCTTTTTGAAGAAACAATTGTGAATTTGTTGAATAAGTTGTTGAATTGGTGAAGCAATAGATGAAAAATAATTTCACTAAAAGTTACAAAAAATGCAAAAACACAAAATGTAGAGAGTTTAATGTAAACTTTAATCTGAATAATTTAGAAAGATACAAAGTTAAGGATACATGTACAGAGTTTAACGTGAACTATTGTGAAAATTAAAAATCTTGATAAAATAAGAATAAAATAACAAAATTTAAATTAAAATGATGAATCATGTTGAGACGTAGGGTCTCATATCATTCATGAGCATACAACCCGGTGAAGGACTTTTATCGTGGAGAGATTGATAGAGAGAAATGGATGAGTTTTTCGATTGAACTTTAGAGAATATATTAAATTTTGATATCTGTTAAGTCGAAGGGAGGGGACTCCTCGGAGGTTCCCTGGATTAGAGAGTTAAGGGAGATGGAAAGCAATCTCGGGAGAGGGGAGAGAAACCGGAAACCCTCTCGCTCTTCTTCTCCCTATCCTTTATATGGTAGAGAGAAAATAAATAAAATAACTGATGTAGTACATCTATATACTATATGTCGCATTTCTTCAATATCTTGATAGCAGACGATGTGAATGTCAGGTATTGTCAACCAATGTCAGATGTTGTCAGTACGATTACCATCCATGATACTTAAGTGAAATGAAAGAGTCACAAGCGTCGGCGACATCTCTAATAAGAGATTGATAGATATTATTAGTCATGATGACTTATAACTGTCTTTGCATAGATGGGCTAGGCTATCCTTTAAAGTACGATGTGAATGATTGACTTGGCAGAAGAGCTCGATTCAGCCGTCAATTCAACCACTTCGACGTCTGAGCTCGATTCACCCACTTCGGCAGGGGAGCCCAATTCACCCACTTCCGCAGGTGGGCTCAATTTAATGAGAGAAATTTAACAAAAATTTTCATATACACGTATTCATGCATGCATAAAATTTCAAATTTCATGACACCTGCCTTAACATGCAAATTTTTGCATTGTCGATGACCATAGAGTTGAGGATTTGCAACAATTCAACCAGACTTTGAAGAATTGATATTTGTCAAGCAGATATAATCATAGTTGATTTACTTCCCAGCAAATAAATGCAGGAGTTATCACATCCAAGCATATGCAGCAAACAAAATCTACCTTCGATATCTATTTATACAAAGGGTGTCAATTTTTCTAATGCAGATCTAAAATTAGCTGCACAAGATCATGCATGTAAAGACAAATTTGCAATACACAAAGTCCTTAATAAAAAATTAACCTTTTTGGGGTAAAATTGAGAAGGAGCAAAAACATAACAAATGATAACATAATGATAACCTGGATTAAAAATTTGCATCGAAATAAGGAAGATTTACGTGCATAACCACATAATTCTTAGGTACTTGCATATCTCACGCCTAAACTTCAATCTTTACATATATGCCAACTTATTTATGCATGCAGGGTATATTTCAGTCTTTAAAAGTTAAAATAGTGGTATGTTTTTTGTGACAGGAGAGATTTAGGTGGCATTAGTATAAAAAGTAAACTTTAAGAGTTGGATATGTAATGCATAAGAGTAGAGTGGTATGTATGTAAATGCCACTAGAATTTATAACAAATGAACATCACACATCAAAAACAAAATCATACCATGATTGGAAGAATCAAATTGAAATATAATTGAACAAAGTTAATCAAACACGCAAATAAATCATAAAATATAGTCTAAAAAATAATGAAGAAAAAATCCTTCCATTACGATATTTAAACAAGAAAATGACTTTCCTAAGAAGTTGGCAAACAATAAATGAACTAAACTCAAAGAACTCGGATTCAACAAGCATGAAGTTTAAGAAAGAAGAAAAAATTTTAAGAAGCTTTACACACATACCACTGAATTTTTATGTATTTACATATCTAAATTCTTAACTTCAATTTTTGCATGCATGTCACCGTACATACGCAAGAAAAAGAGTATCTCACTTTTTAAAAGTTCACATGATTGTAGTTTTTTTGATATAAAAGATGTGGGTGATCAATCCAAATATAAATTTAAGTAATCAACGTCGATTATTAATTCTGGACTTTAAAATGAAGAGTTGTAAGATAAAAAAAAAAGTATAAAAAAACATTCTCATAAAATTAGGTGGGGACACCTAAAAGACAAAAAATTATTTTTATGAGCAAACCTCAAAATTTTAAGATTTGGGCTATTTATGAAGAATCAAATTGTAGCAAAAGCAATGTTACACAAGTGGAAATGGATGTACTCAGGGAATCAAAAGAATTTTTTTTTATAAATAAAAATAGTTTATAATTGAATAATAACGTGTAATAAAAGATAAAATGTAAGTTATGCTATAAAAATTAGTTTAAATGTAAAAGTTTAGAGAACTGAAAAAAATATAAGCTGACCTGTAGAGAGTATAAGAGAACAATTTGTGACGCTAAAAATTATGTTTTCAATGATCTTTATAATACATTGAATATTAAAGATGGTGAAAAATATCTGTATAAACTAGCCAACAAACAGAAAAGAGAAGTAAAGATTTAAGTCATGAAAAGTGTGTTAAAAATGAAAATCAGAAAAGTGATTTTCTTAGAGGAATACATTCAACATAGTCAGGTGAACTATTTTGATAAACTTTTCAATGAAGCTTTTGAAAATTCGATAGTCCTTAATGATCTTAATATCATTAATAATAATAAAATATTTTATTTTTATCATCACAATAGTAAAAAAGAATTTGAAGATGCACTAAAGAAAACTAAAGGTGGAAAATCAGTAGAACCTGATGATATCTCAATCGAAAAATTGAAATATTTAGAAAATTTGGAAGAGTCTTGGCTTACTAAACTCTTTAAGATTATTTTTAAAACTAAAAAGATTTCTGAGTGGAGGACGAGTATTTTGATCCCCATTTTTAAGAATAAAGAAGATGCACACAGTGTGCAAATTATAGAGGAATTAATTTGATGTGTCATACTTTAATTACGGGAGAGGGTAATTGAACATAGGTTAAAACGCGATAGAAAAATTTTTCATAATTAGTTTGAATTTATGTCGAGCAAGTCAACTATGGAAGCTATATATTTATTAAAAGGATTGATGGAGAATTACAGAGAGGATAAAGAAGATCTATACAAAAATTTTATTGATTTAGAAAAAGCTTACAATAAGATTCCAAGAGAAGTCCTTTGGAGAGCTCTAGAGAAGAAATGTGTTGATATGCTTATATTCAAGTCATTAAACATATGTATACTATAGTTGTTCCTTTTGTTCGAAAAGAAGGATGACTGACAAAGTATTTTCCCATTTCAATTGAATTACATCAGAGATCGACTTTAAACTCATATCTTTATGCTTTAGTTATGGATGCCCTTACCAAACATTTAAAGAAGGATGAACCTTGGGGCATTCTTTTCACCGATGATATCATTCGTGTGGATAGGACTAGAGAAAGAGTTCAGAAAGAACTTGAATAATGGAGGTCTACATTGGATTCTAAAGGCCTTCGTTTGAATAGATCTAAAATTGAATACATGGAAAGTAATTTTAGTAGTAATAGCTTTAGGGGCAAAGTTGGAACTATGGATGATCAAATTATTAAAAGGTGTGATCATTTTAGGTACCTCGGGTCAATAGTTCAAAGTGATAGTTCAAAGTGATGGTGATATAGATGGGGGCATTATTAGTAGAATTCAAGTTTGTTGGTCGAAGTGGAGCAATGCATTAGGTCTATTGTGCGATAGAAAAGTATTGCTTAGATTGAAAGGAAAAATTTATAATATAATAGAAAGACGACCTGCAATGCTTTATGGCGCGGAATGTTGGCCTTTAAAAAAGAAGCATAAAACAAAGTTAAGTGTTGCTAGTATGAGAATGTTTAGGTGGATAAGTGGCTTGACACTTAGAGATAATTCGAAATGAATATATCCGTGATAGGGTTGATGTAGCTCTAGTGGCGGACAAGATTAGAGAGAGTAGTCTTAGATGGTTTGGTCACATTCAACGCCGACCATTTGATGATCTTGTTAGGAGAGTATATATTTTAGATTCGACTTATATTAAGAAAGGCAAAGGTAGATCTAAAAAGACCTAGGCGTATTGTATAAAAAAATCTTAATACATTAGAATTAAATGAAAATATGACACTAATAGGATGCAATGGAGAAAAAGAATTCATGTAGCCGATACCACTTAGTGGGATAAAGGCTTGTTGTTGTTGTATAAAAGATTAGGGTGACATAAATGTTAAGTTCAGGTGTCAGATATATATATAGATAGGAATCAGTTGGTATTTATGTAAATGCCCCAAAAATTTTATTATCATTCAATACCTTCTAGAAACTCTTCATAAAATTTTCTTCACAAATATGTATATCAAGAAATCAAAAAGAAAGGTAGTCTCAAAATGATCATTAATCATGTTGGGAATGATTGATGGGAAAATTTTCGTTATACCAATCAAAACTCCATCAAGGAATAGGATCACACTAATTCAAGAAAATCGGAACAAAAAATCAAACAAAAAACACAACAAAATAATTCAAAAAAGAATACACACTAAGTTTTAATGTGGAAAAGTCAGAGAAAGAGAAAAAAATATAGAGCTACACCAACAAGAAATTTCCACCATGAAATTCATAAAAAGTACATAAAACTCACTCGATCTCCCTCTACAAGAAATGAAACTTACAGGACTTTGCTCTAAATCTTTCCTTTCGATCCCACAAGAGAAACACACGCCAAAATCCTCCTCTTCGGCCACTCTTCACTTCACGGAAACCTTGTCAAAGAAAAGCACACGCAAAGAGATTATTTTTCGTAGCTCAAAATCGCGAATTTAATAACTTTTCCAGCAGCAACCTTCCGGCAGCATGATCACGCCGCATATCCACATCATTATTTTGCTTGCTCGGGATGAATTTGTGGATCGGAGCGGGCGCGCCGTCGTCGAAATGCTCCTGGGTGCTTGGCCGGGTGCTTGGCCTGCTGCTTGGATGCTGTGGGGTAGTGGGTGCATCCAAGGCTCCACAAGTCCAACAAATCATAGAAATTATATCATTATATAATCTCTCATGAATTGTTTCATCAGGTTACATGAGGAATCTGAGAGTTGTGTCCAACATATTTTTAAATGCTTTCTCCCAAGATAGAATACTCGGAACAGCATCTTTATAAGCCTATCGAGCTAAGCAGCTGTTAGAACTTGTGACTCAAATTTTGTTGGGCTTGAATTGAAAATTCGTAGGGTGACGTGTGACATAACCAAAACTATGGGAAAAGTTGTTGGGACATTTACATAAACACCACCCAGTTCCTATGCATGTGCATATCTAACACCTATAATTTGAACATTTTCAAGACCCAAATGTTTCATATCACATCAAAAATATCACCATTTTATATAAAGTAAAAAACCTATTCATGAAAAGGTAAGTTGGTATGCATGTAAAAATTAAAGTTCAGGTGCTAGATATGTAATTACATAAAAATTGAGTGGTATGTATGTAAATGTTCAAAAAAAATTTTAGGGGATCTGTGGTGCTACGGCCGTTTATGCTATAAGGTTTGGATATATTAGAATTTTTTGTACGCATCCATATATAGAATATTTCCACTACAGATTCATAGGTGAAGAGAGCCAGCCCTCGAACCCTCAGGCGGTATTTGTCTTCAGCGTGGATTTACTTTAAATAGGATTTACCAAATTCAACAAATCTGGCAAACTCATGACAGAGATGGAGGCCGCAAGCAACGACAGAGTAAATCCTTTAAGTCGAAAAAGAGAAAGAACGCGAAGAAAAAGTCGGAACGTGAAGAAATTTGATTTAATGGGGCACTGAATTTCATCTTCACTTTTTGATATTTGGCGTAAAGTTAAATCCAAGACTAAATCCTATTAAAAGTATGCTACCAAACGGCCCCTACGTGCTCCATTTTGTAATCTTAGTTCAGAGTAGTGAATTTTATTTTTTACCATTGCTTTTTCTCATCTTGTGTCTTTCACATAAATCTGTGTTATTTTATTTGCTATTTTACTGCTCGCCCCATTAATTTCGCAAAAATTGAAAAAAAACATGAATTGTTTGAATTTGAAGGTATAAGTGAGCAATCACTCAAGTTTCAGGGTTCATAGCATTATAATGTTTAAATTCTGAAAGATTTACATGCATACAACTCAATTCCTATTTATTAACATATTATAAACGAGCAATCACTCGTGTTTAACGGTTCATAGATGAATAAATTTTGGAAAATTTACATATATACAACTCAATTCCTATGCATTTACATACCTAACACTTAAACTTCAATTTTTAGGTCCCTTCCACGTTAACTATACATGAAAAGGTGTATTTCGTATTTTAAAAGTTAAAATGGTAGTATTTTTTATGTGATATGAAAGGTATGGGTGGTATTAAAATAAAAAAAATGTGAAATTTAGGCGTTAGATATGTAAATACATAGGAACTAACAGGTATGTATGTAAATGTCATAAAATTTTTCATCCAAGTCGAACAAATAAACACTGCATGATATATCAAAAATAACAGCCTCAAACCTAGACGCCAACATGGCTAAAGAAAACAAGAAAATACTGAGCTTTCCAGTCATATGAACAAAGCAAAATTTATTGCATATTTACACCTAAAATTGACATCAGCGCATAAAATTAATGATTCGTTAACATTATTGCACAAAAAAAAAAAAAAATCACCATGAACTTCTCTCAATCTTATCAAGCAGCTTAATTACAAACTCAAAATTACTATCAGAAGATGCAGCTAATTCAACAACTCGTAAAGAACGGTTTGTTAAGAGATTGTACCTCTCCAATTCATTAGTAGCCGCTGCCCCTTTATCAGAAGACCAATGAGAAAAAGCATGAAAACATTTGAAATCTTTACGCCAACGGTCGAGAATATATTTAGACGGAAGGTTATATTCCTGACAAAATTTAAGTACTGATAAGGCGTGCCGACAAACAATGCCCACAAAATTAAATCCTTGGCAAATACATTCGACTTCATTTCTACACGCATTGTACAAAACCTCAAAGTTCTTAAAGCCGCCTCCTTTACCATCTTCACCATTTTTTCGAAATCCACATTCTCTTACTTCAAAATATGTGACTGAACCTTCAATCTTCAATATAGAAACATTGCATTGGATGGCGGCCTTAAGCTCCTCTTGAAACTTCTGAAACATATTTGACGTGTACAACTTTGAGAGCTTTTCCTCCATGGGAAACTGCGTCAACAAGTAACGGCTACCATGAAATGATTCGAAATTCGCTTGTGCTTCTTTCTCGTAGTTATCTTCTAAAGCTGTTTCATATAAGTTGATGAATTCCTGCAGAGAGGTTTTAGAATTTACGTAATCATCAAAGTAAGAGCTTATGGATTGTCGGCGCTGTGTGGTTGACATTCCTGCCCAAAATATGTTTTTAAGATAAACTGGAACCCAAAAATGTCGTCTTTCATACAAATCATGAAGCCAACTATGAGTTTCGAGCCCAAAATATTCGATCATTGTCTTCCACCCATCTTCAAACTCTGAAACTTTCATTGAATCATAAATTATTCTCTTTACTTCTTTCTTAATAATCCTATATTGACCAAGATATCCTAATTTTTCAGGTATTTTCTTCAATATGTTCCACAAGCAAAATCTATGTCGAGAATTGGGAAAAACTTCAGAAACTGCGTGTTGGATAGTCGTACATTGATCAGTTATAATACCTTTCGGAGAACGCCCTGAGGTGCACGACGACCAAGCTTTGAATAACCACACATAGTTTTCCAATGATCTGTCGGCGAGCAGGCCGCAACCAAATAAAACAAGATTGCCATGATGATTAACTCCGACAAAAGAAACAAATGGTGAGTCATATTTGTTAAGAAGAAAAGTTGTGTCGAATGTGACAATATCTCCGAAATAATCGTACGATGATCGAGACTTGGCATCGGCCCAAAACAAATTTCTTAGATAGCCTTCTTCGTCCCAATCCAACAAATAGAAAAAATTTGGATTTTTCCTCTGCATGTCCGAAAAATATTCACAAATTTTTATTGCATCTCCTTCTTTAAGTTTGAGAGTCCCTTCCTTATGTACAGAATTCAAGGACACAATTTTATCTCCATTTTGATTAAGTGATGGCTTACCTGAAACATCCATACCTGTTTCATCAACAAAATCTGATTTTTTGGCCAGTAACTTTCTGTTGCATCGAAAATATCGAGCTTTTGAGGGGCTTAGTGAATGATTATGATCGAGAATAACATCTGTTATGAATAGGAAGTCGTCCTTCCAATTTCTAACGGTAATCATAGCTTGACAATTAGTTTTTGTTGTGGGTTTTGCGATGGAAGAAGATTGTTGATTGATGGATCCGCAGCCGCTTTTCCAACAACTAAGATCAGCCCGTCGACATTTCCCTTTTCGAAACCACGACCTTTTGATCACGACACCGAAGCCTTTTCTGTGCCCGTATTCTTTGTAGAATCTAAAAACATCATCGTAAGATTCAAAAACCATTCCAACTTTGGGTTCTTGTTCGTCTTCTCCGTTCCAGAATATAACATTCTTCGAAATATTTTCAATTGTTGCGCTTTGCACATCCTAAGACATCAAAATTATATATAATATATATACTCATTAAATTAAATTAAAGTGGCATTTACATACATAGCACACATTTCTTATATATTTACATATTTCACCACTAAACTTTCAGATTTACACGTATAATTCTCAAATCTTTACTATCACATCAAAATTAGAACTATTTGCACTTTTTAAAAGTTAAATACATTTTTTTCAAGTATAGGTTTAAATCAAAAACTAATATGTAAATTGTTAGAAGTTATATTAGAAAATAATTTATTCTTGTTAGAAGTTATGAGGATTAAATTTATTTCTTCGGATTGGAGTTATTTCCTTTCCTATTTTATGTTTTATGTTGTTTCATTTATCTCTAAGTAAGTAATTTTGAATTGATTAATTGGAGATAGTGGTTTTATATCTTTCATTTGTTATTATTTCTTTTTTATTATCGTTCTTATTCTAAGATTCAAGTAAAAGTTATTTATATCATTGTTTCATATAAATAAGCAAACTTTGTCATGTTGCAGGCCCTTTCTCCGCCTCGTTTTAGTTTTTTCGCAGGCCCTTCCTCCGCCTCGTTTTAGTTCTTTTCTCCAAAAACTCTCTCACTGCAGACTCCACCACCGGAATTCCCTCCCGCGAGCTTTCACGTCACGATTTTCTCTTCCAGATCCATTTGTACTCATCTTCAGTCACCAAATCCTATTAGCCTTAAACCATAATACCCACGATAGATTATCAAGGAACTTCTATTCTATTCACCGCGATCGACAACTCCCTCCTAAGCCTCCAGAGAGATCAAGTTCATGCCATGGATGGCCATCATGAGCTCAGCTCGAGCCAAGAGCAAGAGCTCAATTTCTTCCAGCACCGCGTCTTGCTGTTTCACTTGCCTGAGTCTGTAAGCTACTCCATTCATTCCACCTTTGCCAAGAGGAATTCTATGTCATTCTCTTCAATAACTGGACGATCCTCTCCCGTCGTCCACAGGATCGTCTTATCTCTAAGTTATAAGATCGCAGGGTCAAGGCTCTCAACGCCTACAACGCCATACACGACGGAATCGTACAAGTGAGGCAGTGGCAAAAGCACATCGAGTTTGTTCTCATTTCCTTGGATCCGTGCAAAAAAAACCCTTGTCGAGGGTCAGCTCCGCAATGTTAAGAAGGCTTTGACGGATCTCGCAGTGCTTATGCTTGATGAAAAGAACCCGATGTACATTCTAGCGCAACGAAATCGTACGTTTGGCTGCAATAGCCTGAGCTCCAGCGACGATCACCACCGTACTAGTGGCCACTTATAGTCCTTGTCCTAAAGCATTTCCAAAACATGGTCGACTACACGGCAATTGTAAGTTATTAGAAGCAGCATATATGCTACATGTAGCAATGAAATTGAGGCCACCAATGGACTTGTGAACCCTATCATAACCATGAACTCAGTTCTTCATTTGGTGATGTGGGCTTTGGTCGCTGTCATATCTTGTCCGAACCGCGGGTTTCAAAGTAATTTTAAATTCCCATGAGCTTTTCTTAAGGGGCTTTGATTTTGTCTTTGCATGATAAGATAATGGAGGAATCGAAGACGAGGGGATGGAGGAATTATGCTGGGTTGTTGAAGGAGATTCATCAAATTGATAAATGCACATGTCGTTTGTTGGAATTAGATTGATTCACTTCATTTCCCAATCTCGAAGGAGAAGGCGATGGAGTTATCTAAAAGTTTGCATGAATTAGGTATTGTGTTTGATGCTTTGAAGGAAGGATTGGAGCCATGAGAGCTCCAAGTAAGAGAGGTATTCCATCAGATGGTGCGTAGAAGACCTTCCTCTGAAGCTTTTTGCTACAGCAGGAGACCTCTGAAACTTTTTCCAGCAGCTGGAATTCTTCCTACAGCAGACCCTCCTCTGGAATCTTTCCTACAGCAGACCCTTCTCCGAAACTTTTTCTGCAGCAAGCCCTCCCCCAAAATTCTTCCGGCATTAGGCTCTCCTTTGGAGTCTTTTCCTTCATCAGGCTCTCCTCTGAACCTTTTCTTGCAGCAAACCCTCCTCCGGACATTTCCTATAGCAGACCCTCCTTTGAAACTTTTTCCTGCTACAGGCCCCTTCGCAGGCCATATCCAAGGCCGTACTCTACAACTTTCCCTGCAAGTGTTCTATCTTCTTTCTACAGACCATACACTATATTTTTTCTTGTTGGTTGTCTACTTTTCTGCAAATTTCTCTGCAGCATTACTTGTAGGAGTTTTTTACCTAACTACAGATATTGCAGAAATTGCAACCGATGACAACCACAGCAAGCTAGAAGTCAGTTTTTCCTGCAAATTGTCTATTTCCCAACAAACTTCCCTGCAGCATCATCTGTAGGAGTCTTCCGCCTACCTATAGACACTATAGAAACTATAGTCAAAGATAACAGCAGTACGTGATGAAGACTTCCTTCTATCTCAAAAAATCTTCTTCCTCATTGATTTTTTCAAATCCAAGTTGATCATTGTTTTCAACCGTGTTTCAACTTGATGAGGGGTGTTAGAAGTTGTATTAGAAAATAATTTGTTCCTGTTAGAAGTTATAAGAATTAAATTTATTTTTTTGGATTGAAGTTATTTTCTTTCATATTTTATGATTTATGTTGTTTCATTTATCTCTGAGTATTTAATATGAATTGATTAATTAGAGATATAGGTGTTATATTTTTCCTTTGTTGTTATTTTTTTTTATTATCTTTACTATTCTAAGATTCATGTAAGAGTTATTTATACCCCCATTTCATATCAATAATATTATTCCGCATTATTCTAAATTTCAACATAAATAAATATGAAATTTCAGGGGTGAGATGTGTAATTACATAAGAATCATGGTGAGGCGTATGTAAATTTCCATAAATTAAAACAAAGACAGCAGGATCAAAGGCCACAAGAAAAGCTAAAAATGATGATAACAAAAAAGAACTAGATATATTAATTGTGAATGATCATCCATAGGAACATGCGCCTTTATGCTAGGTCAAGGTTTACAGTAGAAAAGCTCATCTTTTTCTACCCCAAATAATCAATAAAACCAAGACTTTTAATTAAATAACATGAGTAAGCAATAAATCATAAAAAATTGAAGGAAAAGATTATAAACTACAGTTGTCTTCTTGCATAAGAACAAAATCTGTGATGCCTGTCTGAAAAAAGACCTTTCACACTCCTAGCAACTAAAGAAAAAAGAAGATTTACATACATTCCAATCAATTCTTATAACATTTAAACTTCAATTTTTAGATATATATATATGTCATCCTACCTATGCATGAAAAGGTCTATTTTACTTTTTAAAAGTTAAAATCGTGGTATTGTTTATGTGATTTGAAACATTTGGATGGTATAAATATAAAAAATTAGATTTATGTTAGATATGCAACTACATAAGAATTTGGCGGTATGTATGTAAATGCCCCAGAAAAAAATGGCGACGTAAAATGTAATATGAAAACAGTACTCACCACTAGCCTAGACAATCCTTCCATATAAATAAAATAAATGAAATAAAAGTAAAAAATGTAATTTACTAAAACAATTGTTATGATTTACATTACAAAATTATTGTTGTTATTGCACACAATTTACCTTCAGTATTGACCCTTCACTCAGCTTTCTTTCAGATGAGTCGTCCATCTCATCTTTCACTTGGATTTAGTGCAGAAACATCGATAATCGAGTATCACCATGCAGAACTCTGAACAATCGAGTGAAGAGAACAAGAAGAACAAGGAGGGCTGCATAAGAATTTCTTTGATTATTCCATGACAATGGTATGCTTTGCAAATTAAAAAAAAAATACAATTTGAATTCAAAATATTTCAATGTATTCAAAGATATAATAGAAGTAGAAAAACTGACTAGTAAGTTCCTACACAGAATCCTTATGTTTTGCAAACAGGCCCCTATGGAAAGGCAGATTTCAGATTTAAATTATGTTTTATTGCCACATCTATAAGCATACAAAATTGTGTGGAATGTTTTGCAAACAGGCCCCGATAGAAACCTTCCTTATGAATAGTAAGAAGAAGAATGAACAAGTATTTTGCCGAATAAAAGCAACCCAAAAAAACTTTAAAAAAAAACGAAATTATTACAGAGAAAGATATTTAAACAGCAACTCTAAAAAAAACTTTAGGACGTTTGTCTGAAAGGTTCAAAGTTCTCTTTTTCCCTAAGATTTAATATGTTTAGAGGGCTAAATTCCATCAAAAAATAAAATTGAGATAAAGAGTTGAACCACATGTTTCTATCAGAAAAAAAACAAAATCATTATTTCAAAATTGCACCTTAAGGGTGGATTTGAAATCATAAATAACAGAAGAAAGAGCTATAGCTAACAGAGCCCAAGAAAAACACAAATTTGAAAACTTACAAGAAGAAAAAGATTGTGGCAAGCAGCCATTTCATAGAATTTTTTTAACTGTTTGTGGTGATTGATCAATTTTAATTTCCATAAGCAAGAAATCTGAAGTCCTGGAACCTTAACTTAAAGTTATATTTCTATTTGTGATGAAATAATAGCCCATCTTCTTTTTGAAAATACTCATAACAACTTTTAGGCATTTTGAGTGTTTTAAAATACAACCATATCTTAATCAAATATGTCAAACATGTTTTATTTCAAATCAAAATATATAAAAATAAAAATAATAATAATAATAATAATAAATAGAAAACATAACTAAAAGTGATCCCAGATTGCCTTTAGAGTGAGAGTAGCACATAGCAAAACACATAGTCGCATATCTAAACTACTACTACGAAGTTGCTTATAATTTCACTATAATAAAATCTCTACCTTTAATTTTAAACATAAAATCATAACCCTTCATATATAGCCCATCACAAACCTTAATCTATCAAATCAAACCTTTTTTTATCCTATCCAAGGCAATTTATCAAATCATACTTTCATTTTGCACAAGAACAAGTTAAACTTCCTTTTTCATCATGAGAATTAACGATATTATCTCATAATTTATAACTAGCAATTCCGCTCCATTTTGTGGACCACTCTCTCCTCTATTTCCTCAATTTCCTTCCCTTTTCAGCAAGTCTCACTCATTATTCCTCAAATTTTCACCATAAATCCCCCTCGAAAATAAACTTACATTGAAATCCTTCATTGAATAAAAAAAGGGCATTTACATGCATAGCCCACAATTCATATGTATTTATATATCTCACAGCACCACTACCACTTTCTAAAAGTGAAATACACCTTTGCGTGCATAGGTTTAAGAAACCAAACAGCTATGTATGTAAATATTAAAGTTCAGGTGTGAGATATGTAAATACATAAGAATTGTGTGTTGTGTATGTAAATTTCCCAACAAAGAACATCTCATGGAACTTTGCTCCCCCCTTATCAATACATGTACGACGTATCTACCCAAAATCAAAAGTGATACACACCAACATAATAACTTATAAAATAGAAAACTCATTCCCCACAAAGTAGAAACAAAGCTCAAGTTGCCTTACACAGATGGAACAATCAATTATTGAGAAAATTAACAATTGCATCATGAAATCCCCAGCACAAAATTGAAGTTTGGAAGATTTACATACCTCCCAATTCATATGTATTTACATATCTAACACCAAAACATCAATTTTTACATATATGTCATCTCACCATTGCATGAAAATGTGTGTTTCATTTTTTAAAAGTTAAATTAGTGGTATTTTTTATGTAATATGAAAAATTTGGGTGGTATAAATATAAAAAGTAAATTTTATATGTTATATATATAAATACATAGGAATTAGGTGGTATGTATGTAAATACCCCTTGAAGTTTTTTTCTAGTTGTTTGCATACATAAAGCTAGCACAAAAACTATTCCACCTGAGGAAAGAAATAAGCCCCTTTCAATTGGAGAAAAACCTCAATTTGCGACTATAAAGAAGAAGAGAAGAAAGAAAAAAAGAAAAGGGGTCAATTACATACATAGTACCTAAAACTTTGCTATTTGCAAAAGTAGCACCCTTTTTCATCTGTTTTTCAAGTTCGCACTAAAATATCAAAATTTATAATAAAATCCCTACCAATATTATTCATTTTTATCAAATTACCAGTGATTTGATCGCGGCATTCGTAAATACATTGTTTCAGAAGTTCAAATAAATAACTTGGTTGCTATTTTTATAAATAGCAAATTCTTGGGTGCTATGTATCTAATTATCCAAAAAATAATAGAACAAAACTCCATTGAGCATTTCTCACAAAAAATGGAGCAAGGACTTGGAAGCTAAAAGAGATGGAAATTTTGCATGGATGAAGCCAAATTACTGAATTCACTCGGTGGGCCCGATTTTGTTTCCTTTTCCATGAACTATAAAAAAAATCCTTGACCATGTTTCCTTTTCTAACTTCACCAATATGACTCTTATTTGATAGCAAATGCAGTCTAAGGAAAATGTACATACATACCACTCAATTCGTATGCATTAGCATATATAACGCCAAAACTTCAATTTTTACATATGTGCTACCTGACCTATGAATGAAAAGTTGCATTTCAAGTTAAAATAGTGGTTCTTTTGATGCGATATAAAAGATTTGAGTGGTAGCAGTATAAAAAGTAGAGTTTAGGTGTTAGATATGTAAATATATAAGGAAAAGAGAGAGAGAGAGAGAGAAATTGGCGAAGGGAGAAGAAAGAAGATGTCAGTTCAATTACCCGTCTTGATATCTTTAACCACACTTTTTGAAACACCAAAAAGGGCACACAATAATTAAACTTTCAGTACACAACACACCATCAACTGCAAAACCAATTACTCAGCGATACAATACACACTTCCATTTCATATATTTTCTCTATTTCAAAATACAGAAAGGAAGATTTACACACAGACCACATAATTCCAATGTATTTACATATCTAACAGCTAAAAATTCAATTTTAACACATATGACTCCAAATATATGCATGAAAAGGTGTATTTCATTTTCTAAAAGTCAAAATGATAGTATTGTTTATGTGATATAAAAGACTTGGTTGGTATTT
Organism: Phalaenopsis equestris; assembly: GCF_001263595.1. Lineage (NCBI taxonomy): Eukaryota > Viridiplantae > Streptophyta > Magnoliopsida > Asparagales > Orchidaceae > Phalaenopsis > Phalaenopsis equestris. The sequence continues at coordinate 2,298,902 of NW_018164992.1, read as the reverse complement.
AAGCAAAAAAAAAAAGTAAAAGTTTAGGAGATAGATATGCAAATACATTGGAATGGGAATCGAGTGACATGCCCAATACAGAAAACACAAACTACCCAAAATTCAAACATATTGCAAAACACTTCAATCTCAAATTAAGAAAACACCAATCTTCAACATATAAACATTATGATAACAGAGAAAAAAGAGAGGCGATTAAGAGGGAGGAGAAAAAATATAAGATTAGATCACTAAATTAGATCTTACTTCTTAAAATTTGATTCACAAATATAAACAAAAGATATAGAGAGAGGATGAAGAATTCAGCTTACCCAACACCACGGATCAGGAACTGACAAAGTTGTTAATCAATCATCAGCACCGATACTTCTTCAATTTCAAATATTTCTCCACAATTTCCCGTTAGAAAAAAAAAATCATCTCTAGTATAATTCAACTGTGAAGCAGCTCTCCGCTAAGATCTCAAGGTAAGAAAAATAGAAATCAGAGCATTACCAACTAATCCCTAAGCCTGATTCCTTCATAGAAGCAACACAGAGAATCCAAAATCGGGTAAACGGAGCTCCAAAGAACTATCGAAAAACCTAAAAAATATTAAAAGAAAATACTACAGACAAAAAAAATTACTCGAATCCTGATTCCTTCATAAAAAGGAGAATCCAAAATTGGGAGAACGGCGCGCAACCCTAAAATTGCGAAGAAAAACCATTGGAACAAAAAAGTATGATTCATCTGTCAGAAAGTCTTGGGATCATCCAAGCCGTTAATAATCGACTTGGAACGATCCTCCACAGCGTTGATCCGAAGAGTTGGATCTCAACCGTTAATCACGCCCTGACCCCAAGACCACGTGTCATCAACCAGATTGAGTTGCTTGCCTCTTTATTTGTTAAAGATGCAGCTGTACGATCCTATAGAACAGATCCTGTTCAAGTAAGGTCGTGATTTCCACCTCCCGAAGATATCATATAAACTAAAGAATATTCTCTGTAAAACCAATGTGGGACTAATATTTAGAAAAATCCGTTTTTTCTTGAAATATGGGATATTAGCATGAAATTTTGGTTTCTTTATTTTAGTTGGATGAGTTAGAAATTAGAAAAAGCCATGAACCAATAATTAAAGTATAAATTATTCAAATTTGAGGAGCAAATTTTATAGTTAAGAAAAAAACAAAAATGTTTTTAATATATTATAGTTTTTGTTAGTGTTATAAAATAAACAGAATTATATGAATATTTATTTATGGGATAGAAAAGAATATGGTTCACTGGCCAAAAAAAATTATAATTGAAATATGTAATGAAAATTAATCAAAAAATAATTAAAGTTATTAAACATAAATTAAGATAAATAATTTAAAGAGATAAAATAAATATTTGGTCTAACCTGTATTAAGATTTATTTTCAAAGCAATAAATCCAAAAAGTCCCGTGTAATTAGGTAAAGAATTAATTTACTTCATTTTAGAAAATAAGCCTAAGGATAGGCTATTCATGACTCAATAAAACAAAACATTTTCTTTGGTTGGTTATCAAGAGTGACTTAATATGTCCACAAATATATATTATCAATTATCCATAGTCGATTATATACAAATTATATACACATAGGCATAAAGGATAAGGGAGATAAGAAAAAGATAAGAGAAATGAATAGGCGGAAGAAGAGAATATTATACACTATTGTTCGCCACATAAGAGCATTATAAAAGGCTTGTCGTTGAATTCTTTTTTTTTCTTTTACATCGGATTATAAGGATTTGAGCACTATTGAAAAAAATAAAAAGAAAGAAATAAATTATTCATTGTAATAAACCTCAAATTTCAGTAATCAAGCCCATCATAGAGTGCACATGAATGGTTGTCTTGGCATATCCTCGAATGCATATGTCGTCAAATGAAAGAGGCTACCAACTGATTTGACAGGGCCGCCACAGAAAATGAAACGATAAATGGACTCATTTATAACTCAATTGAGCCGCCTTTGGAATGGGCAAGTACCCTTTAGATTGGGGAATTTATTCTTTTGGTTGGGGAGAACCCTTTCAAATGTGAGGTTAACTCTCATAATTTGAATGAGTTTACTTAAATCGAAGAGCCCTCCAAAATTGGGCTAGCACTTATATATAAGCTTAGCAATATAAATATTTTGGCCAAGCATGCACGCTTGAGATAGTTATTGGATTGCGTGTATGTGTGGTCCCAACTTTTGGGCAAGTTCCTTCATTCACAAGATTGAGTATCCCTTGATTCAAGCAGTTTCATTCTCATCATCACTCAAATATACGTATTTTTTAGTGTGTATTTAGGGTTTGTTTGGGTTAGCTATTTCTATCTGAAAAACTAACTTTGAAACTACTTCAAAAGAAGCTACAACGACTATTATAATTTTTTTTCAAAAAGTAATATCATAGCTTTCTTGCAGTTATTGCACTTAGTCATGTCAGATTGCAGAACACAACTTTCCATCACAACTTATTGAAAAAGTAGGAATATGCAATTTTGACAAACAAAAAAATTGTGGTGATGCACCGCACTGCTACTACACAGTGGTGCCAAATATACCCTTAGTTTACTTTGGGGCAGCTGCAATTTATTGAATAATTTGTTGATAGACTGATTAAAAATATCTGCTGATAAGCTGGGTGTGGTGGGGGGTGGTGGGCTACTAAAATTTTTTTTTTTTTTTGAAAAGTCAGATCGCAGCCAGAAAGTTGCCACCGCACCGGTGTGAAAATACTGTTTTTGACGTTTTGAAAACACATAAGCTGCTAAAACGAAGATTACCCAAAGTCATGTGCATTTTCAAAACACCACCGCACCAAATAAACTGCCTCAAACATACCCTAAGTCTCTAAATCTTTTTAAAAGTGATTTTCTACTGATGGAAGAGAATTGAAAATTTAAATATATATTTTTAAATCATAAAAAAAAATAGTCTTGTCATAACATCAAGCAAATACGTTATAAATATAAAATGAAGAAAATAAGTTGTTAATTTGATATCAACCTATTGAGGATGGGCTCTAACAGGTAAAGTCAAGACTTGAGTTGATTTATGTGTTAACTTCGATAAAGCTCCATAACACTTATGAGGAAAGCATGATGACATAATGAGCTAATTTTGACTAAATTAGTCATCTCATGATTTGAATACCTATCCATTTACATAACACTCAATTCCTATCCATTTACATATCTAACCTCCAACACTTCAATTTTTTTACCATCTTACCTATTCCTGAAAATGTGTGTTTAGCTTCTAAAAAGTTAAAATGGTGGAATTTTTTATGTAATATGAAACAGATTTGTGTGGTATAATGCAAAAAATAAAATTTAGGCGGTAGATATGCAAATATATGAAAATTGGTTGGTATGCATGTATTTGAATTTTTCAAAGAGGTTTTGTTTTTTATATGATTTATTATTGGTTGTTCAGAAAAGGAATTTAATGAGAATGGGGTTAAGTCAATAATATTGTAGTGATATTCCTTACATTTTAATCTTTTAATTATTTAGGATGCAACTTTATTTGTTTAACTTGTATCTTATAACATTAAGAAAAATAGTGACATTTGGGCGCCCGTTTGTTTTGGCTTTTAAAAATTGATTTTTATAAAAACACATTTTATGAGTCTTTGGGGGGCTCAGTTTTTCGCCCCAGTTCGTTCCTGCGGCCTAAAATATTATTTTCGTGACCGCGGGTGAGTGTCTGTGTCCCTCAATTTGTGAATAACATCGAGGGTTTTTTCGTTTAATACTATTTGTGATGAGGAAGAAATCGAAGGTCTCTTGTGGTGAGAAGAACAATTTAGCCTATTGTGATGAGAAAAAAATATTGTATTTTATTTTTTTCTACAATGATGATGTTAAATCCTTAAATAAACTATTCATTTAAATGTCAATGGTTCTTTTTTTATTTTGAGTTCTGGCGCACCAAGATATTTTTTTTTTTGTGGTTTTTCTCTCATTCGGCAACTTGAGCTCGGTGTTTTGAGCATTTAGGGGAAATGCTTATTAAATAGTGGAAGCATTATTTTTTGGATGGGTTGTAGGCCTGATTCGAATATTCAAGAAAGTGGTCTACGCATTGGAAGAACTTTATTTGGATGGTTTGACGATTGGTTTATCCTCAACATTGTTTATTGATGTATTATGAAGATTTTTCTCTTTATGTTCTTCAATTGTGGGTATTTAACCTACCACATGTTTCATATTTATTTACATATGAATTTTTTTGACATATGCTTGCTTGAAATTGAGTTAGGAAATAGACCAACAACTCATTTTAGCAAAGAATGTTGGCAAAATTTTACCAAAAATTTCCAAGAAAAAACGGAGGATTGTATCACCGAACACAGTAAAAAAAAGGTAGAATCAGTTAAAAAAAGATTAGAAATTTTGACAAAGCTCAAAAGAGGATCTACGATACTTGGTTGGGATGCATAAAGAACACCATTAATGCATTGCTTGAGTGGTGGAAGGAGAAGTTAGAGGTACGAAAATTTGAATGAATTATCTTGTAATTCTATCAAAACTATTTCAGTGCATTTGTTGTTATGAATTCTTATTTTCTTGTATGAATAGCAGGCGGTACCAACTGCTAAAAAAATTAAGTACGATTGATCGAACCTAAGCTAGAGGAGAAGCTTGATCTCATGTTTAGCAGCGTTCTCGCAATGGGAGATAATGTATGGACTCCTCTAGAATCACGAGAATACAGAGATAACCCAACTAAACCAGCATAAAAAGCATCTTGTGACATCCATGAGCACAGTGAAGCCAGCCATGCAAGGAAACCAACCTCTAAAAGCAAGGGTTTGTCAAAATAAAAAATTGTTCATGCTTATCTGAGGGGTCAGATATCAAAATTGGCTACAATATGTACCAATTTATCTTATGATGCTAACACAGTAAAAGCCTCCTCATCCATTCCTGATGTGATGAAGATTTTAGAGGAAATTGTAGAAGTTTATGAGGACATACAATTGTACTTATAGTCCTTAAAGCTGCTTGAAGATCTTGTTAAAAGGGAGTTCTTCATAATGATGGCAATAACAACACAATAACTAATTTATTTAAACTCTATGTTATTTCAAGTGCACTCTGTTTTTTAAGCTTCATTTCTGTAAAATAACTACTTCTATGGCTATGTTGGTGTCTATGCTTTCTATTGGTTGATGGATGGTGGAACAATTACTTATTGTTCTAATTTTTAATGGGCTAGATTATGCTTTGATGTTGTCATTCGCCTTGAATATTATTTGTTGATGTTATTGTTTTTTTTAGCAATAGACGCTACCAATATAGAACATAGAGAGTTGCAAGAAAATTGTTTTGGCGACTATCTATTTGCTTACCGAGTATAACAATTCATATATCGCTAGGCCTCCATAAATGAAATTGCCTTTTACGGGTGATAAACGGATAGGGAAAATGCTTCGAGGTCATCCAATACGAATTCATAACATGCTTAGTATGAGCCAAGTCATCTTTATTGATCTCTTAAATTTGCTTCACATCATATATAGTCTACATGGTTCCTCTAGAATGACTTCGCGAAAGGTTTTGACAATAGTCTTATATACATTATCACATAATCAGTTCATTAGAGCAGATTGCGTGAGATTTCAATGCTCAACTAAAACCATAAGTAGATATTTTTCTATTGGACTGAATGTTTTAGTACACAAGTCCTCTGAAATCATCAAGCCTGAAGATCTAACCTTTCATAAGATCCCAATACAAATCTTCAGTGACCAACGACACATGTCATACTTTAAGGTATATTTAGTCATTTGTTTTTTTAGCGATGACATATAAATTTTGAATTATAATCCATTGGCGTAGAATTGTATTGGTGCAATTGACAGTGCACATATTGACATATGTATCAAATATTGATAAGATCGCATACATTGGACGGTGTGGATCACCAACACAAAATATAATAGTGAAGTCTGACTTTAATATGTGTTTTACATTTATTATGGTCGGGTGAGAGGGAAGCGCTCACGATAGTCGCATTTTCAAATTTGTCACTTGACCTCGTGTGCAATTTTTCACTCCTATCTCAAGGTCAGTTGATTGTCCAAATGGTTCTTTCAATTTGTTCAAGTGAAGCTAGCTAATCATGAACAATTACTGCAGGAAAATATTATTTAGTGGATGTTTGTTATCCATTACAAAGAGGTTTTCTAAAGCCATATTAAAACACAAAATATCACAAACCATATTTTGAACAGGCAAGCCAAGTAGTATGAGGAAGGAAGGAGATGTTCAATAAGTGTCATTCATCATTAAGAAATGTTATTGAGAGGACTTTCCGTGTATGGAAAAAAATGAGTAATTCTTCGTGACATGCCAACATATCCTTTAGAAAAACAAGTTAAAATTGTTGCCGCAATAATGACCTTTCACAGTTTTATCCGCCGTCATCATTCACAATTTCATGTTGATTTCGCAAGTGTTGACAAAAATGAATAGGTACCGCCAGAAGTGTTTGAATATCGAATGGGTCAAACAATTGCAAACAACAAAGAAGTTGTTAGTCAAGCGGTTGGTGATGATGAAGATTTCGAAGAGATGACAGAGTTGTGTGAAGTATCATGGATGCTCTAGTTAAATTTTGATACTATCTATATTGTAGAATAAGTTATGATTGAGCGTGCTAATGTAATACGCACTCCAATGTGTATTCGTTCCTTCACAATTTTACTGCCTTTATGTGACATTTGTTTGAGGGGAAAATATTTAGCAATTCACTATTCTTGGTTTCAAAGTGGCCATTACTCTTCTTTCTATAGCTGAATATGAAACTATGGGACATTGATATCTAATGTACAGTTGGTTTTGGTTTTGGTTCATCAATCAAGCAAACAAAAGAAGTTGAGGCGTTAGATATGTAAATGCATAAGAATTGAGAGGATTTGATTGCATTATACACATTAGCTTTTATTGCTTTCAAAATTGTAATGTGTTTAGAGATGTGCTCGATATTGACATGCACACGACTTGTTTCCAATGCATATGAATGTATACATAGGGAATTGTGTGGTATATTTGTTAAAATGGTACCCCTTAATTCTTATGCATTCACGTGCTAAAACCGAGGGTGCATGGTGAAATGCCTGTGGCTAAAATGGCTTTCGCTAGAATGTGTGGCTCGTTTTGTTTATGAAGCATGCTTTTTTATAGGAATCTTTAACCAAAGAAGATGAATAGAAAACTGGTCATAAATTTTGAAAATATTCTTGTTTTGCATGATATATTGCTAAGCTTACTCCAATGTGTCATGTCATTAAGGATGGAATTGCTTGTTTTGAATTATATTTAATGTCGTTGAGACATGGAGATATATGCTGAAATGGAATTGCCTACTAGTGCCTCTTTTGCAGTTTGGCACTTGCCTCTTTATTCGAGTGTTATTTTTTATGATGAGTCATTTCACCTAATGGGTTCTTCTGAATGGTCTTTTATGCTATTCAACACATTGATTTGCTCTTAAGCGATTTGGCAACCAAGAAACCCTATATCATGGGCCCATTGCTTACTTCTCATAGCAGATTATTTATCTACTTTTATTTACTCTGAACCCTGATACTAAATGTACATCCCAACAACTATTATGGTTATATTGTTGTTGGAAGGCAAAATCAGATGCTTTCGTATGGCGGCAACTCGCAATTGATGTTAGTACATTGTTGGTTCAATTGTTTTTGTTGGATGGAATGCTTAATATATAACACAGGCATGATTGTGTTCATTTTATAATTATTAAGAACTTCTTGATGGGTTTAGAAGTCATGCTTGTTTTAAGGGTCAATTTTGATAAAGTTTTTTAAGTGATTGGCTCCTCCATGAATATGAGAGTGCAGTTGTGAGAATTATAAATACACACGCATAGAGCCTTTTCTTGTTATATTTGGTGTTGGATGATTGGTTATATCATATTCATCCAATGATGATTTTTGGTAAATTCTATTTAAGCGTAGGTTTGTTGCTTTGTTGGTTATTTTTGAAATTTTTGTTTCCTGTTAAGGCAATCTTTCTTTCCAAAAGAGTGCAAAAGGCTTTCATGTGGAGCTCCCCTGTTGGGATGGTATATAAGTTTTATTTTAGGGAGCATTTACATACATATCGCATAAGTGATGTATTTACAAATCTTACACCTAAACATTCATAATGCCTCGCATACCACTCTTCATTCACTAGATGGTGCAGCTAGTAATAGCTACGTACGTTAATACATACTAATTGTGTGTTGTGTGTGCAAATTTCTGTTTTCTACAATCATATTCACATACATACAAAATTTTACTATTATGAATTAAACTCAAGCAATTCAATAAACGCTAATGAGTCCAAACAATGACTAGTTTTCTGTTATTGTAATCTATTATGAGTTGTTTTCACAGGTTAAAAAGGAGACAATGCAAAACGAAAATTCATAAAGTCCAACGAATTTGATGAATAGATATCGCAATTTTTTTCAGTAGGTTGATGAATAAATCAAAGCAATATAGAAGCGAGCTGACGAGAAAATATATTCAGTTAATAATACGATGTAAAATAATGTAAAAGACTTAAAATTTCTTGCAAAGGCTTTACTCGAGTTTAATTTTGTTATTGTGATATTACTTCTGTTGTTACAATCGTTATATTTGTTTTGATTATATTTTTATATTCTCAAAAAAACATTTGAGATTTTTATTTTGTAAACAAATTTGTATTTTTTGACTGAGATGATTAAAATTCAGAATTTCAGAATTCAATCAAGCAACCAAACAATTGGACTCTGAACCGTGACATTAAACAAATTTGTATTTTTTGGCTTGGACGTTTATATACACAGCGAAGTGAGGCTTAGGGGAGCATTTGTAAGCCCAAAGTTGAACTCTTAATAGGCCTACTACCTTCAGCCAAGATGCCGAATATCTCTACAACCAAATCAGAGCTATGCTCATTGTTCACTTGGACTGGAAAACTTAATTGATCTGCAACAACAACAACAACAAAAAAGTCTTAATTAATCTGCAAATGTAAGAAAACAGAATAGACTTCACAACTCCCAACAGAATAGACTTCACATATCTAGCACCGAAATTTTAATTATAATACTAACATTTATACAAATAAGTAATTCACAGTCTAAAGGAGAATAATCTAGACTGCGAAAAAAAGTGCTATGAACAAATTTTTAGCATAAAACCAAAAAAATAAATAAATAAAAGACAGACCGGAGCAATGGAACACTGTGCCATAGAAAAATTTTGGCAGAACAGGCCTTATGAAGAACATAACTGTTTGAACAATGGAAAATTTGCATAAACATACCACATATTCTTATCTATTTACATTTCTAAAACCTATCAATTGTTATTTAAATTTATAATACTTTAGTGCCAAAAACCTCACTTATTCATTTTTAAATCGCACGTAATTGTGGTTTATTTATGTGATTTTAATGGTTTTGTGTGATGCATGTTGATGCGAGAGTTGTTAGACATGTAAATACATATGTATCTATGTAAATGCCCCTGGAATAATTTCTAAGAGAACAAGGATCAATATTAGGCTTAACAGCGAGAGAAATAAAGACAAAATATGATTGATTACATAGACCATCAGAAATAATGATATTTACAAATTAACCATCAGGAGAGAATTTGATCAAAATTAAAAATATGGGCTGGAGTTTAACATGATATTTGATATTTGAGTGAAAATTTGAAAGAGATGAAAGATGGTGGTTGATTTGCAAATAGACTTGAAAAATGGATAAGAGAGGGTGGTTGATTTGTAAATGGCAAGTTTCCAGTGATCTGAATGTCATTGCACCCAAAAATAAATAAATAAATAAAACTCAAAACAAGCAACACTTAAAGTTGAAAGTTCTCATTTTATACCACAACAATAACAATCCTTTATCCCACTAACTGGGAAAGGCAAAATTATCCTTTTTTATCCATTGAATCCTATAGAGAGTTGTAATTTCTTTTAATTTTTAATAAATTAAGATCATTTTTTATACAATTTGCCCAGCCTTTTTATGTCTAAGTCTGACTTCTTTAATATAAATTAAATTTAAAACATTTACTGATATTGGACATCAAATGGTGGGCGTTTTATATGACCAAACTATCTAAGACGACTCTCTCTAAATTTATCTCCAAATTAAGCTAACACTAACCCTATCACTGATATAATTCTTTTAGTTCTCATGTAACACCAAATAAAAATTCTATAAAAAAAAACACTTCTTCAAATATTAAACATTGCTTTTTTGCATTTATACCACCCAAATATTTCATATCACACATCTAAAATATCTACTTTTCAAAAGTGAAATTCACTTTTTCATGCATGGATAAAGTGGCCTGTGTGCGAATTAAAATTAAGGTGTTAAATATAGAAATACATGAGAATTGAATGGTATGCATGTAAATCTGCCAATAAAAAATAGCCAATACAGCAATTTCTTAAATAATGGCCTCAGATTTGCAAAATAAAATCACTAGTCAACCAGTCCCGAAAGATGGTAATGGTGTCATTTAATGTCCTCATAGCCCAATTTTAAATAATTTAGGCTAAACAGAATAAAAACAAAAAAAAATGCTCACAACTTAAAAGTTTTCATGTTACACCAAATATAAAAATGAAAGAAAATAATTAGAACAGCATTTGCATATAAAATGGCCTCAGAATTGCAGAATAACTTCATTAATGAATCAGTCCCGAAAGATGGTAATGGTGATATCTGATGTCCTCATAGGCCATATTATTAAAAATTTCAGCTAAATGGAACCATTAAAAAAACTTAAAATATGCAAATTTTAACTTTGAATTACTCATGTAGCACATAATCCAAAAAAAAAACAAAGGTTTAATCAGAATAACATTTGCTTACAAAATGGCCTCAGAATTGCAGAATAACATCAGTAATCAATCAGTCCCGAAAGATGGTAATGGTGATATTTGATGTCCTCCTAGGCCATATTTTTAAAACTCTAAAAGCAAAACTCAAAACATGCAACCTTTAACTTAAAATTACTCATGTTGAATAAAATAAAATAAAACACATAATAGAAAATTAATCAGAACAGCATGTGCTTACAAAATGGCTTCAGAATTTCAGAATAATATCATTAATTAATTAGTCAAGAAAGATGGTAATGATGATATTTGATGTCCACCTGGGCCATACTTTAAACTTTTAAGCTAAACAGCACCCAATGAAAAAAAAATCTAAACATGCAATAAAAAAGTACTCATGTTGCATCAAATACAAAAAAAAACATTAAACAAATATAATCAGAACAGCATTTGCTTACAAAATGGCTTCAGAATTGCAGAATAACATCATTAATCAATCAGTCCCGAAAGATGGTAATGGTGTAATTTGATGTCGTCATAAGCCAATGTTTTAAAAAATTAAGCTAAACGGAACGGAAAAAAAACCATTGAAAATGACAAATTTGTTTCGGAAAGCAATAGAGCAACTAATTTTGAGGTTGAACTCTTTTCCAAATTCCTACAAACAAAGTCACAAAAAGACTATAACAATGAAATGAAGTAGATCATTAAAAATCCAAACAGAAGATCATTCCATTTAATGCACAAATAAATTCATAGCAATTTTTTTTTTGCGGAACAAGTATGGCTGACAATTATATGGTGAGAAACTGAATTATAAATAAAACAAGTTGAGATTTAAATTTATGCAATTTGAAATGAACTTAAGTACCTTTGAAGAATTTCTGCCCTACAACTGACCCTTCATGATTTCTCATGTGAGGCGAGCCTCAAGTCATACTTCAAGGCATCCATGAAATATTTAGCGTTTGGAATGATTTTTTTAAACAAATATCCATTTTTTTTTACTAAAACCCCTTTTACTTTTTCATTCATCTCCTTCAAAGCTCAAGGCCTCCCGAACCACTGAACCTAGCTCTTGGTCGTGCCCCCAGGTCTCAACTGCAATATGTAGAAACATTTAGATAAAAATAATGCCAAAATGAAAGACAGTGACAAAATGCACTTATATGTTTAAAGTGAAACTCCTCTAACAAAATGGTCGAAGAATATGAAACAAAATGAATCTTTTTGTGTTTCTCAAGAATATTGCAACATTTGCAAAATACCAAAAGAGAATAAAGAGAATATCCATATTAACATGAACAAAGCAACAGTGTTGAAGCATTTAGATAAAGAAGATATGAAGCCAAAGCAGACTTCAGGTTATATAAATTTAGTGGATACTCTCTTTTATCTCTTTAGGCATTTTCGCAACGTTCAAATATTCTAGCGACACACAAAAGGAAGATATGAAGACAAAGCAGATTTCTGGTTATACAATGTTAGCGGGCCTAGTGGCAAATATACCTTATCCTCTTTGTCATAAATGCCAAATAGAGGTCCAAGGGAACCCACAAAACAGTTAAATAATGAATATGTAAGATGATAAAGATGATGGCACAAGGATAGCCTATCTGATTTCTCCTAAAAATGCAAGAGATACTCAGAGGCATATGTGTGGTTGAAAGAATATTTTATGAAAACGTTATACACCAACTTAATTTTGAAGCTTCATCAACTTTTATCAACATGATCCCTTCTACAAGTTCATGTGATTAAAATCATAAGCCTCCAATTATGTAAAAATTGAGGATAAGCTCGATCAAGATTTTATTTAAAAGTCCCTACAATATTATTTTTTTTTAACTTGTAGAATCATCAAATCAAGAAAAGAATGCAGAGTATAATTAAAAACTTCTTGATAAATCATATAAAAGATTGAAAACAAGTCATTAATGATATTGCTAGCAGTTGTAAAATGACAAAAAATTAAAAAGTTGATAGAGATAAGAAAGCATATTGCAACAGATATCATGTAAAGCATATTGCATAGATTTGATCCCTGAAAAAAATTGAAGAGTTGCCTCAGTGTAAGAATGCCTTGATTGTAACGAGAAATTAAAAAAAAAATAACTCTTATGACCTACTACAAATAAATTTCCATAGGCATAATTTACAAAATATTTTGGAAGAAAGAGAATATTTGGAGGCTATCTTCATTTTCATACAATGGTTAAACTATGCTACATTAAAAAAAAATGAGAAAAAAAGTACAAGAAAATACTTTTGGCTAAACTTCAGTTAACTGTGATACAACAATAGCTGAGCCTTATTCAAATTTTAAGAATGAAAGAGAAAAAGCTAATTATAGCCTTCATTAATAATGAGATGGGTATAGCTAAGAAGATAATTACACATAATTTGGGAAAAGAAGAATCTAGCTTTAAGAAAATTTATGAAATAATTGATGAGAAGTGGAATCCCCAAACTTATCATCATTTATGTTACACAACAGGATATCTTAATCCTCAATTTCAACAAAAGAATAATAAGCCAGCCAATCCTAATATAAAACTTGTTTTATACCACTATATGGATAGATTGATGGCTGACTAAAGCAAACAAATGCCAATTTACAACTTGTGTTATTAAGAGATAAGGATCTTTTGGGCTACAAGCAACTGAATATACAATTGCAAAGAATTTCCCATATAATTTTACGCATTCGTTGGTTAACAGTTCAGTAAATTTACATGCTAATTTAACTGTGCTTTTTTAATGTGTTAGAACGATGTATTTAACTTCATGATGGCACTCTAAAATCACAAATAATTACTATTGAAGAATTGGATCGTACAAGTTTTTCATCTAATTTTAAGCAATTTTAAATTGTATATAAACAAATTCAAGCCAAAAAAAATTTAAATAGTTTGACCATCTTTAAGGATAAACTACTAAATTTATCCTATGTACAACAAAAGATTAAAAGTACATTTTGTCAAAAAATAAAGGATTGTGAAAATTTGCTAGTTTACAATAATGTGCCCTTAAATAATGAATGGTTAACTGGCATTATAATAAAATTCAACCGCATCAATAAAAAAAGAAAAAAAAACAATGTTTATTTCTTCGATGGAGATGAGCAAAGTAAAAAAATAAACACAGATCATTAAGAATTAATAAAAAAGTTCATAGGAATTTATATAATTAAAGTTGCAAATAACATTGTCACGACCCGACCGGAGCTTGGAGTTAACTAGGACAGAAACAGACGGTTGGACAGTGGAAACCAATTCTCTGCTATTCTAATTCCATCACTAACAATTTAATATTCAAATAATACATGAAAGAGACAATAAAGAAAGCAATTCAAATTAACAAGTATAAATTTGTACCTTTTTGGTTGTTCTGGCCTCTTGTCTACATTTGCTCTTCTATTCATCTTGTTTAACTCGACTGAAATCTGAGATACACTTTAAGTTGTCGAAATTTATTAAATTTCTCAAAAATTAGTTATTACAAACGTGATCATTATTTTAAATTTTAATTAACATTCACATTTGTATCTATTAACTAAGGAAGGGGAAATGGTTGCTCTTAGATATAAGAATGAAGATTAAGAAAATATTAACACAGCTAAAGTCCGAAGAAATAACTTAGTTCATTATGAGAATGATTTTAATAAAAACTCACTCAATTATGAGAATAATCTGAACTTTTAAAATTACAAATTTCAATATCAATGGCTTGTTATGTTATTACTTCGATTTAGGACTGGAAGAAACTTATTGAGTTAATTTAAATTGTTATATTCTTACTTTAATAACTTATTGTCAACTCTAAAACATGCTCCGCAAAAGAACTCAATCAAGTACAACATCATTAAGAAAATAATGTGATGTCAAACTAGGTATTCACTACAAGTACATAGATGCATCTAAAACATTTAAATTTCCTAAGATGGAACATTCTATCACTAAATTTTAGCACAAGATAAACGATCAAACATACTCGGGCAGAAGGGAAAATTTAAAGAAAAGCTTGAGAGCAAAAATGATTAATGTGATGTCAAACTAGGTATTCACTACAAGTACATAAATGCATCTAAAACATTTAAATTTCCTAAGATGGAACATTCTATCACTAAATTTTAGCACAAGATAAACGATCAAACATACTTGGGCAGAACGGAAAATTTAAAGAAAAGCTTGAGAGCAAAAATGATGAACTATAAATGCAACCTCACATGATATCAACTCGGAGCGTTTCAATCTCGATCAGAAAATGTCGGTCATTGCACGCTTCCTAGAATGGATGAAGCCAAAGTGCCCGGAACACCAAAATTATGTAGAAAACACTCGGTGTGTTGGTAAAATCAATGAGAAAAGAAAAGACATTTTTCCATTCAAAATGATGAAAAAAACAAACAACCAATTCAAAAAGAAACGAGAGCACCATGTGTTGGGCTAAATACCAAACCATAATATACTAGGCAAAAATAAAACCAATGCTACTCAAATTTTAAATATGCAAAAAAAGGCGGTTTATGATTCAAGTCATTGATGAAAATCCACTAATGTGCGAGTAACAAAAAATTTTCAAGAGAGTAAGCATAAATATTTAAAAGAAAATATACATTAAAATTATGAAAGCTAAAACTATTGTAATTAGCATTCTTTTTTCAATTAAAAATTTTAGTATAAATTATGCATTCATTTATAATTGGAAAAAGTTAAAAAAATAAAAACAATCCAATCCCCATCAAATATTCCAGTATCCAACACTTGTATTTTGCTATTTTATCCCTCAAAAGGATAGAGAGACACAGGAATCTCTGACGAGAGAATGCCCACATTTTACAAATACTATTTACCAATCTGAACAAGAAATGTCATAGAGGCAGCATGTTCATGAAACAAACATTCAAGTAGCAAACTAATAACTTCGTACCTGGACAAAATATCAAATTATACATATCAAATACATAATTACAAATTATTCCAAGAATGTTATATAATGGCCTCAGAATTGCAGAATAACATCATTTTGAACAAATCAGTCCCGAAAGATGGTATTGGTGTTATTTGTCATCCTCATAAGCCAGTCATTCAGAAATTCGAGTAAAATGTTAGAAAAAAGGGGAATTTACATTCATAGCACACAATTCTTATGCATTAACATATCTCAGGCATAAACATAATTACAAATTATTCCAAAAATGTTACATAATGGCCTCAGAATTGCAGAATAACATCATTTTGATCAAATCAGTCCCGAAAGATGGTAATGGTGTTATTTGGCATCATCATAGGCCAGCCATTCGGAAATTCAGATAAAATGTTAGAAAAAAGGAGCATTTACATGCATAGCACACAATTCTTATGTATTAACATATCTCAGGCCTAAAATTTCATATTTACACACATGCCACTCAAATCTTTAACATCACATTAAAAATAGCACTTTCATCACCTCTTAAAGGTGAATTACACCTATTGATGCATAAGTATAAAGCACCAAAGCGCTATGTAAGTAAAACTCAATGTTTCGCGTGAGATTCATAAATGCATAAGATATGTAAATTTCCCTAGACGAAAAAAAAAAACAGAGCAGTGACTGCACATTAAAAAATCATTCATTAATGTTAGCGCAAACACTCTAAAAAATTTACTAGACAAAAACATTTCACCTTGCATAAGCTTTAGATAAATTCCTATGTCAATTATTTCCCGTCAAAAGCTTAATTCAATAGTCAATAAAAGAATAATGATTAGTTTGGTACTATTGTTCACTGTCGCCATGAAGATGAATGTGTAATAATAGAGGCAGTCAACAGTGAAATTAAATTCAGAAACTTCAAAGATTCTAGGAAAATTTGCACACATACCACACAATTCATAAGTATTTACATATCTAACAACTAAACTTTTATTTTCACATGCATACCATCTTTACCTATATATGATACCTATATATGAAAGGGTGTATTTAATTTTTTTTAAAGTTAAAATAGTGGTACTTTTTATGTGATACGACAATTTGCGAAAAAAATATAAGTGACAAAATTTAGACGTTAGATAAGTAAATACATAGAAATTGTGGGGAAAGTATGTAAATGCCCCAAACATAAAACAAAGAAAGCATTACAGAGGTAACAATAAACGTTAGACAATGAACGGTTGGGAAAGAAGCTGATTGGGTCAATATATATAAACACAGAGCACACTAGGTACTGGCCATTAAAATGACAACATACGCTATTTATTGCCAAATTATTGTCATAGTAATTCTAAGCATGGAAAATTTAACTTGTCAGTGCGTTTGAAAACAAACCATGGCATAAAACTAAATTCAACAATTGCCTCTAGCAATGTTATCTTATTGGTCCAGTGCTAATGTTCAAGTTGTAGTGCACTTGATTAAAAACAGAAATGATAATATAGTCCCCAAGAATGAACAAAAAACATCTTTAGGGCAACTTCAGCAAATATCAAAATTGTGATAGGAGATATGCTAACAACAAAAAATAAATGCAATTTCCATGCCTTGTCCTTTAAAGCATAGTGAGGGGCAAAGTTCATTTTTTAACCAAACATAAAATAAATTGTTGCCTTTCGCCATAGAATGTGCTCCTTACTTCTAACATTACTAACAAAATGTAGATTTAGCACATTTTTAAGACGTCAGCAGCGCAAAAATTTGAATGGGTGAGGCAAGACACAAAAATTAAAATATGAGTTGACGCCTACCTCACTTCATTCACTTTGGTTGCCCCAAGACGCCTGAACATCAATAAAATTTTACATGCATATGATTCAATTTCTATGTATTTATATATCTACAACTAAACTTAAATTTTTACATATATGCCACCTTACCTATCTATGAACATGTGTATTTCACTTTCTAAAAGTCCAAATAGTGGTATTTTATGCAATATAAAAGATTTGGATGGTATACGTAAAAATTGAAAGTGAGAGATAAAACTACCAAAAAAAAAAACAAAATAAAAGAATTGGGTGATGGCTGCATCTCTTCATTCATTTTGCTTGCCCGAAAACTCCTGAGTATCAATAAAATTTTACATAAATGCAACTCAATTTCTATGTATTTATATATCTAACACCAACACTTAAATTTGTACATGCGATATCTTACCTATGTGAAAAGTGTGTATTTCACCTTTTAAAAGTCAAAATAGTGGTATTTTTATGTGATATATAAGATTTAGAAGTATATGTAAAAATTGAATGGGAGAGACAAAAAAAAAAAAAACATACTAAAAACTAAAAAAAGCTTGCATCACGTCATTCATATAGCTTGCCCAAGGAATCCAGAGTATCCATGAAATTTTACAAGCAAACGACTCAATTTTTATGCATTTATCTAAAACCTAAACTTAAATTGTGATGTATGTCACCTTACCTGTGTATGAAAATGTGTAATTTACTTTATAGAAGTCAAAATAGTAATATTTTTTTGTGGTATAAAAGATCTGGCTAGTATAAATGTAAAAAATGAAGTTGAGGTGTTAGATATAAGTTGAGGTGTTAGATATGGTAAATACATAGAAATCGGGGGTACACGTGTATGTAAATGGCCATAAACATAAGACACCCTTGCTCATTAAACAATAAATAATAACCTAATAAATACCATATATCCAAGAACTGACAAAACCCACTAATCCACTATAACTCAACCTAAACTAATCATTATAATTATTATTCTAGCATTGTCGCCGCTTAAAATCAGCCTTGCCCGAAAGGCCAATCAAATAGCCATAACTCAACCTAATTTTATGTCACCATATAAAACTCTAAAATAGCCAATTTATAGTTCAACAAATAATTATAGTTCATAGATGTTGTCGCATCAAGGAGACAAATATCAATAGCTATTTGATTAGATGGCATATGTCCCAAGCAAAATAAACTCAGCCAACTGAAAGACACTTGTATTTCAGCAATCCATAAGTTCTCCGCAACTATACTTCTAAAAATTGTTTTTGAAATATAGAAAAATATTAATTTACAAATCCTTGTATTTTATTAGGCTTACTTTGACATCATTCGATGATCTTGTACATTTGGCTAACAATTTGAAAAGTATGCCTCTTCACCAACCAGCTTCACTCAAACGAGCAATAGAATTCATCTAATTGGAATGTCACCATTACAAGCTCTATACGACAATAATTGCATCAATAAGACCTTATATCAATCGCAACTTCAAGATTGAAGAAGTCAACGAATAGTTGCACTGGCTCGATGATTCTTTACGCAATCACCACACAGGCTTAAGATAGGAGATTTACATGCAAGCCACTTAAAGTTACGTATTTATATATCTAACATCTAAATTTGAATATACTTATATACATAAAAAGGTGTATTTCACTGTTTAACAGTTAAATTAGTGGTACCTTTGATATGATATCAAATATTTGGGTGGTATAAATGAAAAAAAAAATAGAATTAGGTGTTAGATATGTAAATATATAAGAATTGGGTCACAAGTAAATAAACTCCCACTGAAATAAGCTCAGCAGAAAATGAAACAGTAACTCAACAAACATCATTAAAACCTCAAAAATGTCAGTGACCACGTCCTTAGTAATTGGTGACCATATTGAAACAAATCACACAACTCAGAACTCGGACAGAGTAGGGTTTATAGCTTATAAGTTGGCATTGCAGGTGCCTCAAAACCAACCGATTGTCCACGTATCAATAATAAAATGAAAGAAAGATAAAATTTTTTATAACACTAAATTATTACAAGAAAGAAAATGTGCATTCATAGAACGCAATTTTTATGTATTTACATAGCTCAGGCCTAAACTTTTATATTTACATACATAGCACTTTGGTGATTTAAATCTATCAATGAAAAGTGTATTTTATTTCTAAGGATTTTAGTGTTAGGAGTGTAAAAATGAAAGTTAAGGAGTGAGATGTGTAAATACATATGAATTGTGTAATATGTATGTAAATGCCCCTTATAAGAAATGCAGCTGAACCAACCCATATAGAAATCCGATCATGTCCTAAACTCTCGCCAAATCCTTCGCTGCAATGACAGTGAAAAGCAGCACCGAATGCAATGGAAAAACTTGCCACCAGATGTTGCATTACTCGAGAGAATTTGTGGCATTTTTACCCCAAGACCTTGAGGACAAGATCGTTTACAAAGGAAGACTGGAATTGATGTGAACCTCAACAGCGAAAGAAAACCCAATCAAATCACATCGCCACATCCACGACAAAATCGCAAGACAACAACTTGGCCAAAAATTATCATCTAGAGAAATGATAGTAATGAGAAACTTAATCATTGATAAAATACACGTTTTTTTTTTAAGCAAGGACTATTTAATAGTACCTTTACGGAAGTTAGGTGGCACATTTTAATAGAATTTATCACGGAATTTATTAAAACAAGGCAAATACTAAAATGCAAGAGTTTCATGGATTTATGAGATTTCGGTTTAGAGCACAAATTTTGACTTTGATTTGGCTTGAATCCAGATTTACTAAGTCAACGTGTAGGGTGGATATAATGGATTTGTGATTCACATATTTACAATATCCTAATAACGCTAACTCCTACTTGTAGCCAAACAGCCCCACATAAATCATGTAAATCCGAATTTATTAAATCATAACAATAACAGGATTTACTAGTATCGAACAAATCCAATATTAAGATAAAACTGAGAGGAAATGGAAAGAAATTGGATTTACTAAATCCATGTTTTAAATTTTGAGCTTATTTTTTTGTATGGTAGGTTTAAGTTAAATCCCACTTAGGAGGTGTTTGAAAGCATAATTAAATGGAATTTAGTCATGGATTTAGCATAAATCCAGCCAAACATCAAATAATAAAAATTGAATACAATACTCCATTAAACAAAATTATTTCATGTTCCGACTTTTCTTCGGATGTTATTCCTCTTTTGTGACATATATCCAAATTTACTAAATCTGTATGACAGTAGGGATTCAGATTTTTTTCTATCACACTACAACCTTCATTTTCATCACAATTTTCGTCAATATAAATCCAGATTTATCACATTTACTAAATCCTATTTAATGTAAATACCGGTTGCAGCAAAAACAAACCTTAAATTGGTTATTAGACCACCCCTTAGTTGAATTTGTTATGCTTAGAACATGTCTGCTTTACATTTGATAGATTATGAAACTTGTCATCAAAAGCTAAAACATCGAGTTGTTTCTTCTTCTACAATGTTTTATTCATTCTCTTTCTGCTTCTCCCAAAAAGTCTTCTTGGGGGCACATCCTTGTATTTCTACCAACGCAATGCCAGACCAAACTAAAGGACTATTAAGCCACTTTTATATGAAAACCCATATTTTGAAATTATTTTCAAGCACAATGTAATAAAGCCTCTAACTGTAAGCAACCAAATAGACACTAAGGGAGTGTTTGGAAGCACACATATTAAAGGATTTAGCCATGAATTTAACTTAAAATCTAGCCCAACATAGATAAAAAATTCCAAAGCTCCCTTAAATCGAATTTCCTTGCGTTCCATAGTTTTTTTTGCTCGCACTTTTTTCATCTGTTCAACATAAATCTGGATTTAGTAAATCCGATCTTGAGATGGATTTATTCCGTTGCCATGCGAGCTAGTCTGTTCCCCTCTTGTCATTTGATTAATATGGATTAATCGGATTAGATAAAGTAAATCTGAGTTGCAATAAAAAACCGCCTAAAAATATAGAATATCTTAAAAGCAAGGCATGTTCACAGTTAAAGCTATGCTGGCCGCCTTGCACATGTATGTGTACTCCGTTAAATGTACATTAGTCAATTTAGATACCGCACGCCAATAGATTAAAATTTAATTTGCAGGTAATGTTCATTGCGTGATCCTTCCGCATATCAACCATAAACAAAAGCTTAATGCTTGTGAACAGAAGTGGAAAAACAACCTTATGCACGATAGACCGTGAGCAGGAGTAATGAAGAAGAATAAACCTGTGCGAGGTGGCTTGGGTGAACCCATATAAATGGAATTCAAAGAAAATTAGAATATTACAATCACCACAAAATACCTCATTTTCCTTGCTCTATGCCCCATTAATTAGATAGACACAGTAGGGTTCCAATACGCCGACGCTTTCCTCGATATCACCATCTCGCTGCTCCACAGGAGCAAACAATCAGATCGAAAGCAAATACTGCAGAAACATTAACAAATCTACTCCAAAAAATGCATGCGACGTATCGAATCTCTACTTTTAGTAAAAACATTAGGGTGAAGTGCGAAAGTTGGTCTGATCTTGCCTTAACTACCAATTTTCAAAATCGATCAGAACCAATTCTGATGAAATGGAAATAATGAAACGGAAAAAAAAACGAAACCATACATGACTTACAGAAGAACAAATGAGAGCTGGAGCGGGATTCGAACTTTTCTTCGATGATGAGAGAGGAAGGACGAACGGGGAGAAGTGCGAATGCTCTAATGAAACCCTAGGATATATAAATATATATAAACAAGACCTAATAAGCTATGAGGCGTTCGATCAAAATCACACGGCTCTGGAAGATATGGCTTTGTTAGCTCGCGAACATTCAAATAATCCCTTTTTTTATTTCTTTTCTTAGGAAAATTCAAAAAAAATAAACGCATTTTTTAAATCCGGTAATCAAATCATAACAGGAATTTTTTTTACTTTTACCAATTTCACAAAAGTAATGGCACCCATAAATATATAAATTTCATTATTTTAAAAATATAATATAAATATTAATTTTATAGATACATAATATTTTAGTGTTATTATTGTAATTCCCACAAATAACTCTTATTTTGATGAACAATTTTTGATCAAGCACAAATTTAAATATATATATATATACCCCGACACACGATGTGGATATATATATTTATATTTATAAGAGATATTCTAATTTCAAATTAAATATCATATGTAACCGACTATAATCAACCAATTAGATTATATTTAGAGACTTTTGATTATAAATTGATTTGTCAGATGAATGTCAAATATGACATATTTATAGCTAAATTAAGAGTCTTAATGAAACAAATCTAACGACCTTAATATCATTAGATTCTAATGTCATTAACCACCCAAATCATTAAAAAAATTATATATGATCAAGGAAGATCAACGAGAGCTGTCAAATCGGTTGGTTAAAAATTTTTTGTTAAAAATGTAGAAATGTCACTCTCTAAAAGTATGTAAATAGACTCGTTCTCTTAACTTTAAGAATAGAAAAATAAGAGAAGGCGAAGTCAAATTTCATAATATGTGTTAGAGAATACCCGGTGAGTAATCGCAGACCTCTATAGTCGCCGACCATCGTCAACCAACACACCTCAACTCAACATGTCATCGTCATCCGAGGACCATTAAATGCAATTGTTTATTCCATATATGAATATTGTGTCCAACACATGCATTGAATATTCAACAAATACCACCGACCTTCGTAGTTATCGACCGTTGTCGTCGTTAATCAGCATTAGTTCTCACCACTCGTTTGCATTGACCAACGCGCGTTAGCAACCTCTTCTTATGATCGTCGTGGTTGGAGTATGGTTGTTATTTATAACACCTATATTTTTTTAACGCTGTATAAAAATAAGTTATTTCCGGTGTAAAATTATAGCTCCATAATCTCTATAATGAGATAAATGTTTCATCTATCGGCTAAAATCATCAATCTTCATGATCAAAGCCTTTATGAAAGACTATTGTTGATATAAATTTTAACTACACCATTTTTATGGAAAATTACTAGTTAGCCTTTATGGAAAATTACTAGTTATATTTACACGTATAATGCTTAAATTATATTATCTATTTATTTAACTTTTAAATAAGCAAATCACATCAAAAATAACACAAATATTAACATTTTTATGCAAAATCTTTATCTTTTCATTCCTACGGTTTGATATAATTAAGACTTTAAATGCTATATAAGTAAATATCAAGATTTAAATAATAGATATTTAAATATACAAGAATTTTATGATAGGCAGGTAAAATCCACCTTAAATTTAATAAATAAATGCAGATTTACATACATACCACTCAATTTCAAAGTATTTACACCTGTAGCACCTAAATTGTTATTTTTACATGTATGTCACATTACCTATGTAAGAAGAAGGTTTATCTGACATTTCAAAAGTTAAACGGGTGATAAATGTTATGTGATTGTGATTTGAAATATCTCGATGGTAAGAATATATTATTGTACATTTTAGGAGTTAGATGTATTAATAATACAATGAAAATTGGTTATTTGGAGCCAGGGAGAGGCAAAAGGCCATTGCATGCTGAAAAATATTACATCAAGACTCCGAACGTAGAGCTACGTTCTGATTGTAATAGTTAGGAATATCCATTCTGTTAGAGAAATATTTCATCTGCGTTATTTGTAAAAAAAATGAAGTGTTATTCGAGTATTATATTGTGTCATTCGATTATTTTGATATGTTATTGAAGTATTTCCCCGCGTTACTTGATTTGGGACTGAAGTGTTATTGAAATATTCTCCCGCGTTACTTGATTTGAGACTGTGTTATTTAATAACATAGTGAAAATTGAAATAACATGGGGAATATGCCGAATAACACAGCCCCAAATCAAGTAACGCGGGGGAATATTCCAATAACACCGCTAAATAATTGAATAACACTATATAATACTCGAATAACAATTTATTTTTTATAAATAATACAAATGAAATATTTTTATAATCTTAACTATTGTAATCCGAACGTAATTCTGCGTTCGGAGTACTAATGTAATATTTTTTCATTGCACGCATCCGAAACTCCATCATATAAAATGATTTGGGCCCTGAATATAAAAATTAAAAGTTTCCGACGTGAGATCTGCAAATAGAAATGTTGGAGTGTTGTGTATGTGAAAACTTTTTATTCCTATAATGCATCATTGGCACTCAGCAGTCAAAAGTTTGATTTTGCATTTTCTCATGACAACAATAAAATTGGATATATTTCAAATGATTATTAGCTAAATACAAGCTTAAAGTCAATGATTTGAATGTTAACTAATATAATATACATGCTAAACAACATTGTATTTATTAAAGTTTAGAAATGATAGATATCAGTGTATATTTAAAAATGGTATGTACGGATGTCGAGACAATCCAATTATCGATCATCTTATTTCAGTCGACCAATCATGCTCTCTCTCCCGCCCATCTCATTTCAATGGATTGGCCAACATCTCTCCCTCAGCCACCTCATTTCAGTCGGTTAATTAATACGGACATTAAAGTCTGCATGGATTTCGAGACGATCTAATTGTCAAAATAAAAAAAAATTAGAATGTCATTTGTTTATCTCTAAAGTAAGACTAAACAAGTAATTTCTTATACCGTTTTGTCACATATCTCTTGAAAGTAGGAGGGGCTTCATGATGTTAATTTTGACCTTTTTTGGCTCATCACACTTGTAAAATAAAGTTTTATAAAATAAAATAGGTCAATTAGCTCAAGAACCACCCCCGACACACGATGTGGAAGCGCTTATTCTCTCTCTCATTTCTCTCCCTCTCGATCACTCATTTTTAGACCATCGCTTTATTTCTTGAGCTCGATCAATCAGATAATTTTGAATACAACAGATGTGTGTTAGAAAATTCGCGACGATAAAGTAATGGATTATCATTTTAGTGTTGCACAAGGATTCAACAAACACTCAGATGAAATGGAAGCAATCATTGACGACAACATAAGTTTTTACGCGGAAAATCCGTAAAAGGAAAAAACCCACGTAGTCTGACCCAGTAATAAAAATCCGCTATATGTTGATGATTACTAGTGCCCCTTGTCCCACAAACGGAAAAGGGTTACAAGATCTTCATATTATTACGTCGACTAACAACGTCAGGTTGGTAGTGATTGATAATGATTGGTGGTGATCGAAGATAAATGACGGGGGTCAACGAAAGTCGACGGTGATTGGCGGCGAACGACGGTCGGTGGTAGTTGAGGACTGTTGACGGTGGTCGATGACGGTCAGCGGTGGCTGACGAAGATCAGCAGTGATCGACGGTGGTCGACGAATGTCGGTGGTGGTCGACGACGATCGACGATAATAAAAATGATGTTGGACTTGAACTCCTTAAAGTCTCAAGTTTTCTCTCAAACCTCATCTTTCATGTGAGAGTTGAGACTCTATGTATAATGTTATGAGTGTAATTAATGCACGAATATGAAACATTTTGATCGGACGGTCCAAATGACGTTTGATGGATATTGGAGTGTCATAATGATGTCAAAATTGAGCAGCCTTAAACTCGTTGGATTCGTCTTGTCTAGACGTTCAATTCGACCGTAAACTCGTTAGATTTTATGTCTGTTTGTCCTTCCAAATGACTCAAAAAATCCTCTAAAAGTGGTTTAATGATTTGATTCGGGCTTGATCCGACTCGGATTGAAATAGTTTTTATATCATTGAAACCGTCTCATCAAGCCGATCAGTTTGACTATAAATTTACTGAAATTGGAGCTCTGGATGACTCTTAATTAAAATTTTGATATTTCTTGCTCAAGATATTATCTTGAGATTCATGTCACACATCGAGATAACTCTAGATTCATTTCGGATGATAAAAATTTGTTAAAAACATATCAACAACAATCAAATTAATAGAACTTTAATTTGGAGGTTCCCAAAGATTAATTTGATCTCGAGTTGTCCGTTTGGGGCAGCTTATAAGTGCGGGCGACGTTTTCAAAATGCCGCCGTACTGTTTGGTTCGCGCGTTTCACCAGTTTATTTGAAACTGTGTTTGGATTTTTACACTAAACGCAGGCCGGGGCGACCCCCGCGGGTCGCCCCGCGGGTCGCGTTTCAGGATAAACAGCTTATCCTGAAACGCACAAGCTGCCCCAAACGAATAACAAACCTCTAACATTGGCGTTTAAGCCCTTTCTCGCATTCCACTTGCATGTGGACTTCTGTAGATAAAAGAGCGGCGAGACCGGAGACACCAGTTTAATGTCATCTCACTGCTCATCATAAATCGGACGGCTCAAATCTCTTCGTTTTTCATTTATAATTCCTATAATAAATCCTCTGTTTGGCTCTCTCCCTTCACTCTCTCTGTCTCTTGCTTTGCTATCTTTCTTCTTTGCAGAAAGATCCGTCTTCATTCGCCCTTCGCAATCTCTGCAGATCTTGAGGCATCGAAGAAGTTTCTGGTGATCTTTTCTGATTCCCGGCGATCTGTTTCCGATTTCAATCCGGCGGGTCTTGTTTTTTCGAATCTAAAATCCATTTGAGATATATTGCTGTTCCGATTCAGATGGAGAAAGAAGCAAGGGGCAATCTACGACCCCTGAGAGGAGCTCCGGAGGCAGATTTTCTCTTACAGTGGGGGAGTAGGAAGCGGCCTCGCTGCGTCCGCCCGCCGGGGGGACCCCGGCGGGCCGATCGGAGGGACAGCGAAGAGCCACGTCGAGAGTCAGTCGTCGCGTCATCAGATCCGACAAGGATCTCCCATCTCCTACAACCCCAGCCCTCAGGTAACTGAGATTGTTCACGTAATGAGGGGTTTCGGTTCATCTTTGCTTTTATTGGTTGCGATTGAAGAAAACGTATCTAGGGATTTGATATCGCAGGAGGTCGGAGTCGGCCGGGAGTGAAAACGCGAAACCTAGGTCAGAATCGGCTTCTCCCGATAAGGAGGATCGGTTTTACCCCACAAGGGGATCTGTTGCAGCTGCCGGCGATGAGAACGGCGGAGGAGGAGGAGGTATTGGTGGAGTGGAAGAGAGAGTGGGTGTTGCAGCTACAGTGATGCCTAGATTCTTCATCTCGCTTTCAAACAAAGAGAAGGAAGAAGATTTTCTGGCGATGAAGGGTTGTAAGTTGCCGCAGCGGCCAAAGAAGAGGCCGAAGATTCTGCAGAAGAGCTTACTTGTATGATTCTTCTTCTCCTCTACTTCAGCCATTTACGATTGGATTGAGCTTGTTTTCTGAGAAAAAAAAAATCTGTTGATTGTGCAGCTGGTGAGCCCTGGAGCATGGCTGACGGATTTATCATATGAAAGATATGAGGTTAGAGAAAAGAGAAGCTCAAGAAAGGTAGGCAATTTTTTTTTTATTTTTTTACATTAATAAATTACGAAAACAAAGAATTAATTTTCATTCAAGTTATTTTGAGATGAGAATAATTTTCCGAAAATGAATAAAATTGCAAAAATTATCTTTAAAAATGTTTTTATCTTTTACTTTATGCAGAGGAGGAGAGGGTTGAAGGCTATGTGCTTAGAAAGCGATTCAGAATGAGTAGGGAGGAAAAAAGATTGAAAATTTGAAAATATGAATGATTTGTGATGTAATTTTTGGTAGAAAAGTTGGGTTTTGATGATCTGTTTTGTAAAATTACTTTGTTTTCTTTTAATTGATATAATTTTTAGTCAGATCTGCAAGAAAGCATCTGGCTTGCGATCTTTTTTTTTTTTTTTTTTTTTTTTTTGTATTTTTCTTATGATGCCCACTAGATTTTGTTGTCTTACAGAGAAGGATAGATTTGTGAAGTTTTTTTTAATGGTGGGATTTGTATGATGCTATCTTTAAGAGCGTTGGGAGAATTTTTTGGTAAAAGATAGACATGCTCGCTTAAATTTAATTATAAATGCATTAATAATTAATTAATACAATTTATAGAAAACTTAAAGAGATATTTAAAATATATATTTATGATTTTTTTTTTTTTGGAACATGATGAACAATAATTGATAAATATATGTGATTTGAACTTCAGATTTTGCAGAGACATCTCTGTTGGGCCATTGATTTTTTTGTGTGGAAGATATTCAGATGTATCACTCTTTTTTTATCTATTTTCATATTTAATCTATAATATATATAT